>NC_141534.1:120691764-120993529 GCF_021556685.1 Rattus norvegicus
CTTCCTTCTATAATGGCCCAAGTGTTTAATGACAGACTATTAGATTTAGACACACCATGTTTACTTCTCATGCTACCCCTCTATCAAATACAAATTTGGAAGCCAGGTATGGTGAGGTATAACATCCAAGAAGCTAAAGTGGGAGAATTTCCAAGGCAAGCCAGCCAAGACTACAAAGCAAATTCCAAGTCACTCTGAGCTATGCAACAAGACCCTGCTTCAGACAGGAGGTATTTATCACAAAAATTTTGCCAAGACAGTTAGGAAAAGTGTACTGGCTCTGCTGACATCTTAGCAGTAGCTCCTGAAGGACAGTTTTAGCTTAGAAAAGCATGCTTCCTCTTTTGGTATGACACTTCTCAGAGAACATAGTAAAATAGAACTAAACTTTTTTTATATATATATAAAAAAATCACACTTTTATTTAAAGCGTAGGGAGAGGATCTAGATGAAATGCAAGACGGTGTCAGATCAAGCCACTTTATTATTTTTTTTATTGGTTATTTTGTTTATTTACATTTCAAATATTATCCCCCTTCCGGATTTCCTCGCAGAAAACATCCCAACCCAACCCCTCCCCTCTGCCTTCACCCCCACCCATCTGCCCACTCCCACCCCACCACCCTAGCATTCCCCTACACTGGGACATCAAGCCTTCACAGGACCAAGGGCCTCTCCTTTTAATGCCAGATAAGGCCATCCTCTGCTACATATGCAGTTGGAGCCATGGGTCCCTCCATGTGTACTCTTTGGCTGGTGGCTTAGTTCCTGGGAGCCCCCGGGGGTGTGTCTGGTTGGTTAATATTGTTGTTCTTCCTATGGGGTTGCAAATGCCTTCAGCTCCTTCAGTCCATTGCATGACTTTTCTCCACAGAGGGAAACTAGGTGGCTTCAGCAAAGGTTCTGTCATCAGTGGTGTGAGCTTCTCACCACTAGATGGTGCTATTGCCTACAATGCACGCCCCGCCTCTACACTTTTTGCCTTTGGGGAGGGGCAAAGAAAAATCCGCCTTTACTTTAACCTAGCACCCTGGACCATTAACACGATACCTCTGAATCATGTGCCACTTCATCGGAGGTTTTAGTCAGAATAGTCAGGCTCCTCTTCAGTTTTCTCCAGGCTTGGAGGATGGTGGTGAATTAGGCTCCATCTTAAGGTAACACGAGTACCATGAATGCAGCAGGCATCCATCAAGAGGCATTTGAGAGAAAGACTCAAATTGAAATTGTTCTGGAGAGAAGCAGGTTTGGAATTAACAATGAGCTTGAGAGAAGTACACTGAACCTGAAAAACACCTTCAGCCATAGGAGGACGACCTCAGGGTCCGGAGCCTCGGTATAATATAGGCAGCTGGGGAATTTGATCCACAGATGCCCTACGCTGTCTGGGGGTGTGCAGTCCTTGGGCAGTGATGACATAGCATCACATGTCATGCAGGTAACATTTTAACCTCTTCCAAATGAAGCAATGAGTTGAGGCATCTTCTACACAGTTAAATAACAATGCTGGCTACATTTCCTGCCTGGAGCTTTCTTTGCACTCAGACTGAGACCTGGGGACCAGTTGAGCAGGAACTGTCAGTAATAGATGAGGGCAGAGGGACAAGGAGAATGTCACCTCCCAAGTATCACTGCAAAGGCATTTGAGATGCACATCCTTTAAGAGGGCAGGCTGCACTGGTGCCTATGGTTTCTCGAGTGTGTCAATTATTAAGAAATGACTCGGGGAAATATTGACTTTGCAGCTTTATTGGTGGATGCTGGAGATCGAGCCCAGGGCCTTGTATATGCCAAGCACCAGTGAGCTGCAATCCCCAGTCCTACCAGCAGTGGCTTTAAAGAGAGAATCTCAGAACACTTGAACTACTGTCCTGAATACTAAATACATGGGAGAGCTCCTACCTAGGTTTGTGCCAAAGGGTAAGAGTAAGAGGAAAAGGTAAAGGCTACCTTTTTGGGAATTCCTCAGTTATATCAAGTCTAGGCCTATACATTTTTAAAAGGAGCCCACGGGAAGCCCATGAGGTAGGTGGCACTCTTCCAAGCACTAGGATTTGCTACAGCTTGAAAATGAGAAATCTGGGTTTCATGTATGTGACACCCCCTGCTGTACACAGGACAGTTCCCTCTTTCAGATCAAGAAACAAGACCGTTCTATAACAGAGCTTGAACACTTTCCTCTGTGGCGAGCTAAGCATGTTTCAGTTTGGCAGCCCCTGTGGGAAAAGCACAGCCACACCCTTCAGGAGAGTAGAGACAGAAAGGCAACTCTGTGGGCCTCCTTCTCCTCCCTCCTATTCTCCACAGCGTGCAGGCACCACTGTGATCAAATGGGCAAGGCAAGTGTTATTTTAAGAACTAAAATTTCCCAGAACCCTGAAACACTCCAAGAACGTTCAAAGAAAGCTATTTTTGTACTTTGAAGGTTAGGCTAATATTTAATCTTCTCCTCGAATGCTCTAATATATTGCATAGATAAGCCCTTCTCCAGGTTCCCGAGATAAAGTTGCATTCACAGTGCAAAGCTTTTACTTTCTAGTGACGTGCAATGGCAATGCCAAGGTGAGCGGAGGCCCTGGGGGATGGTTTGGACCACATGTTTGCAGAGGTCCTAAGTCACTGCAGGCACGAGATGAGATCCTCTCTTTGTGTATTTTTCTCTCTCCCCCTACACTCCAAGGTGACTGAGAAAAGTTTAGCATGTGCTATAGAGAGAAGATATCACCCCTCTACAAGTCAAAGCCAAATTATTAACTAAAAAAGCAAAAGAGGATTCATTTGTATTTTTTAAAAAAATATTGTATACTTTTTCTGTTGCCTAGTGAAATTTTCTTAATTATAAAAAAATTTTTAGTTGTTGTTATTAGTCATAACCGCCTGCCAACACTTTTATCTTTCAATCAGAACCAGAGACTGCTTCCAAAGTGATGTGCACTGTCTCGACCCACTCTGTTCTGTGTGAATGCTCACCATGCGCCAGTGGCATAGTGAGGAGTGGCAAATGCTTACACTTAGATAACCTAATACCAATAATAATAGGCTTCAGGGACCAGTATTCAATGATGGACAGAGCATCCAGAGAGAAAGTCAATAATTGCAGATTTAATTCGGGTTATAAACCAAATGGATCTAATACACCTATCTAGAACATCCCACCATTGAGAACAATGGCCATTTCTCCAAAGTGCTTGCAGTGGTCTCCAAGGCAGACCAAATGCCAGGCTCAAAAACATGTCATCAAATCCTACATTATATCAAATTATATTAAATAACACATCAATTACATTATATCAAATTCCTTCTCTACTACAATGAATGGCTCTAAAATGTTACACCAAAAGAAAATGGGACAATTTATAAATAAATTGGGCATGAATACCTAACCCACTAGGCCAAAGAAAAAATTAAGACAGCAATTAAAAAATATCTTGAATCAAGTAAAAATAAAATGTATCAAACCCTAGAGATTCAGCAAAGCATTCATGAGAGGGATGTAGAAAGCAAGAAATGCTGAGTTTAAAACAATCTAAGTCTTATATCCTAACTTTATACCTCAAGTAACTAAGGAAGAGGAGGAGGAGTAGGAGGATGAGGAGGAGGAGGAGGAAGAGGAAGAGGAGGAAGAAGAGGGAGAAAGAAGAAGAAAACCAACTAGCTAAGTTGGCAGAAGGAAGAAAATAGAAGAACAGAAATAAATGTGATAAAGGCTAGAAAAATTACCTTAAGATTAACAAAATGTACAAGTTTTATTTAACTGAAAATTCATTAGCATAAAGGCATCTCTGAACAGTGTGTTCTAGCACATTCCCTTTTCCCTCCTCTTCCTCCTCAGCCAGCTGTGACTGTCACCCTTCCATAGTCTCCCCCAATCTCTTTTTTTGTTTCATTACCTTTGACCCACAAAAGAGGTTTGAGTGATTATCAATGTGACTACCATGAGTTGGATATTCCTGATGATCCAAGGCTTTCCCCCAAAAGTTAAGTTCTATATCCACTACACAGAATGGACACATGGGACCATCAGACAGGATTTCTACATGCTCTTATCAGTCGAGGAGAAAAGTCAACTAAGATACAGTAAACAAACAGCACATGTTGCTGTACCACAGAACAGTGTTCCTTTATGGTGGACTTGGTAAGGGCTGAAACATGGGTGTCGCTAAGTCTCTGACTTCTGTTTCTCATGATATTGTTGATCTTTTCCCAAGCATCATCTCAGAGGCTGATGGCAAAGGCAGTGGATGCCTTGGCCGGAGCATCTATTCACATTTCTTGTGCACTTTGATCATCTCTGATGCATTTATGACCTCTGTACACCCACTGTGGGTAAGTTGCAGAAAAATATAAAGTCCAGAGGGGTGACCTTTTGAATCAGTTTTGTAGGATTTATAGATAACATCTTCACTTTGTTTAGCAAATCAGAAATCTATTTGATCTATTTCAAACATAACATGGAGCCCAAAATAAATGTAAGATCTAAGAAAGAACCTAGAAGAAAGATGACCATAATCTGTGTTACAAATTATCTGACAGTGTTTCCTGGAAAGAAATATGCTGTGATGCTCTCACAGCTGAAATAAAAAAATTACAGGTGGCATGTCAGCCAGTAATCTTCAACTGAGTATCACAGAGGGGTAATAGGCCAAGGAAAAGGTCAGGCCAGTCAAGGCACCTTCTGTTATAATTTATGACAATTGGATAGATAGACATAACAGAGGAATCTATCGGGAAGAGGGAAAGATGAGGGGAAAAGCAAGTGGAAACAGATGGGTACTAAGAACCAGGGGCCAGTGGTAGAGTTTGCCTGAGCTTTAATAGCTCTTCTTTCTGTGTGAGCCTGCCTGTTTCTGCTGATTATGTTCAATATCCACCAGAACTTGGGTTTTTCAGTTTAGTGCTTGCAACCTGTAAAGAAAGTGACCATTAAAACATTTAATAAGATGAGTTGTAAACAAAGCTATTTATCCAGCTATAGTTTTGAATTAAAAGTATATTGTCACCTTTTGAATATAAAATAAAACGGAAAAAAAACATAAAAGAGTATAAGTGTAGAAACCAAATTGACTTTTCTCCCAAGAAGACATTCAAATGACTAGTAGGTTTATGGAAGGGCGTTCAGAATCACTGAGTGCTGGGGAAGTGCAAATCAAAACTGGAAAAAGATAAAATGACTGCTGCAAGAACAAAGAGGAAGAAACTAGTGTTGGTTCAAGTGTGAATTAAATGAGGCCTACATCATTTGTGGAGGTGCAAACTAGTCCCTATAAGGAACAATGTCAAGATGTCTCAAAAACTTGAAAGTCGAACAATTTATGTGGCCCATCTGACTTGTGGTATAGATACAGAAGAATTAAAACCAGCCTGTTATCTGCTGCATTTTCGTAATAGCAAAGACATAGAACAATCTGTAAATGAATAAAGAAAATAGCACGCACATGAAATATTGCTCTGCTCTAAGCAAGGAGACTCCTCCATTTGTGGAAAAAGGTAAATGTGAAAGATGTGCCAAATAAAATTACGCTAAATAAGCCTGACACCCAAAAGAAATGTTGCAGGATGCCACACCCATGACAGTGAGGTGTTGATTTGTGTGCAGATTCTGGGTTTCAGCTGCTTTTGGATGAGTGTGTCTTCCAGCAAATCTAGCCCATGCAGCTGTCAGCACAGGCAGAAACTCAGCAGAGTTACCGTAGCCATGCCAACCACAGGAATGAAACAGATGCTCTCTCTGTCAGAGAGTCAGTCAGGACACTCTGTAAATTTTATTCGTCACATGTATAAAGGGCATCAGTAAATCAGTATACACAGGAGATACCCAACTTTCTAAGAGCAGGTGTTGCCATGCCGTGGAAAGGAAGATGGAAATTTGAGCTATGCCCTAAGCCCTTAAATAGCAGGTGGACTTCATGGGTATTACAAGACCTGGTACATCATAAATGTCAGTACAATTCAGGAGAAAATAATGCAAAAGAACTTGACTGCTAGCTTCATTACAGTGGAAGAACTCACAGAAAAACAAATCGTTAGTGATAGATAACACTGGGGACTTAGTATATGATTCCAAGAGTTCATCCTGTCCATCAGTAGAACACACATGCCAGCTAAGGCAATTGTTGCAAAGGAATAGTGACCATCGAAGAGCAGGCCAGGAAAGAACCAGCTTATCAGTCTTCACTGTCACATCCAGTTGTACTTTACCAGACCAACTGAATATGTTTCTTCCCCATTAAACAGAGTTTTGACTCTTCATCCAATTACAGAGGAATTGACTACCCCCTTGAGATCATTTAGATAACCATTTTAATGTTTGTTTTACTACCTTCTATAATTTTTCTGCATACAGCAGCAGATTCCCACATTCAAACATAATACAGAGGATCTGGTGAGCCTCTTATTAACACACAAACTCCAGAACTAATTTTGAATGTTTCCAAAACAATTACGTGTACAGAATGCATCTTTGAAGGGGTGACTGTGAATAGAAGCCACTTAATATCCACCATCCATATTGATAGGTAAGAATGGGAGATCTCACCAAAAAACACAAACAAACAAAAAAACCTTCACAATTTCATGATTCTCTTTTATAAAATAATGACAGAAAGTAATAAAAAATCACTGAAATAATTTCCAAATATTAATGGAGATGTCAATTGATTCTCTGTCCAGCTATTAATCAGTGGTCCTACGAGTGTCCTCAAAATTGTATTCAGCTGATGCCTTTAGTGTTCAGTTGGCATGTGAATGCCAGGAAACAAATGAGGTCATGGGAGAAATCAGGAGTTGGGTTTACTTTATTTCTTCCTTCCTATTGTTGGCATTTCATGTAGTGAAACTGATTGAAAACAGGCATATAATATCCATCCCAGGAATTTACCCTGATAGATGCATCTGGTCTCTTTTTGTAATGGTTTGGGAGATTGTATTATGAGGTCCTGAAAGTACTCTCCATAAAGAAACATTCACATTTCTCTAGGCCAAAAAATAAATGCTTACACAGAGAATCTGGCATAAAAGGGTTATCCTGTATGATTGTTGATCCCTTTTTGCCAAACTGCTCTCCTGAAATGTGGTCCAGCCACACTTTTGCCACTTGTATATGGCTTAATATGCTGTATTTTTTGTTAATACAAAATAAAAATTGAGCTGGAGTTATAATGCATAATAGAGTTCGTGCCCAGTAAAGGCCCAGAACAGCAGAGCAATAAAATTAAAACCAATAAGAATAAAATAAAAATAATACTGAGAGATAAAACAATGGAATTTTCATCATATTGCTCTTTAAAAGTATGTTCTTCTGGAAAATAATTCTTGGGTGCTGAGATGGCTTTGAGGGTAAAGATAACTTTGTCCAAGACTGACTCCCTGAGATTCATACTCAGGACCCATATGGTAAAAGGAAAAAGATCTAATTCTATAAGTTTCCCGTCAACCTCTTCATGAGTATTGCCCCTGTGTCCAGATACATTCACAGAAAGAAATGAGCAAATAAATAAGTGCAATAAAACGTGTTTAATAATTCCTGTAGTTCAGTGTATAGTTGTCTGCCACACAGAAAAGGTACTATGTCTTCTCCTGTTCCTCATTCAAATTCACATATGTGAGCACAGATAGGAGCAGAGAGCACTTGGTTAATATAAATTAAGTGGTTTTGAACAATGTTATCCTGTCAAGATGGTTAGTAGAATTACATTTCATTGACATTATTTTACTTTTACTATGTGTGAAGTCTTTGATATGTGTGTGTGTGTGTACATATAATACATGTACATGTATATATATATATATACATATATATATATATATATATATATATATATATATATAGAGAGAGAGAGAGAGAGAGAGAGAGAGAGAGATTCTTAGCCAGGTGTGATGAAACATGACTAGTCTCAGGATTCAGGAGGCTGACCTAGTAGGCTTGTCTTGAGTCTGAAGGCAGCATCGTCTATATAACGAAACCTTGTCTATAATAAACAGATGGAACGTTCTGTGGTTTTGCAATAAAAAAACATTTTCAAGATACATGTAAATAAAAATTATGTCTACTTTTTCAAACAGAAAAGAACTAAGAGGTAACAGATAGTCTGACTTTTAGGTCAACGTGGCAGAGATTTCCCATAGATTAAGTTATAAAACATTAAAGTGTTTGCCAACAAACTGCAAGTATGTGATAATGTGTTTTATCAATGATACAGAGTCTCACAGCAATATGAGCTCCCGGCTACTTCAGGAAACTGAGTCAGGAAAGTAATTAAGCCTAGAAAGACCTACCTGAGGAAATTAGTAAGGACCCTATCTCAAAAGCAGAAAATTTAACAAGGGAGTGAGGATTGATCTCAGCCCAGTATAAAAAGGAGTTTATAATCACACACTAATAAAGGTATTTTTTCCTCCTTTTTGCAAACAGTGTCTTATTATGTATGCCAAGTAGCCTAGAACTCTTTGTCCTCAGTCAGCCCCCAATGCTGGGATTGTATGTGTTCATGACCACACCTAGCTCTTATCTTTGATACTTTTGATATTAATGATTCAATTTTTTCAACCCTTTTAGAACTTAAGACCCCAAAAGAAACAGTAATGATAACTATGGGAAAGCCTGCCTCAGTTCAACAGAAAGCTGTGTGTAGATTCAAGAGAATCCTGGTAGACTACAATTTTAGCTTTTTTCTTTTTTCTTTTTTTTTTTTTTTTGTTGTTGTTATTGAGCTGGCTCACAAGTTGGAAAGTTGTAGATGACTGTCCCGAGCAAAGAATATTGATGGCCTTGTGATCTATAATGGTTATATATGCTTAGCCCATGAAGTGGCACTATTAGGAGGTGTGGCCTTGTTGGAATAGATGTGGCCCTGTGGGTGTGAGCTTTAAGACCCTTGTACTAGCTTCCTGAAAAGCTGGAACTTCCAGTCTCCTCTTAGCAACCTTCAGATGAAGATGTAGAACTTTCAGTTCTTCCTACACCATGGCTCCCTAGATGCTGTCATGATCCCACCTTGATAATAATGGACTAAACCTTTGAACCTGTAAGCCTGCCCCAATTAAATGTTGTCCTTATAAGAGTTGTCTTGGTCATGGTGTCTGTTCACAGCAATAAAACCCTAAGACAGGATCCCTTGCTGGAGAGGCTCTGTTAATTTCTTCCTGGTGGCTGAAAGGGGCTGGCTGGCTCCATTTGAGCAATTCTGTGGAATTTGTGCACCCAGGCATTTGTTTCTAGACTCTCCAGGGTCTGGTTGGAATAGTTTACTGGTTCCTTCTATGAATAGTTAAGTGACAAAGTTAGCATATGCTTACTTTACAACTGTATGAGAAATGTGACAACGTTTTTCATTGATCTTGTCTTTTAATATTATTTGTGTTGAAATGTCTTTCTCACATTCCCCTCAGAGATTGAGAAAGTAAATGACTTAAGTGGTAAACTCCATGATAGTCCAATTCTGATTTTAACAAACTTGAATCAAGCCAGTGAGCAGACTGACTGAAAACAAATTTTCAGGATGGACTGATTATTCATGATTTAGTTACATAATCCCCCAGACACACAAACCTAAATGTTGTTGTATTTACTTTAAGATGCTAAATTCTGCCTTTGTCTGGAATCAGTCTGAGTCTATCACAGGCATCAGAATCAGCTGGAAAAGAAGCTTATTCACACAGTAACTGATAAACTGCCAATACTATTCTAACAATTGTTTCAAAACCAATTTAGTGCTTTGCTATTTGGGTTAGTATATCTGCATTTTTTACAGAAATCTATGATGCCAAGTATAGGGAAATGACAGGTAAAGGAGGAAGGAGGGAGTGGGTATATGGGTCAGGGAGCATCCTCATAGAAGCAGGGGAAGAGGGGATGGAATAGGTTGTTGCCGGAGGGGAAACCGGGAAAGGGGATAACATTTGAAATATAAATAAAGAAAATATCCAATAAAAGAAAAATAGTAAAGAAGAAATATTTATAAAAATAGACATAATAATCTATTATATTGGGGAAAACTGTGTGGAAAGTGAAAAAGTTAAACACATAAGGGGGCAAAGCTTTTAACTTAAGCCTATTAAATTTTCTCTTTTGTTTCATATCTCTGTGTTTTTAATGGTGGAATGGTTGTTCTGCATTTTCAATGACTAGGCTATTATTATTAGAATATAATAGGTCCAGCAGGATGGCTTAGAGGATTATGACTAAGGTGTTTGTTCAGACTTTATTGTTCTTAGTTAAAAGTGACATACTGTGTGAAGGCCTGGATTCCATCTCTAGTGTCAAAAACAAAAATTAAAATAGAAAAATTAAAATGACTGAACATCTCATATGTTTAATGTCAGTGTTTAAATATAATAAGAATTATGGCCTTCTCAAACACCTAAACAGGACATGTCGCATGAAAGCTATCCTTACTACCTGTGAACAGGTGAGTGGTTCCCAGTGGACTTGGAAAAATGTTTGAAAAGCAGTTCAGAGTCTACTACCATAACCATGGATACTGAATTTGGGTGAAGATCTTCTATTGAAATCGAAACTGTTTCACATAATTCCATTTCACATTATCACTATCTGTGCAGTTACTTCTACTTTCCTGATGCTTAGTTAGTCCTTCCTATTCACTTTCACTTCTCTAGTGTTTAACAGCATACTGAGAATATACTTAAAGGATAAATCCCCTGATACCTTCTACTACCCTTATTTGCTAGACATATCAGCTCTTGCAATTACCACCCCAAGAACATAACCGCCTGGGCTAGACTCTCTCCACCAGGATTTGAAAGCTTTTCCACTCTCACTCTGTATTAATAAGATTTTTTTGTAACAAAACACCAGGAATAATTAACTTGTAAGAGCAAAAGCTTATGTAGCTCAGGACCTGCGAGATCTAATCTGATAAAGGTGGACTCTATTGCTTTAAGCCTTGGGAACAGCTTAGCAGCACAAAGCAGGAAGAAGAGAGACACTGGGGTCTCACAATCCCCTTCAAAGACATCCCCACAATCACCTAAGAACTTCTCACTAAGCTTTATTCTTGATCCTCCTGCTTCAGCCTTCCAAGTGTTTAGATTACCTGCATGCATCACCATATCTGGCTTCATATTTAATCCTTCCACAGAAAACCTGACAGTGTGTGGTAGCATGTGCCTATAATCCTAGCACTGGAGGGCGTGAGGCTGGAGGCACAGCTCAGGTAGACCTCATCAAAAAAAAAAAAAAAAGTAAAAAGGAAATTAACAGAATATGCAGAAACTTAAATTTTTTAATCCTCTTAAAATGTTTCTAAATGTTGAAGGATTTCATCAAAATACGAGAAACTCTCAATTCATTAAAGTAATGTAATGAAGTTTTTGACAATTTAAATACTATAGAAATTCACAGTTTTTAGAAATATGCCCTCTAATGAAATGGATGACACTGAGGATTTTTCTACATTATATATCAATCGAAGAATATTCCATCTCATAAGCACAAAACTAATCTCAGGTTTTGGTTTGTCTTTTTTTTAACATGTTAAGATAAAGAGAAATTTGCATAAATAAACAGGTGGTATGGGGTTCATTAGAAGCTGTATTCCTCTGGGCCATATGCTAGAGGACTGGAGCCATACTGTAAGGATGAAGAACTATCTCAATTGATGTGACTTTCTCTTCCACAATGAGTAGACCCTCCAGTACAAAAGAAGCAAAGCCCTAGAACATTTGCCTGGATTCACAGTCCAACCCTCAGCCCCCCGCTTTCTCAACAGTTTACTCATGCTTTTGTCTGCTGAGGAGTGGAGGCCTTTTCCCCTGAGCAGATTCACCCTTGATTTGATTATAGAAAGTCTTGGGAGGGGAGAGAGGGGAGAGAGGAGAGAGAGGGGAGAGAGGGGAGAGAGGGAAGAGAGGAGAGGGAGAATGGTCCTGGGAGGGAAAGACCCATACTTTTACCAGATCTACCAGAGTCAACCTTGGCATATGGCAAGGAGAGGCTAGGGCATAGTTCCTTTAAAGCTTCCACTGTCCAGGACCAACTAACATGGCTTCCCAGCACAAATTCATGATACCCTATAGCCTTCTTTCTGCTTTGACTTCAGAGTGAAGGATCCCAGAAAGGCTCAAAAGTTCTCTAAGCTAACAACTGAGAGATTGCAGTACAGGGAACTGGAGAGTGAGCTGACTCCAAACCAAAATAGAAATCTGCTCCATGGTGCCAGAATTGCACAGACTAGTGCATGTGTCTTTTGTTGTTGTTTTAAGTTTTGTGGTCAGAAGCTCTTCTACTGTCAAGAATGGCTCTAGTGAAGGAAGAGAATGCCATTAGGTGAAGCCAATTGTGGTTTATGTCTTTATTCTGGCAGCCCAGGCCAGGGTCCAGTTCTTCAGGCAGAGCAGTAGTCTGTAGCCCAGAGGTTCCAAGGGTTGCTAAGCAGAAGGAAGTGTGTATCTTGCTTCACAGGGATTCTGCCCATGGAACAGCGCCAGCACTGAATACAAGTTAGAGGAGGGGGATATTCTTGGTGGATGTAAAGATAGGCAGGCTAAGAATAAGACCTTGTTTTGTGTATCACTTCCACTCTGTCACCTCTTCCTCTAGTAGCAGACACTTAGGCAGTGTGCTAGCAAGGGCTATGTGACAGAGAACCATAGGTTCCACAGATGGGACCTGCTGTACTTACCCAGCCTCTTGGAGCCTTATCCTTGAAGAGGTCTGACCTGTCCAGACTGTAGCTCAGGGACTGCTTGCTAAACATGTCTGAGATAAATGCTTCAGTTCTGATTGGGGAGGGGGTGGAAAGAAGGGAAAGAGAGAGAGAGGGAGGGAGAAAGGGAGGGAGGGAGAAATGGAGGGAGGGAGGGAGAGAAGAAAGGATGGAGAGGTCATCTATCAAAAAAATGTTAATGCGGCCAGGGCTTCTACCAGTTCATCCTCATTTTTATCTGTTCTTATTCTGCAACCCAAGGTATCCATCCTTGAAGCTGCCATTCTCCAGCTTCAGGCCCGCTGAGCACTAGAATTCTAAGTGCATCTGACTCTAATCAGCTTTCTTGATTATCATTAAAATGGTGACTTGAGGGAAATCCAGGTTACCAAACAAGTTTTTTGTCCAGCAGGAGCATGGAGCCTTGTTACTTCTTCTTTAGAGAAAGACAGGAGCCTAGCTTTAGTAAGTTACAGTTAGCAAAGGCAGTTGAGCCATGGGTCACTATCATGGCTCTGCTGAGCCTTCATTTACTTCTCTTCCTACTTCCCTATTGTCCAAGATAACACTAATCACTTTCTTCAAGTTTCTAGGGTTATCATTAGCTTAAATACTTTCTTTTGTAATTTTTTAATGTTTTTATTCACTTTACATCGCAATCACATACACTCTCCTCTCATTCCAGTCCCACCCTTACAAATCCTTCCCCCCATTGCCCCTTCCCATTCTCCTCAGCGAATGGGAGACCACTTTGGGTACCACCAGACCTTGAGACATCTAGTAGCAGCCAGACTAAGCACATCCTCTCCCACTGAAGCCCAACCAGGCAGTACAGATAGGGGGAAGGTGATAGAGAGAATAGACTGAGACAGCCCCACTCTACTTGTTAGGTGATCCACATGAAGACCAAGCTGCACATTTGCTACAAATGTATAGAGGGCTGAAGTCCAGCCCCTGCATGCTCCATGGTTGGTAGCCAAGGCTCTGTGTACCCTCACAGTCTCAGGTTAGTTGACTCTGTATGTCTTCTTGTGGGGCCCTTGACCCCTCTGACTTGCTCACTTCTATACCCAACTCTCCCACAAGACTCCCTGGTTTCTGCCTGATGTTTGATTTGGGTCTTTACATCTGTCACCATCCAATCCTGAGTGCTTCAAAATCCTTTACTCAAAATATACTTGATTTCTAATACTGCAAGTCTCTATTGACCCTGCCTTCATCCTTGATGTTGGTTCTTACACAAGATACCCTCAGTTCATCCTGCTCAGAGTCCAGGCTCTGTGAGACCAGCTGGAAGTACTAGAGACTAGACATAACGACACAATGTACTCCAGTGGACCTTTGATACATAGAAACCAATACCATGGTATAGATCCAGTAGTTGCTCAGTCCCACAAGGCAATCAGGAGAAGAAGAGCAAGTCTTCCTTCTTCCAATGTCCTCATGTAGGTCTCCAGCAGATGATGTGGCCCAGATTAATAGTGGATACCACCATGCCTGAATCTGGGACTTGTTTTGTCCCAGGCTGATCTTGAACTCAGAGATCTCCTTGTCTTAGTCTCCTTTGATTTATAGCCACTATGCCTCAAGATCTCCATGCCAAGATCCAGGTCAGAAATGTGTATCTCACAGCCTCAAGATCTGGATCACAGGTTAGTCTTCCAATCCTGGATTGTAGATCATTCCAGATATAGTCAAGTTGACAACCAGGAATACCCATTACGGCCACCACATATGACCTAGGCATGGTGATATTCTATCCCCTCACTGATTTGGCCCACACTCAAAGGGAAGGAACTATTCAGAGCGTGAATATTAGAATATGGACTTTGACAGTAACTAAGAATTCTTTCCACCATATATTTATTCTACTTGAGCCAAATCTGATACAAGAATGTCTGGCTCCATATCAGACCTACAGAAGAGTGAACTTGGCTCCCACTTATAAGCAAGAACAGACAGCCAAAAGAATGTTTACCATTGTGGAATAACATGAGTAACTAAAGACAGAGAGAAGCAAGTCAGACTCTGCCCTTGCCCAGTATAGTTCCATTATCATTCTCAGACTAACCTCTGACCCACTGGATGCTTTCTGTAGGTTAGATATACGTGGCTTGCTAGTGAGGGTTAGAATTTTCCAGACAGATGGGCACTTTGTACAATACCTTGACCCCAACCATGTCACATGGATCCTCCTACACAGTCAGCTCTGCCAGTGCTAAATGCCAGGATCCCAGTGACTGGAAGAAAAGGAAGGAGCTTTTAAAACAAATGGAGACGGTGATTTGCCACTGGGCAGATGATAGAAGAGATGTGATCTTTCTCAGTTCAATGCTCATCCTGTATCACACGGAATAAAAGAGAAAACTCAGCAAGGTTTGAGGGCTAACATGCAGCTCAGTAGAAAAGTCCTTCCTTCCATACATAAAGGCACAAACTCAGCACCACAAAAAGTTGACTCCTAGCTTTCACTATTAATAAGAATCTGTAAGAGTCACGATGTGTTTGATTGGATAATTTTATCTGGGGTCTCCCTGCCACCATCAGCATGGCATGCAACTTCATCCGACTTTTATTAATAAGTTGATATAGGCAAATAACTCCTAAAGACCAACAATAGAAAATCAAAATTATTTTCACCCAGCTGTGAAGATCACTGGCTGTACAGTCTACAGATTCATGTATTCTAGAGTTTCCAGTTTTTATATTGAGGATATTGTTGTTGCTTGATTTTTAATTTTTTTCATTTAACATTTTTTAATGAAATAAACCTAGACCATGTTTTCCGCAACCCCAATTCCTCCCAGATCCCTTTACCTTCAAACACATACGGTTTTACATTCTTTCTCTCACTCTTTAAAAACAAACAGTAAGTAAACCAAAACAAGAAACATGTACTCATAAAAATATATAGACAAAAATTAGAATAAACAAGCAAGAAAGTGATGGCATTGAAATTGTTGCTTGCTTTTGGTAGGATGGCCATTTTCACTATATTACCCCTAGTGATTCATGAGCATGGGAGTACAATTTTTGGCATTTTAATATTTTTTTTTTACTTCAGTGTCTTGACTTTTTATACTCATCTTTTATTTGCTTGGTTAGAGTTACTTCATGATTTTTTTTGGTTTGTTTTTTCATTACTTTCTATCTGGTTTTTATTTTATTTTGAAACTATTATGAAAGGATTTTTTCCCTGATTTATTTCTTAGGCCATTTTTTATTTGTATGTAGGAAGGCTCTTGATTTTTGTTTATTAATTTTGTACCCAGCTCCTTTGCTCAAAGTGTTCATCAGCTCTGCAAGTTTTCTGGTGCAGTTGCTAGGATAGTTAATGTGTAAAATATAATCTGCAAATAATGATACTTTGACTTTTTTCCTTCCTATTAGTATCCCTTTGGTTTCCTTGGCTGTCTTATTAGTCTAGCTAAGACTTCAAAGACTATAGTAAATAGATATGGAGAGAGAGCGGACAACATTGTCTTACTCCTGATTCTGGTGGGCATACTTTGAGTTTTTCTCTGTTTAAGTTGCTGTTGGCTGTGATTTTGCTATGAATTGCCTTTCTTATGTTGAGGTAGTATCTCATGTGTCTCTAATCTCTGCAGGGCTTTTATTATGAAGGGGTGATAGATTTTTGTGAAAGGTTTTTTCTTTTTTCTGCATCTCGTGTGATGATCTTGTAGATTTTGTCATTTAGTTTGTTTTTATGGTGTTTTAAATTTATCAGTGTACTTATAGCAAACTGTACCTGCATTTCTGGGATGAAGTCTACCTAATCATGGTGGGTTATCTTTTTATGTGTTCTTACATTCTGTTTGCAAGTAGTTTTTTTTTTAATTTTTACATCTATGTTCAAAAGAGATATTGGTCTATAATTTCTGATAGGTCTTTGTATGGTTTTGGTATCAGGGTAATTGTGGCCTTGAAAAAGGAACTAGCAAATATTTCTTCAGTGTCTATTTTGTGGAATAATTTGAGGAATATTAACAGCAATACTTCTTTGAAGGTCTAGTAGAATTCTGTACTGAATTCATTTGGCCCTGGGTGAGAAAGTTGTAATTAGAACTTTGATTTCACTAGGGGTTTAAGGATCTATTTACATTCCTTCTTTGACCTTGATTTAGATTTGGTAGCTGGTATATATCAAGAAATGCATCCATTTCTTTTAGGCTTTCTAGTTTGGTAGAATAGAAAATTTTAAAGTATATCCTTTTGAATCTCCTCAATGTCTGCTATTATATCTCCCTTTTCATCCCTACTTTTCTTGATTTGGATCTTCTTTCTGTGTTGTTTAATTAATTTGGCTAAGGGTTTGTCAATATTAATAATTTCCTCAAAGAACTGGCTCTTCCTTTCCTTGATTCTTTGTATTGTTTTGGTGGTGGTGGTGGTGTTTCTGTATCATTGACTTAAGCGCTTCAGTTTGATTATTTCTGGCCATTAACTTTTTTTGGAATATTATTTTTTCTTGATTCTCTATAGGCTTTAGGTGTATGTATTGCTATGTTATTAATATGAGATTTCTCCAAAAATTTTTTTGGACATTTAGTACTTGTGAACTTGCATCTTAGAATCTGTTTCTTTGTGCTCCACGGGTTTGGGTATGTTGTATTTTCAATTTCATTCAATTCTTAAAAGTTTTGCTTTATTTTGTTTTTTATTGTTTATTGAGATAGGGTCTCTCTATGGAGCCTTGGCTGTCTTGAAACATGCTCTGTAGACTAGGCTGGCCTCAAGCTCACATCAATCCACCTATCTCTGCTTCCCGAGTTTTAGTACTGCGATTAAGGGCTTGGGCCAGCAACCCCCAACTTCTGTCTTGTCCCATTTTTTTCATTCAGAAGTGAGTCGTTGAGTTTTCATGCTGGGACTTTTTGTGTTCAAGTATGTGGTCAATTTTGGAGGAAGTTCCATGAGCCACAGAGAAGAAACTATATTCTTCGTGTTTAGGTGAAGGTTCTGTAGACATCTGCTAGGTCAATTTGATTTATGATATTGTTTGATTCTACCATTTAATATATTTTCAATCAGTGATTTTCAACATTCCTAGTGCTGTAACCCTTTAATACAGTCCCCCGTTTTATGATGACCCAACCATAACATTATGTTGTTGCTACTTCATAAATGTAATTTTCTATTATTATAAATTGTCATGTGAATATCTGATAAGCAAGATATCTAATATGCAACTCCCACAGGGGTCACAACTCACAGGTTAAGAACAACTGCTTTTAGTGGAATTTTCCTTGAATAAGTATATAGAATCCTGCTCTATTGCTTCTTATTAGTTTTTGTTTGATGCGTATTTTATTAATATTTAAATACTACACATGCTTGCTTCTTGGGATTATTTGTTTGGAATAGATTTTGTTGTTGTTGTTTATTTGGTTTTTTAATCCTTTTAACCTGAGATGATGGCTATCTTTGATGGTGAACTATGTTGTATATGGTAGAAAGATGGGTCCTGTTTTCTAATCTAATGTTAGTCTGTATGTCTTTATTAATGACTTTGAGGCCATTAATTTTGAGAGTTAGCAATTATTAATATGTGTTGATTCCTGGTATTTTGCTGTTCTGCTGCAGTTTTTCTTCATCTTTTAATTTACTGCTTTGTCATTATTTCTTTGTTGTGTTTTCTTGTATGTGGTTAACATCTTCAGACTGGAGTTTCCATCTAGTGACTTCTTTAAAACTATATTGATAGAAAGAAATTGCCTATTGGTTTTACAGAGGAAATATTTTCATTTTTGTTGATTTCAATTGGTAGTTTTGCTGGATATAATAGTCTGATTTGAAACGGGACCCCCATTGAAGGAGTCAGAGAAAGGACTGGAAGAGCTTGAAGGGGCTTGAGACCCCATATGAACAACAGTGCCAACCAACCAGAGCTTCCAGGGACTAAACCACCTACCCAAAGACTATACATGGACTGACGCTGGACTCCAATTGCATAGGTAGCAATGTATAGCCTAGTAAGGGCACCAGTGGAAGGGGAAGCCCTTGGTCTTGCCAAGACTGAACCCCCAGTGAATGGGATTGTTGGGGGAAGGGCAGCAATGGGGGCAGGATGGGGAGGGGAACACCCATATAGAAGGGGGATGTTGGCCTGGAAACTTGGAAAGGGAATAACAATTGTAAGTAAATTAGAATTACCCAATTTAATAAAGATGGAGAAAAAAAACAGTCTGGCTTGAAATCTGTGGTCTCTCAATTTATAGAACATCTGTCCAGTCCCTTCTGGCTTTCAGAGACTCCACTGAGAAGTTAGGTGTTATTGTAATAGGTCTTCCTTTATATATGACTTTGCAGCTTTTTTCCTTAGTGGCTCTTAATATTCCTTCTTTGTTCTATAAATTTAATGTTTTGATTATGTGTCCTGGAGATGTTCTTTTCTGGTCCTGTCTATTTGGTATTCCGTGTGCTTCTTATAAATCTCTTTCTTTAGATTGGGACATTTTTCTTCTATGTCTTTGTTAAAACTATGCATAGATTTGGATGTTTTGTAGTGTCTCCGATTTCATGAATGTTTTGTGTCTGAAGTTTTTAAGATTTAACATTTTTGGACTGAGATATCCATTTCTTCTACCTTGTCTTCCATACCTGAGATTCTATCTTTCATGGTTTAAAATCTCTAAGTGAGGCTTACCTCTGAGTTTTGACATCCTAAGTTTTTCATTTCCAGTTTGATTTCAGTTGGGTTCTTTTAGTTATTCTGTTTATTTATTAAATTCATGAAAGGTCCTTGAATATATTCTTAGCAACAATTTTGAAGTCCTTATTCTGTGCTTTTGCTATTGCATTTCTCAGAGACTACAGCAATAAAGATAGTGACTGTAGGTGGTGGCATATTAACATAGCAGTTCATACTTGTGTTTTTATCTAGGCATATGGAGTTTGAGTTGTTTCTTGTAGATATCTGGTCTTGTCTTGTTCAGTGGGTGTTCAGTTATTTGGTCGTCATTGACCTTTCTGGATCCTAGGTATACGTAGTTGCTGTGGTGTCCCTGATAGAGAGTGCTACTTTGGGTAAGGAAGTAAAGAAAAAAATGGAGATGGGTTAGAGAGAAAGGCTGAAAGGAACCATAAGAAAGAGCATAATAGCATCAAGTGTTGGAGTCTCTGAGGAGTGGAGATATAATGGGAGGAAGTACTCCTGCAAACAGGAGTAAGAATTAATCTGAAGAGCTCTCAATGTAGGATAAAAATGTTAGTGAAAATCTCCTGAGTCCCAGCTCAGCCTATATCAGACTGGCTGTTAGTGTACCTGTGAGGAACTTTATTTATTTATGTATATGACCTCTGGAAAAGCAGTCAGTGCTCTTAACCAATGAGCCATTCTCCAACCCCCAAGCTGTGTAATAAATATTAATAAAAATCATCTCGCTTTGTTGGTATCATGGTTGTGAATTAAACAACTACCTCAAGTTCCTGCTATATATGATGCACTGTGACCTGGAATTATGATCTAAAATAAGACCATACTCTCCAAAGTTGATTTTTGCAAGGGTATTTTATCAAAGCAACAGAAATGAAATCAGAACACATTTAAGATTTTGCCGCAAGCCACAGAAGATGTTAGTCATTTTACCTTCCAGATTGCAGCTTGATATTCAGCTATTTCCAATGAAACATTTGCCTTTCCTTCAGCAAATATTTCATGGGTCCCATTTCTCCAAAACATAGTCAAGTCTTCTGAAGCTTCTTTCACATATGCCCCCTGGTCATTTTTATAGCTTGTGTGTATAAGTCATACACTCAATAGCCATATCCAATTAAGTTTGTTAGTACTATTAGTTTTATTCACGTGTTAGGCTTTTCTTTGCGGAGACAACTACAGGGGTTAAGGCTGAGCAATAGTGAAATAAGTTGATGCTCACTGGCAAGGAAGTCACACACAGACAAAAAGGAGAATCCATCAAGCAGGTGAGCTATGAATGCCTTGTTCCCAGTATGGTGAACTCTGCCTGTACTGGCTGGTTTTGTTTGTCAACTTGACACATGATGGAGTTATCACAGAGAAAGGAGCCTCCCTTCAGAAAATGCCTCTATGAGATCCAGCTGTAAGCATTTTCTCAATTAGTGATCAAGGGGGGAGGGCCCCTTGTGGGTGGTACCATCCCTGGGCTGGTGGTCTTGGGTTCTATAAGAAAGCAATCTGAGAAGCCAAGGGAAGCAAGCCAGTAAGTCACATACCTCCATGGCTTCTGCATCAGCTCCTGCTTCCTGACCTGCTTGAATTCCAGTCCTTATTTCTTTTGGTGATGAACAGCAACATGGAAATGTAAGCTGAATAAACCCTTCTGTCCCCAACTGCTTCTTGGCCATGATGTTTGTGCAGGAATAGGAACCCTGGCTAAGACACTGCCCTCATTGAGAGCTTTTGGAAAATGGGCATTAAATCTTCAGCTGAGAATCTGATGCAGGCTCTCTTTAGGACTGACATGAGCTCAACATTTCCAGTGTCCTATGAAGTTCATCACCAGATCTCCCACCATTGCTGTTTTTTACAGGCATTAAGCTTGTTTCCTGTGTCTTCCAAGGCAGAACCCTCCTTACCTTCTGATAGCCAGATAGCATATCTCTCCTCCTGTGTTATGTCTCTCAGGATTTCTTCATGTCCATGATGCCACCCCTGCGTCCCAGGTTTGTAAGTTCACATATCTTCTGCTATTTCAATGCAAAGAGGATTCTTTTTTTTAATTATTATTATTATTAACTTGAGTGTTTCTTATTTACATTTCGAGTGTTATTCCCTTTCCCGGTTTTCGGGCAAACATCCCCCCCCAATCCCTCTCCCTCCCCTTCTTTATGAGTGTTCCCCTCCCCATCCTCCCCCCATTGCCGCCCTCCCCCCAACAATCACGTTCACTTGGGGTTCAGTCTTAGCAGGACCAAGGGCTTCCCCTTCCACTGGTGATCATACTAGAATATTCATTGCTACCTATGAGGTCAGAGTCCAGGGTCAGTCCATGTATAGTCTTTAGGTAGTGGCTTAGTCCCTGGAAGCTCTGGTTGCTTGGCATTGTTGTTCATAAGGGGTCTTGAGCTCCTTCAAGCTCTTCGAGTTCTTTCTCTGATTCCTTCAATGTGGGTCCCGTTCTCAGTTCAGTGGTTTGCTGCTAGCATTTGCCTCTGTATTTGCTGTATTCTGGCTGTGTCTCTCAGGAGCAATCTACATCCGGCTCCTGTCGGCTTGCACTTCTTTGCTTCATCCATCTTGTCTAATTGGATGGCTAATATGTATGGGCCACATGTGGGGCTGCAGTTGCCACCACAACTACAGTCCACACACCACATGTATCCACTGAGATCTGAGTGTGGATGTTGGCTAAAAGCTGAAACCTATTATGCCTTCGATGCTGGAATGCTCTGTCACCCCAGAGAGGTGGGCCACTGTCTGCTGCTTCTCAGCATGGTCATCACTTATACTAAATTGCAAATCTAGATACTGTGGTCCAAGAAAATTAGAATGGAGCCTGAGAATTTAATTATGACCTGTGGACTATAGATCACATGACCCTGAGCATTCCATGGGTGGACTGCATGCTCTGGAGCCAACTTCTTAGGATAGACAATCCTCTATCACTTCTTGGCTCCTTGGTACACAGGAATGTTTTCCAAGTTCCCAAACAGTAGAAAGAGAGTGGAATGTATATCATGTTGGTTTATATCATGTTGGTGTGAAGACATCATTAACACTAAAATGTGGAAAACAGTATGGCATGTCTGAAGTAGGCAAAAAGATACCAGATATCAAATTACCTCTCACATCACCAGTCCAAGAGTTTCTCTGAGATTGTGTGGTTTTTCTGAGACGGATAAAATGAACCAACTCAGGCCACACAGTACATGTTGTGCCCTCTACATGATATCTTAATGAGACAATGGAGTCAGGGGAACATCTCCTTATTCATAATGGGACTGGCTTTTTGCCACTTGAATCCTCCTGGTGGCTTTGTGGGTGTTTTGACACCTCCTTGAACTATAATGCTTGTGGCAGGCAGAATATGTGCCTTTAACACCATGGATAATTTGTGATTTCTAAACCACCGTTCTTAGGAAAATTAAATACCAAATATTAGATCTGTGTCGCACCCACCACCCACCAAATTAAAGAAGGGTAACTATGAAGTTACGTGTCCCGAGGAGTGGCTGAGTGTTGTCAGTGGTACTGTAGCTGCAGTTTGTCACCCCACTAACAACTCTGTGTGTTCCTTTTTAAGTGCCCTAACATGCTGAAATGCCAGAGAAAACCTTGCTTCAGTTCAGTAGGGAATAATTCTTGTTAAATATGTGTTGATCGAAAGTGGTAATACACAGTTCCATTTTCTGCAAGGAAAACATGGAAAAGTCAAAGTGACTACAACTGTAAGTGGAGCCTGTGTTTCCTCGTGGGCAGAGGTAGAGAATGACTCTAAATGCTTCAAAGAACCTCTGATTTATGGAACAACTACACCCATGAGAGAATAGAGATGTCGGTCCAGAGCTGAAGCTGCTGCCAAAATGAGGAGCACACTGTTCCCCACTTTGAAAAGATGGGCAATATCAGTAAGGGGCAAAACGGGTGATTGAGATGAAGTAGCGCATGAGCTTTTTAGATTCAACATGCATGTGGATGGCTGCAGAAAAAGAGCTGATCGAAAATAGTAGAGAGGGTGAGTCAGAGGTCATCTTGATAAGTTTCAAAGGGAAAAAATGACCTTGCTTTAAATTGTTGGTGTACAGTTCTTCAAAAGAAACGGGCTGGGCGTTCAAATGGGCCCTTTGTTCTTTGATCCTGCAGTTGATCTGGAAGATGAAAACTTCATCATAACAAAATGGATGTCAATTTAAATAATGTCTAGTCTGGATAACAAGACCCCATCAAAGGAAGAAGAGAGGAGAAAAGAAATGATACTCACATAGCACAAAGTGGTTCTGAGAACCGAGGAAATCATTTCCTCCTGGCACAAATGTAAAAGGTAAAATTATAAAAATAATAATTACTGGGACAATTTGTTCCCAGTTCATGTTTGCTGTTATCTCATTCTATATTTTAATGGAATTCCAGGAAAAAGAATTGTTTCCCATTTCTCTTTTTCATTTCGACCTATGTGTCTGTACAGAATTAAAGGTGTCTCTGTGTGTCTGTATAGAGTTCAGAACCAGGGCTATTCACAGTGTTCGGTGACATTTGCGGTACACAATGCTATCTGGGGTCAGCTCCAGTTTTACAGGCATAGGGGGTTCTGCCTGGACTTCTATAGCCCATAGAATACTCATCTCCCATCTGTGGACAGGTCAGATTGTAACTCTTAGCTGGCAGAGAGACCAGCAAGACATCTTGTCAGCAAAGGTTGAACAACCTTGGCTTAGATGCTAGAAGGTTTTCTAAAAGAAATTCTCTCCTCAGTCTTCTTTTAACCTCGGTCCACACCACTGGCTATTGATTTGAAATGGACTTTCTCCTGCTACCACACTGTGAACATCCCACATGCTGGACTTAGCCTAAAGCTGATAATAACACACACACACACACACACACACACACACACACACACACACACAAACACACACACACACTATACACAGTGCTGCCCTTGGCATAACTCACAAAAGCTTGTATGTAGTGTTTATCAGATGTAACAAGAATAATACTCCTTTGAACTAGAAATATTTAAACACCACAATCAAGAGGAATTCTTTAATGGTTTTAGTGATTGAAAGTTAATACTTCTTCAAATCAACAAACTAAGAGAAAAATTACCTGATCAAAACAATCCCCACAGAAAAGGCAAAATCCAGTAGCCTTTTGTGATGAAAGTTCCCAATGCCCTAGGACAATAAGAATCATTTCAGCCATTAGAGGATGTCTACAGTCTTCACAGCTAATGTCATGCTTACATGCCATTAGTGAGAGGCACTTCCCTCAGAGATTAGGACAGAGGCAGGGTACACTTTCTTGTCACTCCTTTCCATCATGTGTCAGAAGTCCCAGCTAACACAATGAGACAAGAAATTGAATGAGGAGATATATTGATTGGTACGGGGGAACAAAGCTTTGCCTCTGCAGGAAAACCCAAAAGATCTGACAGAACTCCTCAGACACTGCAGAGACTACAATCACTGTGGGTCAAGGTTTTGGGCACAGTTAACCAAGACCCCTTCTTTGAGATCATTTTAATCACTTTGGAGTACTTGGATTAACGAGCTGCTTCTCCTTGCTTTCTAATGCTGCAGTCTCATCTTCCTGTTTCCACTAGCAGTTCTCTAGCCATGTGGCATAAACCAGTGCAAGCTTGAGACTTGCATAATAAAGAAGCAGGTCACCCCTGCTCCCCATGCCCATACCTGCAAAAGCAGTGTATAAGCCGACAAACGATTCGGGCAGCACTAGTCTGGGCAACAGTCATTGGTGAAACAATGATTTACTGTGATTTTCAGTAAAATGCACACAGGTATTTTTCAACTTACAGTGAGATGTTGTCCTGATTAAACCATCATAAATTGAAAATACTTGAAGTCAAAATGTGTGTACGAAGTTGGGAGTGTCATACTGTTGTAGAGCAGTTTGTTGCAAGGACCTGAGTTGATCCTCAGCAGCACATAGTCATGCACACATGCATATGCACATACTCTCAGAGGCATGCATGTATACACACAGACATACACTCGCTTGCATATAAACACATATGCTTATGCACAGATACTCACACAAAGACACACACTCATGCAAACACACATACATACACACATACACTCATAAGCAGACACACTGGGCATGCAATATACACAGCCTCCCACACATTTTAGCTCAGATATGAAAGCACTGCAGAGTTTCAGTTTCCCCACAGTTTCCTGGTGACAACTGCAGTTGCCCAGCATCTCAAGAAAGGGTCGGGTCTCACACCACTTCCTATTAAGAGATCAAAATTTAAAGCTTAAGCTATGGTTTCTATTGAATGCCCTGCCATAAAACCAAAGTATCAGCAGTAGAGCCAACCTAAGTCAGAGGTTGTATGGGCTTTTAAGATCAATAAGCAGAAAAATCTGAAGGTTGAGTCCAATAGAACCTTATAGCTTGGAGCACTGTATTTTCTTCTAGAAGAACAAAAAATTAAGCACTTTTTTTTTCTTTAGTTGTACAGGAGTGAAAACTGGGTTCCGTTGGGCAGGTAGCATTGAGAGATTTCAAGTATAAAAGATGATGTGACCATAAAGAACACTGCCTTCTACAACACAATGTGTTTTTTTTCTCTCTCTTTATTCTTGAAAAGTACATTTTGATACAGGATCTTGCTATATAACCTCAGGTGGCCTAAATTTTGAGATAATCCTCATGTTTCAGACTCTTCAGTGATAGATCAAGAGAAAAAAACAGCTTGCAAATCCTGGAAGAATCAGTGTTCTGTTCTCTATATTGGTCCATTGTTGTAAATAATCAAGTTAGATTCACTGAGTTAATAACTTTGAATAGAGAGTTAGGCTAGGCACCCTCTCCATCACCACCTTCCATGCACAGACTTCCATGTCCTCCTCCAGGGACTAGCCTGATGAGTACCCCATACCACCTGACACTCATTTTTCCACAATTCATCTTTATCGAGCTTTGTGCCCCAGCCTAGTATGGCCACCTGTGCCTGCATAGAAGGCAACCTTTAGACTTTTAGACTTCACAGATGGACCTAGTTTGAATACCTTTTCCCTTGCCACAGCCAGTTTTTAGAATTCTATCAGGATCATTTCTACCTGCAGTTACACATAGGTCCCTCCTGAAATGCTTTTATCACCCCCTCTAGATATTCAGAATCCCCATATCTTCCTCTAGATTCCAGCCTAGATCACCACCCTGTATCCCAGCCTAGTCTGATCAATCTTGACTGGGTTATAGCCAAGTTCTAGGTCTCCACCAGGACCTGCCCTTCCTGTAAACACTTATAGGCTTCTTCTAGGTCACGTCTGACTTAATATCTTCGTAAAGCAATTCATAAATTCCCCCTCCACCACTCCAGTCTACATATAGACTTCCCATATTCTTCCTCCAGGGTTTAGCCTATTGGGTACACCTGACCTTGGGTATTCAGACATGCCTTTTCCATAACTTAGCTCATCTAAACTGGGTCCCACAACCAGTACACTAGCCTAGACTGGCCTTCCCTTGACGTCATTGCAAAGGAGCTGTAAGCTTGGTCCAGGATGCACTGTATCTATCTTCCAAATCACAGGACTCTCCCACATCATACTCTGCCTTTCTACTCAGCCTCATCTGCCTCCACACCCCTGCTCAGGACAGGAAGCACATCCTGTATACTAGCCCAGTGTTCTCTATCCGCCTAACTTGATTCCACCCAAGCCATTTTCAACTGGTAGATCCAATCTGACCCCATATCATCCCTTCTTCCCTAACCTGCTTTACTCATAACAAACTCAGAAATCACAGAGGAAGTCCACATGTGCACATCCCATCACAAAGATACAAACAATGTGAAAGAGCAAACCAATGTCAAAATGTAAGTTTAAAGTCTACTTTTGTCAAATGTTAGAATAGTAGTGCCTGCTTGCTTCCCTGATTTCTGATCCTATATGATTCAACAACAAGAAGCTCCTAGATGAATCCCAGGACACAGAATATAGAAGAACAATCATAAACTTGATCAAGAAATTCAATGAGTTTAAGGAAGACACATACACACACACACACACACACACACACACACACACACACACACAAAGAGCTCAGTGAATTCAAGGAGAAAAAGCTAAATGAGAATAAATCAGGGAGATGCCCAAGATAAGCCTGTTTACAAAGATAAGCCTGATGGAAATGAAGACAATCCAAAACTTGAGAAAGGAACTCAGTTAGTAGCTAGAAAATGAGGACTCAAGCTGAAGTGAAGATGGAAATGGAAAAAAAAAAAAAACAATAGACTAGGAAAGTAAAAATAACAAAGTCCATCTTTTTTGTTGCCTATAAGAAACTCATCTTAGTTTTAAAAATAAGCAGCACCTGAGAGGAAAAGGATGGATAAAAGTATTCCAATCAATTGGGATCAGGAATCGAGGAAGCAAGCAGGCATCACTATTCTAAAATTTCACAAAAAAAAAAATAGAATTTAAACTAACATTAATTAGAAGAGATTCAAAAGGACATTTCATTTTAACCAAGGGAACATTTAACCAAAAAGACATATTATCATAAACATATATGCATCAAACACTGGGGTGACCAATTTCATTTAAAAAAAATCTGCTACTGGATTTAAAGACACAAAGACACAGATTAACACCAATCCATTAATATTAGTTTCACCCTTGAATACAAAATAAATCTTTACAAGTTCAAAAAGATTGAAATCACCGATTGCATCCTATCTGACCACAATGCCATCAAACTGAAAACTGGCAAAAAAAAAAAAAAAAGCCACCATCATGGAAATTAAACAATTCATTACAAAATGGTGAATGGGGTTGGGGATTTAGCTCAGTGTAGAGCGCTTGCCTAGCAAGCGCAAGGCCCTGGGTTCGGTCCCCAGCTCCAAAAAAATGAAAAAGAAAAAAAAATGGTGAATGTTTGAAAGAAGAAATCATAAAGAAAGAAGTAAAAATCTCTCTGAAACTAAGTGAAAATGAAAACATAACAAACCCCATAGGACACATTGCAAACAGTCCTATGAGGAAAAGTTATAGCTTCAGGTACCTACATTTAAAAAAATCAGAAAAAGTACAAATGGCTTAATAATGCAACTCAACTGTCTGAAAACAAGAACATCCCAAATCCAAATCCAGATGATGTTAAGAAATACTAAAAATAATACCAAAAATCAATGAAATAGAGACAAAGGAAGCAAGACAAAGATCAACACATCTAAGAGCTGGGTCTTTGAGGAAATAAACAAAATTGACAGATCTACAACTAACCTAAAGTAAGAAAGAAACTAAATGAACATAGTCAGAAGTGAACAGGGAACTACTACAACAGATTTCAAAAATCAGAATATTATTTGGGAATATTTTTTAAAACCTGAACTCCGTTAAAATAGAAAAACTAAAAGAACTGGATGATATTGTAGATTCAATAAAACTATCAAAATTGAACCAAGAAGAAATCAACAACCTAAACATAATCAAGACAACTGAGGATGTTGAGATAGTAATACAAAGTTTCCAGCTAAAGAGAAAAAGGGGTTGGGGATTTAGCTCAGTGGTAGAGCGCTTGCCTAGCAAGTGCAAGGCCCTGGGTTCGGTCCCCAGCTCTGGGAAAAAAAAAAAGAAAAAAAAAGAAAAAAGAAGAGAAAAAGACAACTGTCCAGGACCAGATTGCTTTAACGCAGCAGTCTACCACAAGTTCACAAAAGACCTACGGCCAATCTTTTGTGTATTATTCAAGACAATAGAAACAGAAGGAGCACTTCCAAACTTCTTATACGAAGTCAATACCACTCTATTACCCAAATCAGGAAAAGATGACAACAAAAGGAAAACTACAGGCCAATATCCCTCACGGTTATAGACTTAAAAATACTCAAAAAACAAAACAAACAAACAAACAAAAATAAAAATAAAAACTTGCAAATAATATGCAGACCTACATCTGCAAAAGATTATACACTATGACCAAATTTGCTTTATCACTAAAATGCAGGAATAAAGTTCAGTATATGTAAGTCATTAATGTAATAAACAACATAGATGGACTTACAGATAAAAATCACATGGCCCTCTCAACAGATGCAGGAAAATCCATTGACAAAATTCAACATGCCTTTTTTATTTATTTTTCTATTAGTCATTTTATTCATTTCCTGGTTTCCCTTCTGCAAACCTCCCATCCCATCCCCCATCCCCTTTGCCTCTATGACGGTGGTCTTCCACCTGCCTACCCACTCCTGCCTCACCACTCCAGTTTCACCCTACACTGGGGCATCAAGCCTCCACAGGACCAAGGGCTTACCCTCCCATTGATGCCAGATAAGGCAGGCCTCTGCTACACATGTAGTTGGAGCCATTGATCCATCCATATATATATTTTTTAAATTATAAGACTCGACCTAACAAAGATACTAAAGAATCTCTGCAGTGAAAACTTCAAACCTGTGAAGAAAGATAAAGACACTAGATGGATGAATATTGTAAAATGACCATTCTACCAAGAGCTATTTACAGATTCAGTGCAAGCCCAATGCAAATCCCCACCACATTCTTTGTAGGAATAGAAATAGAAACAAACAAATGAATGAACAAACTTTATCTAAATTCTACATGGAACTACAAAATACCCTGGATAGCTAAACAATCCTGAGCAAAAAGAATAGTGCTGGAAGGATTACCTTTCATAGGATACCTTACAGAGCCATAGTAATTGTATATAGTATTGGCATATATATATACATATATATATGCATACATATATACATTTATATATTTATAGAGAGAGAGACACAGACAAAACAATACATGTTTGATAGGTTATTTCTCCATCACCACCAATGAGCCAATTCAAACCAGATATAGATTAATAAAGGCAGGTTTATTGTGAGTTCACCGGCCCCTAGGACCAAGGCCAGGAAAGTTGTCATAGGGAAAGGGGAGGAGAGAATGGGTGTGAGCACAGAAAGAGAAGAGGAGAAGAAAATGAAGAAGAGGAAGAGAAAGAGGAAGAGAGATCACAAAATGTCAGGATTGTCAGGAGGAGTCTCTAGGGAAGGGCAGCCCAGCCCCTGGATTGCAAAATTAAGAGTTGGGGCCAGGGTGTGACAAATAGGTACTGAGGGAACTTGGAAGAACCTGGAGGCTAGGTCTGCTTTGGTATGTAAAATATGCACTTCACTCCCTTGTCCCCAAACTAAACAATGTAAAATACACAAAGAACCCACACACACACACACACATATACACAAATGTAGTATATATGCACTGTGGAATAGTGTTTAGGTGTAAACAAAAGTGCAGGTAAATGGGTAGAACAAAAAGGATCATATTGACTTAGGTAAGCAGACCAGAAAAGCAAACACTGCGTATTCTCTTTTATTAGAGGCTCCTAGATCCAACTCTTCAGGAGGAAGCACATTGCCTGTAGTAACTCTGGAGTACATAGCCTCTAGTAACTACAGAAACCAGGAAAGAAAAATGAGAAAATTGCCAAGAGAGGGTTGGGGGTGTTGAGGAGCAGTAGAGAGGGTCGATTGGATCTTCAAAGACAAAACTGACAGATAAAGAGAGCTGTTTATTATGATAATAATGGGAGTTTAAACGTAGAAGATTGAAAGTAACTCACTTTTAAGAGAAAATAACTAAATCTCTTTATCCTCCGGCATAAGAAAATACCTTTAAGTTCGAGTGAAATTCTAAGTTTGACTCAAATTTTGAAATTTAGAACCATTAAAGGAAAAGAAATTGATTTTTGATTAGATGAATGTATGTATATCACCTTACAGGAAAAAAATACACATAAATCTTAATCTCAGGAAAAGATGATCCGTCCCATATAAATAGGAGAAACACAAACCAATACACTATTGAGACAGCATTTCACATCTGCTAGGATGACAAAAGTGAAAAAACAAAAAACAAACAAACGAACAAACAAAATTATTGATGAGAAGCCACACTGAACCAAAGGAGCAGATCCTGGCGGTGCTGCCACTGAGAACAATTAGACAAGAACAAGCAAAATTCACACTGTTTACTCATAACCCTAAAAATCACACTTCCAAGAATCTAGCTTACAGATCTACTTGTAAAACTATGAAAATATGTAGGTGGGGGTGTTTATTCACTGCAGCAAAAGACCAAAAATAACTCACACGTAAACTTACAGGAAACCGGTGGAACGTACCATGGGCACTCTGAAACGGTAAGAGCCGAAGGGAATCTGGGAGTGGTTGTTATTCTCCTGACTGTATTTATTTTAAAACTGTTGTAATAAAATACTAAGTGCTGCATACCCGCTCTCCCCTGGGAGATCAACCTTAGAGAAAAAGTTAGGTTCTTATTCATTGACACAAAGATCTGAAGAGTGGCGTGAGCCTCTCTCACCAGCTTGGGACAGCCCTCTATTGAGAAAGCTCTGAGGGTTTCTAAGTCTAAAAGTCATTGCGGTAAGACTTCTGCCTGGCCACTTTACAGAGAAATATTTTGTTACCATCGCAATGCGTTCCCACTTTTCAAATGTCTGATTCTGGCTGCCCTTCAGATTTGACTTGGCTGTATCCACCAGAGCTTCTGCGGTCCCTGGCTGCCTGCATCAACTGCAGAGAAATGCCTCCGATTTATCTCTTTCTTTTTAGGATTGTAAAACCCCAAGGTCGTTTGTTTGTTTGTTTGTTTGTTTGTTTGTTTGTTTGTTTGTTGTTTGTTTGTTTCCCCCTGTCCTGGGCTGAAGGCTAGCATCATAGGGTGGGGGTGGGAGGTGATGGGGGGAGTTGAGGCATTCCAAAAGCTGTTAGGTTTCTTCATTCATCTCAAATGTAGCTCCATTCCCCAGCCCTAGAAAGTAATGATAATCACCACACATGCACACCTCCAAAAAATTTAATGAAAGCATGTATTCATGGCTTTATTCATGTAAGCGGGTATATAAACTGTGGTATATTCATAGAATGGAATATTAATCAGTTCTTAAAAGCAGTGAGACATGAAAAGATATGGGAGAAATGCAAATGTATGTCAGTGAGTAAAATAATTTGAAGAATGTTGCCTTCTGGGAAACATAAAGCCATGGAGACAAGAAAACCTCAGGGGCTGGGATGTGACTTAGTTATTGGGTATTTATCCACTATCATCTGAGATGCTGGACTGTATTCCTAGCATTAGAAAAAATAAGGAGAGAGAAAAAGAAGAAAGCAGGACAAGGAGGGAGGGAGGGAAAGGAGGGAGAGAAAAAGCTCAAGATTGCCGTGGGTTCATGGGAAGGATCACAAGGTTGTAGGCAGAGAAAGACTGTTTGACACTGTAAGGATAAGGACTTCCCATTATACGTTAGTTCAAATCCACAGAATGAAACCTAAGCACGGAGACTTGAAATGATAATGTGACAAAATCAAATGATTGGCTATGACAATTAACTTTGGTTAGGGTAGGGCAATGCACACAGTGGCAAAGGGTACACAGGGATATTGGACCGTCCTTTCAATTTTATTACAAATGTAAAACGGCTTTACAATGTGTTTGTTAAAATAGTTTGCTCCGATAAACAGTACTGGAGAAACGGCAAGGTATTATTAATAAACAGGAGGTTAAGTTACATAAAAAACGAATGCAATTTTATCACCTCATAATTGCCAGTTCCTACAAAAAGTGCCTTGGCTCATAGCCTAGTCCATCACAGCTAATAATGAATATTTCAGATCGTGCTTCCATTGCACTCCCTTCCTCTCACACACCCTCCCTGACCACACCCAAGTCCTAGGAATAAAACTCAGAGTCTTTCATAGGCAGCTAAGTGATCTACCACTGACTATGTCTTGAGGCTTCATTTTATGCTTGCTAAAGCCTAGTTTCCTTCTCGAACTCAAGAGAAGCAAAATGCCTCAGCACTTAGAGCATGTTGCAGGAATTTCCGCTCTACTCAGAAATAAAACTGGCACTGTCTGACTGCATCTATACTTCTATACATTAAAGATATAAAAACAGACTTGTGCAACATAATAAGACCTGCTTTCGGGGCTGGGGATTTAGCTCAGTGGTAGAGCGCTTACCTAGGAAGCGCAAGGCGCTGGGTTCGGTCCCCAGCTCCGAAAAAAAGAACCAAAAAAAAAAAAAAAAAAAAGACCTGCTTTCTTTTTACCTGAGGGCAGCACTCACCACACTCAAATCTATAGAACTTGGGCATCCGGCTTTCTTCTTGACCACTTTTCTGTCTTTTTCATTGATTCAAATTTCCTAGTGGTTGGCTGCTTCAAGAGATCAAGCCTCAGGTTTTCTTCATGCACCATCCTCTAAACCTCAAACACTTATACTCCGTTAACTTGGAAACTCTAGAAGAAACAAATGAATTTCTCTAAATGAATATAACATGAGAAAATTAAGCCAAGATTAATAAAAAATGTTAAACATATTCATAACCAACAACAAGATTAAAGCAGTAGTTAAAAAGTCTCCCAACAATAAAAGCCCAGGACCAATGGATTCCCTGCAGAATTGTACTAGCATTTCAATGAAGCACTAATACCAGAATTATTCAAAAAAAAATTCCACATAATAGAAAAGAGGAAGGCTTTCAAACTCCGTTCATGGATTCAGTATTACTCTGATACCAAAACCAGAAAAAGGCACAGCAAATAAAAAAAATTACAGACTGATCTGCCAGATGAACACACACACACAAAATGTTTCAATATAATGTAAACCAAGCTCAAGATCACATCAAAGAGATCACTCAACAAGACCAAGTCAGCTTCATTAAAGAATTCAGAGATGGTTCAGTGTACGTAATTCATCTCATAAGTGAACACAAAAACATAAACTCCACCATTGTCTAAATAGATACACAGGAAGCCTTTGGGAACATTTTCACATTCCCTCATGATAAAAGTTGCAGAGACACCTGGGACAGAGGAAACATACCTCAACATAATAAAGTTATAGAAGACAAACATATAGCCAATATCATGATAGAAGACAAACTTAAAAATAAAATAAAGAATAAGAGAGCTGGAGACATGGCTCAGAGGTTAAGGCTGTTCTTCCAGAGGTCCTGAGTTCAATTCCCAGAAACTCATTATCATTTATAATGAGATCTGGTACCCTTCTCTGGCCTGCAGGCATATATGCAGGCAGAACACTGCATGCATAATAAATAAATAAATCTTTTAAAAAAGAGAGAAAGATGTCTGCTCTCTCAACTGATATTTAACAAAGTTCACGAAGTCTTATCCTGAGTGATTTAACAAGAGAAGAAAATAAAAGGCATATATACAAATAGGAAAATAATTTAAAATAGTGTCCCTATTTATAAAGTCCTATTTATAAAGTACCCCCAGATTTTAAAGTCTATCTAGAAAAGACATTAAGGACTCCAAAAGATAGTCCTTAAAGGTGATAAATAACTTCAGCAAAATACAGAGAACAAAGTGAACGCACAAAAATCAGTAGCTTTCCTATATACCTATGACAAACATACTGAAAAATTAAGGAAACAAATCAATCTACAGTAGCCACACAAAGAAATGAAGTACCTGTGAATAAACTTACCCAAGGAAATGAAAGATCTCTACAGTGAAAACTTTAAGGCACTGGAGAAAGACACTAAAAGATGGAAAGACCTCCATATTCATGGATCAGAAGAATTAATGTAAAAATTCAATGCAACCCCAATCAAAATTTTAGGAAAATTGTTCAGTGGCATAGAAAAGGATCATCTCAAAATGTACATGGAGGTGAAAAAGTCCAAAGACTGCCAAAGCAATCCTTAACAAAATGAATACTGTGGGAGGTATCATTATATCTGATTTCAAATTGCGCTATAGAAACACTAATAAAAGTTTTGTGGCACAAACACACACACACATAAATCAATGGAACATAATAGATGCAGTCCACACTCTTACATGCACCTTATATTTGACTATGTTGAAAATAAAGGTTACAGAAAGTAATTCTGGGAAACCTGGGTTTCATCACTTAGAAAAATGAAACTAGATCTTCATATTTCAACCCACACAAAGCTCAGCCCTAATTGGATCAAGTACTTCCAGAGAAGACCTCATGCCCTGAAACTTCTGGAGAAAACGGAGAAGTATTCTTGACAATATAAGCTCTTTCTGAATAAGACTTTGGTAGTACAGGAAATAAAGCTAACAACTGATAAGTATGGTTTCATTAAACCAAAATGCTTCTGCACAGCAGAGGAAATCATCAATCATATGAAGAGGCAGCCTAAAGAATGAGAAAACAAAAATCTTTGCCAGTTATCTATCTAATAGAGGAGATTGGTGTTTAAAATCTGCAAAGAACTAAAACCGTGAAAAATTAAGAAAACAACCCAATTTTAAAATGCACTGTGGATATAGTTTGTATTGTTTACCATGATAAACATGGCTGCCAAAAGCAACTCGGGGAAGAAAGGGTTCATTTGAGCTCACAGGCTAAAATTTATTATCAAGAGGACTTCAAGGCAAGAATGTGAAAACAGAAACTAAAACAGAGAGGACAGAGCAACAGAATCTCAGTTTACTCATTTGTTCTTCATGGCTTTCGTTTTTACACTTGATCTTAGTCAAAAGGCCGAAAAGTGATCATGGCTTTCTTTTTTATACAACCCAAGACCACCTGCCAGGAATAATACCACCCACAATGGGCTGGGCCTTCCCACATCAATCATTAATCAAGACAAAGTCCAAATAATCTTACCCACAGGCAGTCTGATAGAGGTAATCCCTCACCTGGGATTCCTTCTTCCCAAAGGACTCTTGCTGTGTCAGGTTGGCAAAACGACAGCAACAACACAAACAACATTTAGCCGATATAGGAGATACAGGAATTGAATAGAAAATTCTCAGAGAAATACAAATAGGTAGGAAACACACACACACACACACACACACACACACACACACACACACACACACCACACACACACACACACACACACACACACACACACACACACACACACATTCACTATCTTTAGCCTTCAAGGAAAATGTAAATCAAAACTATTTTAAAGATTTCCTCTCACCCCCATCAACATGGCCATCAACCAGGATATAAATGACAACACATTTTGGAATAGATATGACAGAAGGGGAACCATTATATACCGTAGGTGGAAATGCAAACCATTGAAGTCACTGTAGAAATCAGTCTGTAGAGTTTACAAAGCAACCAAACAAGTCTAGACAGACAACTGCCATAAGACCCTGCTAGAGCACTCCTTGGCACATATGCAGTGGACTAGGCACATACCCAGGTGTCATAGCCTACCACACACATACTCGCAGATTCATAATCACTAATGCTTAATTCACAAAAGCCAAGAAATGAAATCAACTACGATGTCCATTAACTGATAGATAAGAAAACGGGGCACCTATGCACAATAGAGATTGTTCAGCTGGGAAGAAAAATGAAATCAGGAAATTTGCAGGTCAATGGATGAAACTGGAAAAATTAATCATTTAGCTTAGGTTCTCAAATAAATGCCACATGCTCTCTTTCAAATGTGCATCTTAGTTGTGAAACTTTGGGTTTTTTGCTTTTGTATTTCTTTTAACCAGGAAGCTAGAGAGAGGCCACTGGGGAGTATACATTAAGGAACTATTGTAGAAAAAGAAAGTAGAGGAGGAATACTAGGGGTAGAAAGGTTTAAAGTAAGGAGAATGGAAATTAAGGAAATAAAGGAGGGAGGTTAACCAAATTAAAGGGTTATAAAGAAGCTATACAGACAAATTTACATATATATATAACTGGATCATATATGAAGTAGTTTAAGTGAAGTGCCCTGCATGGTTGGACAATGGACAATGGTGAATATGATTAAATGAAAATCTCAGTGCCAGGCTCTATGAATTGCTGTCAGGAATGCTACAGAGGTCTCCAAAATTATACAAGGTATTGCCATTGCTCTTGGTTGCATACCATTACTAAAGTTAGATGGGTGGATAGTAAACATGGTTACAGTAAAAATTTACTATAAAATAAAAAATTAGGGGCTGGAGAGATGGCTCAGTGGTTAAGAGCACTGACTGCTCTTCCAGAGGTCCTGAGTTCAAATCCCAGCAACCACATGGTGGTTTACAACCATCTGTAATGAGATCCGATGCCCTCTTCTGGTGTGCCTGAAGACAGCTACAGTGTACTTATATATAAAATAAGTAAGTAAATAAATCTTTAAAAAAAAATTAGATGTTTGAATATGGGGAGAACAGCTTACTCTATATCTTGATATTTACACACCCCAGTCAGTGACTCATATATTCCGTGCACTAATACAGATACATCCCAGGCATTGTACAAACTCCACACCCTATGCACCTCTTCAGACACTGTAAATATTGATAGAGTCATACTCCATGACTCTCCTGACACACACTATCCACAGAGATAGGTACACTACACTCCCCACACAGTGATTCAGACACAGCCCATGGACTCCATGCACTTCACAAACACACTCAACACAGTTGTTGTGGCAAATCCAATGTATTATAGTACATTTTGAATGAACTTTTATATCTTTAAGCTACATACTTATTTCCTTTGACAGATTGAGAAAACAATTTTAGTAATTTTTAGTGTATAATTCCATAATCCTAGATACAAATGCGTATGTATAATGTTTGTGGTCACATTATTTATGATACAAAGACACTTTAAATTATTTGTTGCTCAATATGAAAATTGTCATGACTGTTTGGGTATCTAAACTTATTGACGTATTATGACTAATCTCACTGCTCAGAAGGCTGAAGCAAGAGGATTGGAATTTCATAGGCAGCCTGCACATTTTAATGATACTGCCTCAAAATTCTGGGAATACAGCTCAGTGGTGAATTCTAAGCTCCCTAGAATGCTCAGAGCCCAGGTGTTAATCCTCAACAAGAGAGAGAGTAAAGGTTATACACTGAGGAAGGAAGGAAAAAAGAAAAGGAGAAGAAAAGAAAAAATGCTCTTTTTAAAAAAAAATGAACCAAAGTTTAAAATTGTAAAGTGGCAGCAATAGTACACTACCACAGCGGCTACCTAGGAAATTAGAATAGTTACATTAGGAAGCTGCAAAGATAGATTAGAAGAAATTAGAAAGAGAATCTGGCTAATGGTTTCTTAAGATGTTCCTAACTTAATTAAGGTAGCGTGAGCCTACCATCCAGTTCCTCATGAAGATCCTTGAGCCTAGAAGTTAAGAGTCCTCCCTGGGAAACATACTGAGACTTTGCCTCGAAATGAAAAGCCAAAAGTGTCTAAAGTTTATCATAGAGCATCTAAAAAGGTGTTTCCTAGAAGCTCATAGTGGCAGAGCTGATGTAAAGTATCATCACCAATCTATCATTCGGGATGGCCTGGGTTCTCCTTCTGAGAAGGAGAAGGGGAACAGTCATCTGGGGAAAATGTCCACAGTAATACAAATCACAAGGTAAACTAACAAGGTATAGTATTATATCTAAGAAATTATTATGATCTGATCCCTGGTTTAGGAGGCTTCCCACAATACCCTAGTTCCCCTTTCTCTATACAACAGAAATGTCTACAAGCCAGGCCTGGAGGACAATCTTGATATTGGGCAAGCCTGTGAAGGAAGAAGAGGCCACACCCAGAGAAGGGAGAATGGAGAACTAGGCTGGTGACAATGAACTTTCCCCATAAGGGTGTGGAATTTTTCTTCAATACAAATCCTTTAGCTCTCCCTTTCTACTTTCCTTTGTGCATCCCTCTGTACCTTTGTGTGCCCCTTCATGCTTTCTGAGTCCTCGCCATGCCCTGTGTATCCCCCATAACCTCTGTATTTATTCTATTCCCTGTTTCCCTCCATGTCCTGTGTCCCTCTATGTTTTCTATGTCTCTTCTATACCCTCTGATTTTTTTTCCTAGCAGGCACTGGTATAGTGAAATAATTTATTGCTGTCAATGGAATCATCTATCACATCTAGCTTCCGCTGGCCCTTCTCTTATTCTACAGCTGCCTGGCAAGTTCTGATTTACAAGCTCAAGAGCACTGAAATAGAGCTAGGGTCTTCAAATCTCGAAAGACCATTCATTTTCTCCTGATAAATATGATTGCAAGCTATGGTGTGGTCCATGCCTCAAAACTAACGTTTGAAACCTCATGGCAGAGAAAGCCAGATGACCTAGACTTCTGGAAATTTTATTATGAAAAGCGATTCTCCCACTCTATTGAAGGTTAGACGAAATGCCAAATGACAGGAATATAGGACCAAGGAGGAAGAAAACTGCAGTGCTAGACACTGAGAGGCACTGGGAGGCTAACCAATGACGGAAGGATAGAGCCACTGCCTTATGCTTTCCTTATCACACAGTGTCTGCTTGGCTGCTCCTCTTCTTCCTACATACATTCTATTACCTTCATTTTTTTCCTTTATAGAGGTCAGAATGTCTCAAGCCAGGTATGATGGTATACACCTGTAATACCAACATTTGGAAGATAAAAACAGGAAGATCAAGAATTAAAGGCCATTGTCCTAGGTTTCTAGCTCATCCCAGAAATGCCACCCATTCCCCAGAGATCCCCCCACCTCATCCCTACTATTACAAGCTCCTTCCCCATCCAGTTACTTACTCCACCCACAATGTCTATTCTATTTCTCCTTCTCAGTAAAATTCAAGTGTCTCCCTTTGAGCCCTCCTTGTTACTTAGTTTCTTTGGGTCTATGGATTATAACATGACTATCCATTACTTTATGCCTTGTAATATCTACTTATAAGTGAGTACATACCATGTTTGTCTTTCTTGGCCTAGAGCAATGGAAATACCCTTCATGAGGGTGACCCTAGGTAAAACTCCTAGCAATGGGGAAGGTGGAGACTAAACTGGTCATCTGTAACCATGAAAGACTTACAACAGAGGGACTGAGACACCAACCTGGCCAAAAAACTTTTCACCTACAGTTTGTTCTGCCTGCAAGATGTGCAGAGGTAAAGGAAACTGAGCAAAAGACCAACCAATAACTGGTCCATCTTGACACCCCTGCCATGTGAGAGAGCCCACCCCTTACTTTATTAATGATATTCTGCTATTCTTGCAGACAGAAGCCTAGCATAACAGTCATCTGAGAGGTTTCACCTAGGAACTGATGGAAACAGATACAAAGACCCACAGTAGAACTTGGGGAATCCTGTGGGAGAGGAAAAGGAAGGATTGAAAGTGACAGAGAGGTCAAAGACATCACTAGAAAACCTACAGAATTAACCAACCTGGGCCCATAGAGGATCACAGAGACTGAACCGACATGGTTCTGCATATGTGTAACATGTGCAGCTTGGTGTTCATGTGAGACTCCTAACAATGATAGGAGGGGCTATGTCTGACTGTGTTGCCTGCCTTTGGAACCTTCTCCTAACTGGACTGCTGTCTTAGTTTGTGAACAGACTCCGTGACCAAGGCAACTTTTATAAAGGACAACATTTAATGGGGTCTGGCTTATAGGTTCAGAGGTTCAATCCATTATCCTCAAGGTGGGAGTATGACAGTGTCCAGGGAGGCATAGCACTGGAGAAACTGAGAGTTCTACATTTCATCCAAAAGCCAGGAGCAGACTGTCCTCAGGCAGTTAGGAGATGGGTCCTGAATACCACTCCCACATTGAAACACTTCCACAAACAAGGCCTCCTAATAGAGCCTTTTCTCAAGTCAAGCATATTCAAACCATCACATTCTACTTCCTAGCCCTCACAGTCTTATTTAAGCATATGAGTCTATGTGGGCCATACCTAAACATAGCATAATACAAAATATATATAGTCCAACTTCAAAAGTCCCTATAATCTATAGCAGTCTCAACAATGTTAAAAGTCCAAAGTTCAAAGTCTCTTTGGAAATTCAATCAATCACATGACATGATAGTCCCCAAATCAAAACAGGAAACCAGCTAGGTAAAATGCAAACTCTGCTTCTCCATGTCTGTTGTCAAGGCGATCTTCAGCTCATCTTTGTTGACTGCAACAAACTTGTTTCTCCTGGGCTGGTTCCACTCCCTGTTAACAGCTTTCCTCAGCAGGTATCCCACAGCTCTGGCATCTTGAACATCTTGGGGTTTCCAAGGCAACTTCAACATTACAGCTTCTTGTTCCAAAGTCTGGGATCCACACATGATCTTACAGGCTCCTCCAAAGAGCTTGGGTCACATCTCCAGCTCTGCTCTCTGTAGCACTTTAGGGTCTGGTTGACTCTACTCCACTGCTGCTGCTATTCTTGGAGATCATTCTATGGTACTGGTATCTCCAACACTGGGGTCTTCCACTGCAACTAGGCTTTACCAATAGTCTCTCATAGGCTCTCTTCATGTGGCCAACCTCAACTTCTTTTCATGACCTCTTCAGTACTGGACCATCAACTACAACTGAGGCTGCACCTTCACCAATGGCCTTCCATGACCTCTCACAGTGCCAAGCCTCAGTTGCTCTCCATGACCCCTTCATAGCTTCAAAGCCAGTACCACCTGGGTGATTCTTACACATTACCAAATCCAACTACAGCACGAGGTACAACCTTGGCACCCTAGAACACAGCTTCATTGTTCTCTCACAAAACACTTCCCAGAAGATTTCACCTCAGTGATACTGGTCTCTTCTTAATCACTGCTAATTTCTAACTAGTTTCAATTGTTCCAGTAGTCCCTTCTGTTATTGACTATAAATCCAGAGCCACATGACCAAAGCTGCTGCTTACTGAGGCTGGTACATGACACCACTTACCTATTACATTATCACCAGCTTTCTGTTTTCCAACTCCCTCACTGCCTAAGATTGGCTGTCCTGGAACTCACTATATAGAGTGAAATCAGAGATCTGCACAGCTCTGTCTCCTGGTTGCTGGTATTAACATCATCTACCACCATGCCTGCACTTAAACTTTTCTTCCCCTAGAACTTGCTCTTCACCTGATCTACTTGACTTTCTCTCCTAGGATTAAAGGTGTGTAACGTCATGCCTGGACCTAAACTTTTCATGGCCACTATGCCTCAAGGTATAGTTCAAAAGCCTGTGACTTTCATTTACAGATTGTTGTTTGTTTCAGATTAAAAAGTTCAAGTGAAAACAGTGACCAAGTAATAGTAATGCCTAATATGATAAACTAGTCCTTGTTCAATGGCAAACACATAAACAATAGCCTTAGCTGGGAGGAGTCTTGCCACAAAGTCACCACTCCTTTAATCTGTTTATCTCCTTGAACTAGGATCCAGCTCCATTTCATTTCCTGGTGCCCCTTTCTTTTTTTTTTATTTATTTATTTATTTATTTTTTTTATTAACTTGAGTATTTCTTATATACATTTCGAGTGTTATTCCCTTTCCCGGTTTCCGGGCAAACATCCCCCTCCCCCCTCCCCTTCCTTATGGGTGTTCCCTTCCCAACCCTCCCCCCATTGCCGCCCTCCCCCCATAGACTAGTTCACTGGGGGTTCAGTCTTAGCAGGACCCAGGGCTTCCCCTTCCACTGGTGCTCTTACTAGGATATTCATTGCTACCTATGGGGTCAGAGTCCAGGGTCAGTCCATGTATAGTCTTTAGGTAGTGGCTTAGTCCCTGGAAGCTCTGGTTGCTTGCTGGTGCCCCTTTCTTACTTGAACCATACGTTTTTTACATTTTTCCTTTCTCTGCTTGCTATGCGTGTTTAAAACACTCTTCATGAAACTTAACCAGACAACAAAGTCTGTGTTGGGATTTCTTGAGACTTCCTTTGTCAAAGCAATCAATATAAAATCTCTTTACCTTAGCCTCAGATAGACTCTTCAGACAAGGGCTAAAAGCAGCCACATTCTTCACCAAAATATCTGTACATATTAAAATTCTCCTCTGAAACCTCTAGAGCCAGGTTTCCACAGTTCAAATCAACCTCAGCAATGTCTTACATATTCCTACTAGGACAGTACATTAAACCCCATTTTAAAGTACTCCACTACGTTCCAAATCCCAAGTCCCTAAATCCATATTCTTCCAAACAAAAGCAAAGTCAGCTATCACAGCAATCCCAGTACCTGGTACCAACTTCTGTCTTGGTTTACGTTTTATTGCTGTGAACAGACACCATGACCAAGGCAACTCTTATAAAGGACAATATTTAATTGGGACTGGCTTACTGGTTCAGAGGTTCAGTCCATTATCATCAAGGTGGGAGCATGGGAGTGTCTAGACAGGCATGGCATTGGAGGAGCTGAGAGTTCTACATTTCATCCAAAAGAAGCCAAGAGCAGATTGTCCTCAGGCAGCTAGGAAGAGGGTCTTAGAGCCCACCCCCACAATAAAACACTTCCTCCAACAAGGCCACACTTCCTCAATAAGGCCACACCTCCTCCAACAAGGCCATACCTCCTAATAGTGCCAATTCGTGGACCAAGCATATTCAAACCACAACTGCTGCCTAGTCTTGCCTCAATAGAAGATGCATCTAGCCTTACCACAACTTGATATGCCAAGCCTAGCTGATATGCATGGGAGGCCTCGCCTTTTCTGAAGAGTAAAGGAGAAGGTGTGGATAGGGGAGGGGTGTCAGGGAAGGACTAGGAGGAGAGGATAAGGGGAAGCTGCCTGAGATTGGGATGGATGTATAATTAATTAACTAATTAATTAATTAATTAAAGTTAATTTGAAGTCAGCCTAAGCTACATAGAAAGTTTGGGGTCAGCTTGGATTACCAAAACCCTACTTTAAAAAAATCAGAGTAATATATATGTAGATGTATATGCATATATAGATGCATATATATAGATATATATGTATAGCGTGTGTGTGTGTGTGTGTGTGTGTGTGTGTGTGTGTGTGTGTGTGTGTGTGTGTGTAGGAGGAATAGGAAGAGGAGAGGAGACAGAGGTTGAGGTTATCTCGATCTTGCCCAGGCTGGCCATATATTTCTGGGTTCAAGCCATTTTCCTGTTTCTGCCTTTTTCTCCCAAGAAATGGGATATAACAGGTTGCTTCCTGGATTCTCCCCCTTGATTCAGTCTTCTCTTGAATCTGTTTAATCCAGCACTTTCACTGCTACATGCTGTCTTCCCACATCCTCAGTAATTTTTTTCTAAGTCTATACACACATGCTTTCAGTTTCCCGTTCTCCATTCCAGTCTCACTTCTACCCCCAGTGTTCATGATCAGACACTCCGGCAAAGAGAACAAACAGCATTTATCTTGCTCAAAAAGACTTAACATTCAAACAGGATACAAGAAACAGAAACATGCCATATACAATAATGTCAAGTGACATTAGGTCCTTTGAAAGATGAAGAGCTCCTGGAGTTTGCCCAAAGAGAATGGACAGAGGAAGAGTGGTTCTTCTAGGAACTGAAAGAGAGTTGCAAAGACGTGGAGAGTTGTGCAGTGGGTTCCTTGCACAAGAGTAAGCAAGAGAAGAGGCAGCATGTGAATTCGGGGAGACACTAGCTTGTGAAATCATGTGTGGTTCTACAGACCCCAGAAAAGGTTTCTGAGAGTTCACAGAAGACTCTGAACAGAAGAGAAACCCTGTCTGATGGTCATATTCAGAAAGATCACCATCTGGGCTGAGGACATAGCTTTGTGGGAGAGTATTCTCCTAGCAGGTTTGAATTCTGCCGCAACAGAAAAAATTGAAATAAAATGTCATAAGTAATAATTCACCCTTGCTACTGTGTTCAAAATAGAACACAGTGGGGGGGGTAGGGGGGGAGGCACTGAAAGCAGCAATAGGAGCACTGTTATATAGTCTTAGGAAAAGCCAGGCATGGTGAAACGTATCTACAACTCTAGTATTCAGAGGTCGAGATGAGAGGATGGCCAGGTGTTCAAGGCAAGTCTGAATCGCATAATGAGTTCCAAGCCAGATTGTGGCTATCTTGTCTAAATAAAAACACATAGTTTAGAGGGAAGACAGTGGCTGTGCGGGCTGGGGAGAAGGCAGTGTTTCAGGAGCCTGAGTCCTGGTGTAGGCTGAGAGAGGAGGCCCATAGCTAGTCTTCCTGTGTCTGAGAACTTGTCTCCATTCCATTTCTAGTTTTTTTTTCTTCTCTGCCTTTTCCTTTTTTTTTTTTTTTTTTGTTGTTGTTTTTAGGTTAACAGATTGCAGTGAGGATTTGAACTAATTTTTATGTATTTATTCAACTTATCAAAGAGGATTTATGTCTTCTTAGTGTTAAAGGACTTTAAACATATTCAGAATTTGCAAGAAATGGAGTTGGCTGATGTCCCTAGGATTCTTATGCTGAATGGCCAGCAGCCATATTGCTTCGCAGTGTTTCACTTCACATGAAAACAGTTTCCTTTTAGCATGTAGCTTTTAAAAAGGTATTATAGTAGCATCTTTAGGAAGTATACAGTAGCTGATTCTTTACCGGCATGGCATTCATCCATCCATGTTCAAGGCCAGCCTAAGTTACATAGAACCTGTATCAAAACAAATCCCAGAAGGCAATTTGAAGAGACACACCCACTGGCAGTAATTGGACAACTGGAACAACATTACCAATTACCACAGACTAGGTAACAGTGAATACACTCTGTGCAGGGAGACGACTGTGGGCAACAGTAAGATGTTAAAACTAGCCACTACTAGAAGATGAGGACGTTGGGCTGGAGAGATGGCTCAGTGGTTAAGAGCACCCGACTACTCTTCCAGAGGTCCTGAGCTCAATTCCCAGCAACCACATGGTGGCTCACAGCCATCTGTAGAGATCTGATGCCCTCTTCTGGTATATCTGAAGACAGCTACAGTGTACTTACATATAATAAATGAATAAATCTTTAAAAAAAAAATGAGGACGTAGTCTCGTGTTCTACAGACCAGCAAAGGAAAAGAAATAAGACAGCATTTAAATAAGGGGAGTTTTTTAAAACCCGTGAAAAGTAGATTTAGTCAGGGTGCTGACAGTGACATTAGTTATTGAGAAGACTCACAAGCTGTTGAGTGATAATGCTTACAGATCTTTAGAAGGGAGAATCAGCCAGTGTGCGACCATTGCAACAGCATCACAGGCCAGTGTAACCCATGGAGAGGCTTGCCGCCCAGTCTCTCTGTGTCAGATGCACTGATTTACGGAGATGGCCCAGGTAGTCAGAAAGGCATGTGTGATGCAAGAAGAGCAGAGGCAATTTGGACCAGTGAGGTTCAAAGAAGGCAGAAAAAGGGCAGAGAGTGGAGTAAGTAAGAGCAAGTGTGCTTTCCTTGTGTTGCTTGGTTTCTCAAGGTGTTCATTTAGTGAACCTGGAGCAAGTCAGCCATTTCCATGAACTCTGTAATTAACAGAAACAATAGCATATTATTTCAAAAGAACTGTGTAAAGGGTTTACTTTATTAAGCTAATTAGGCCAGCTCCTCCTGGAAAGCTTATGTGGTTGTAGAAGGTGTGAAACCTGTGAAGAAAACCTTCAAACCAGAATTTCACCTTTACTTCCACTCCACGTGGCTCTTCAACCATGACAAACGCATCCTTGGTAGAAAGTAAAATGAAGAACAAGCGGCAGGGCCGAGAGAGCCCAGTCAGTACTTAGGATTCCATCTTAGGGGACGAAACATCTTCATGACAGAATGCATGAATGATGGGGCTGGAGACATGGCTCAGTGGTTAACAGCACTGACTGCTCTTCCAGAGGTCCTGAGTTCGAATCCCAGCAACTGCACGGTGGCTCACAACCATCTGTAATGAGATCTGATGCCTCCTTCTGGTGTGTCTGAAGACAGCTACAGTGTACTTATATATGAATAAATCTTTTTTAAGAATGCGTGAATGGTGTCAACATGAAGAGTCCCAACAGTTTAACTGCATCCAGGGGTGTGATCCTCATATTAGGTCTCTGCTCCCTATCGTTCCATCTCAGAATCACAACATCCAACTCATTTCTAAAGTGCAGGACACTTAAGAACTTTTATACAGTAATCACATAAAAACAGACAGTTAAAGATGATCCCCAAACTAAAAGCTTGCACGTCCAGAAACAGAACATTACCATGCCCACAAACACTTTACATCCATCCACTCATGCCCTCTTTGAGAGGTTAGCATGCTGCAATGAGAAATACTATATAGCACAAAATCTGTCCAGTGAGAGTATTTCAAGCTCCCACAAAATCAGCACCACCTCCACTCTATAGACGGCCGCTGTTCTTTTCCTGACTTTGAAATGAAACAGAATCAAACACCCTGAATTCTTTTTTCTGAGTTTCACTCAATATAACACCCTGTGCTTTTTTCCATACTTGTCACAGTATTTCTATAAAATTGCTAAATAGTGTATACATATAAACATGTATAGAGACATACACACATGCATTCTGTGTTGTCTGTAGTGTAAAACGAATGGAAAAACAGACACTGACTTCCCCAACACGTTTGTCTATACATTCACTCATTGAGGAAGTGCCCTGGTTTCTGACTTCCAGGCATGTTGTTAAAAGCTGCAATAAACAATCCTTTGTCTGTTTTGCTTTTTGAGATGGAATCCTACTCTATAGCCCAGGCTTGCCTGGAATTCATTAGCCTCAAACTCATGACCCTCTCTCAATGTCCTCAGTGCTGAGTTTACAGGCATGAGCCACGATGCTTAGCAACAAGCCTTTCATGTATGTGCATTTTCATTTCTCCACAATTAATGCGTAAGGCTAGAATTACCAATAATGGGAAAGATCTGTAAAATTCAATGTAAAAGCTGAAAACTACTATTTTCACTTCTATGTTCTCCACACCGTCCCTCCCCTACACTCATCAGCACTTAGCATCATGCCTTCCTGTAGACATTCTTGTATTTGGGAATGTGTACCTAAACCTTGATTTTATTTTGAATTTACCCTTACTTGAAAAGCTGAGATTGGAATGTGACTTGAGTTCAGAAGTTTAAAACCTGTTGGAGCATTGTAGGGGCATACTATCTTTGTTAATAAATATAATTAATATGTTTTATTAATGAAGCCATTTGGACCCTGTAGTGCTCTTGTGCTGTAGTTTTTCTCATTGTAAACTCCAGGCAAGCCTGGACTAGAATAAGACTCTATCTCGAAAGGTAAACAAAACAAGCTTGCTCAGTAAGCTGCTTTGTGTGTAACTTTTCCGTTTGTCTAGTTTGCTACATATGTTTGCTTATAGTCACACCTACATTTCCTTAGTACTATTTACATCTCTGTTGACAATGTAATTCCACTCTTTGTGTCTTCCCCATATATTCTAAGCTATATGGTAAATTGGCATACATTTGCTTATTCCATCACTTGATTTTAGTAAATAAATTGTTAGAATCTTCTGGAGTATTTTCCTGTGAAAGCCAGTGTTCTTCACTGCCTTGTGATATGGGTTTCGATCTGCGCTCAGTTTCCTTCATCCTGGAGCATTTCAACTTCTTTTTCAATTCAGGTAGCTGGGGGTGGTTATCACTTTATCTCTAGACTTCCTTGAGACACAACTTTCCCGGAAGCCCAGACTGGAACACTCTGGAAACTGCTGCCTCAGTTCTTCAAGTTCTGAGATTTTAGGTCACCATGCCTGACTAACTTTCATGTACCTTAAAAGCATCTTTGTTTTTGCATTAAAATTTATATTGATGTATGTATGATATTATTCTTATGATGAGGATGACAATGATGACAACAATGACAGTCTTCTGTAGCTCAGGCTGGCCTTGAACAATGTAGCTGAAGATGACCTTGAACTCTTGACATTTCTGCCTTCACCTTCCAAGAGCTCAGATTAAAAGTGTGTGCCACCACTGACTTGTCTTCATTTTTGACAGGTACTTTTCACTGGCTACAGAATTATTGACACTACTTTTGTGGGGTGATATTTCTATCATCATTTGACATACATCACTCCTTTGTCTTCTAGAATCCATTTTTTTTTCAACAAAAAGTAGCTGCATTCCTGGCCTCTCCATTCAGCGGCTCTGTTTTCTCTCTGTCTGCTTTCAAGTTTGTTTGTTTGTTTGTTTTTCTTATTTATGATTTTCAGTAGTTGGACTGAACTGAGTATATTTGTGCTTTCCTTTATCCATCTTTCCCAGAGTATTCAGAGCTTCTTGGGAATTGACAGGAGCTTATGCTTTTAACCACATACTTTTCCTTTCCTTCTAAGGCAAGTGTTGTATGCTCCTGTTCTCTCTACCCCCCCAAACCCCACATACACTAACATTCAAAATACTATCTTGCAAATATTTTTCTCTCTGTTGTTCAGGTTGAATAATTCATACACACACACACACACACACACACACAAACAAACAAACAAACACATATACAAGCATATATGTATATATATACATTCTGGCTTGCTAGATTTTTGCTGATGGGAATACCATGTAGGGCCTCCACAAAGCCCAGACAAGTGCTCCCCCACTCAGTTATGTACCCCACCCAGATAATTGATATCCATCTCCTTATTTATTGATATTTTTAATCTACTGTTCAGCCTACACATTTTTATTTATTATATAGTATTCTTCAACTTTAACACCTCCATTTGAATTTTTCATAGTTTTTATATTCTTGCAGATATACCCTATATATTTGATTGCCATATATTTGAATATGCTTATAGTAGTTACTTAAAGTCTCCTGTTCTCTCATTTCAAACTTGAGTTAAATAGGTTGACAATTTCCTCATCCTATGTCTCCTCTTCCTCCTATTCCTTCTCCTCTTCTTCCTCCTTCTTTCTCTCTCTTCCTTTCCTCCCCTCTCTGCTACCACACCTAACTAGAGAGGTAGGTTTCTATAGTTTATCTTGTTTGGTTCTGTCTTAAGGGCTACCTACCAGGCTTTGTAGTACCATCTCATACTTTGACTTGACATTTCTATGCAGAATCATCTTTTGGAATTTACTGGTTTCAGATTGCCTGGACTACAGTATTGTGGAACTAGAGTATCCTTTCCTCTGACTGAGGCAGCTTTGCTCTTAGGCCATGACCTTCCTGGGATCCCACTAGATTATTCAGGACACTCATCCTTGTGGTTTGAAAGCTGAAATGGGTGGGTAGGAGGTATTGCAGCTGTGACACACAGAACATTGCACAGTGCCTGGAGTTTGTGTCTTACACAGCAGCTGCACAGCACCTGGTCTTGTGCAGTGTCCATGTACGTGTGTTTGCTTACTTTGTGGTCAAGGCCTTAGGCTGGTGCTATGCAGAATTCTGAAGCGTCTTTTCTGCAAGTTCCCTATTTTCAGATTGTTCCAGAATATACCTGCTTAAGTGACCCTGAACTTCAAACAAAGTCTCCCTTAGAAGCAATTATGTTCTGGATGGCCTGCCTTCAGTACCTTCAACTACACTTTGAACAGACACCGGGTAGCAAACTAGAGCAATCTGTTCTTGTTCCATTCATCGCTCCTTTGTCCAGTGTCTGAAAACAATTCCTGCGTATCTTACCCTTGTTCACAATTATCCATAATAAGGCTGGCTTGTCTGGAGAGAAGGCTTTCTCTTTCCTCATTATAAAGGTTTTCCTCCCCTAATTCAGTCATCACTGAATAGCACATTCTTTATCTGGGATGCATATCAAACACCTCATTATTTATCCAAACATACATTCAGTTACTCTACAGGATAAAATTGGATTGATCGGAGGGGTTGCTAAGGGCCAAGCCCAGGTTCTTGGCCAAAGAAAGCACATCCTCTACCATTGAACTATACCCTTAGCCCAACCTTTCCTTCTTCTGCCCCCTCTTATTGTTTTACAGTCAGAACACTCAACAAACTATTTAATTAACCTGTGTTGCTTCTTATTAGCTATGTTTGTGTCCCTGGAGATTATAAATTGAAGTTCTCACTCACAGTACCTCAGAATGTGACTTTATTTAGAAGTAGGTATCTTGAAAATGAGTTTGGGTTACTATTGTTGTTATAAAACACTATTACCAAAAACAACTTCAGGAGGAAGGGGTTTATTCCAGCTTGCAGGTCCATCATTGAGGGAAGTCAGGGCAGGAACTCAAGGTAAGATAAGATTAGGCAGAGGCCTTGGAGGAGTGATGCTGACCAGTTTGTTCCTCATGGCTTTCTTAGCCTGCTTTCTTATACAACTCAGGACCACCTACCCAGGGATGGCATGACCCACTAGGATGGTTCCCCTACATATATCATTAATCAAGAAGATGCCCCACAGGCTTACCCACAGGTCAATTTAGTGGGAGCATTCTCTCAATTGAAGGTGTGTCTTCCCAGCTTACCCTAGTTTGTGTCAAGTTGACAAAAACAAACAAACAAACAAGAAACAAAAACAAAAAAACAGTCTGCATATTGATGAAATCCTGAGTAGAAAGAATAATGCTAGAGAGATCATCATATCTGATTTCGAGTTATTCTACAGAGTAATACTAAGAAAATTAACATTCAACTGGCACAAAAGGAGACAAATATATCAAGGTGACAGAATAGAGGACCTGAATAGAAATTCATAAAGCTACAGCTACCTAACACTCAGTACGTGGTGCAACAAAAATTAGATATTCACATGTAGAAGGATAGAACTAGATCTGTATGTCAGCATGTTTAAAACAACAACAACAGCAACAATAACAACAACAGCAGCAACAACAACTTTAGGATGCCAAGCAAGACGAACCCTCTAGGTACAATAATGGTAAGTCTGTTATGGAAGCAAACTAGCTATTTTCTGATTGGATGTGATGCTTGCTACACAGAGAAAACTCAAGTCTGGTACTAAACTGTCATAATGAAGCACACTACTATATATAATTAAGAGATGCTAATGAAAAAAGTTTAAAAACTCAACTTGGAATGGATCAAAGACCTTAATGAAAGATCAGAAACTAAGACTGATAGAGGAAACAGCAGGGAAAGCCCTTAAAAAGATAAGCACACACAAGCACTTTCTAAATAATTCTCCCAGCATTTAAGAAAAAAGGCCAGTGATGGGCAAGTTGTGCCTCATGAATTAAAAAGCCTTTGAATTGAAAAACAGTTACTCAAGTGAAGAATCAGTGTTCAAAATGGAAAAAGTGCTAATTGTACATCTGAAAATGGATTAATGTCTAGATTGTACAAATCATTTGTTATTGGGGAGGGGACTGGGCAAGCATCTCTACAACAGGGAAAAGATCTGCACAAAGTGAAGAAGGAAACTTAAGTCAGCACCAATTGTGCAGGCTCAGTATCAAGACTTCCAGAGTCTGACCTTAATGTTTATTCTTCTGGCACATTTAAGCACAGGAAAATTTTTGAAAAAGGTTTCCCAATGGCAATTATCACAACAGACCTTTAGGCATAACTATATAGAAACTCCCTAGCAAAGTGGCAAAGCATCCATGAACTTTACAAAAAGAATGAGTTCTGGAAAAGAACTTCTGTGGGAATCACCATCCCATAGAAAGATCAACAATTGACAAATGGGACCTCATAAAATTGAAAAGCTTCTGTAAGGCAAAGGACAACATCAATAGGACAAAACGGCAACTAACAGACTGGGAAAAGATCTTTAACCATCCTACGTCCAATAGAGGGCTAATATCCTATATATAGAGAGAACTCAAGAAGACATCAGAGAATCAAATAACCCTGCTAAAAATAGGGTACAGAGCTAAACAAAAACTTCTCAACTGAGGAAACTTGAATGGCCGAGAAGCACCTAAAGAAATGTTCAACAGCTTTAGTAATCAGGAAAATGCAAATTAAAATGATCCTGAGATTCCACCTCACACCAGTCAGAATGGCTAAGATCAAAAACTCAGGTGACAGCAGATGCTGGCAAGGATGTGGTGCAACCGGAACACTCCTCCATTGCTGGTTAGATGGCAAGCTGGTACAACTACTCTGGAAATCAGTCTGGCAGTTCTTCAGAAAATTGGACATAGTCCTACCTGAGGACCCAGTTATACCACTCTTAGGCATATATGCAAAAATGCTCCAACATATAGCAAGGACACATGCTCCACTATGTTCATAGCAGCCTTGTTTATGATAGCCAGAAGCTGAAAAAAACCCAGATGTCCTTCAGTAGAGGAATGGATACAGAAAATATGGTACATTTACACAATGGAGTACTACTCAGCTATTAAAAACAATGATTTCATGAATTTGCAGACAAATAGATGGAACTAGAAAATATCCAAAGTGAGGTAACCCAGTCCGAAAAGAATGCACATGTTATGCACTCACTGATAAGTGAATATTAGTGCAAAAGCTTGGAATACCCACAATTCAATTCACAGATCAAATGAAGATGAAGAAGAAGGAAGACCCAAGTGTGGATGTTCTAGTCCCATTTAAGGAGTATCTTAGCTAGGGTTTTATTGCTATGAACAGACACTATGATCAATGCAAGTTTTATAAAGGATCACATTTAATTGGGATTGGCTTACAGGTTAAGAGGTTCAGTCTATTATCATCAAGGTGGGAGCATGGCAGCATCCAGGAAGACACAGTGCAGGAGGAACTGAGTTCTACATTTTCACCAGAAGGAAGCCAGGAACAGCCTGAGCTTCCTCAGGCAGCTAGGAGGAGGGTCTCCAAGCCCACCCCCACAGTGATACCCCTCCTCCAACAAGGCCTCACCTTCTAACAGTGCCACTCCCTGGGTCAAGCTTATAGGCCTTCATGTTTAACAAGCTTATACAAACCATTGCGAGGGGGAACAAAATAATCAGGGGAAGTAGACAGTGAGAGGGACTTGGGAGGAAGAAAAGAGATGGAGGGGGAAAAGGGAGAGCAGGATCAGGTATAGGAGAAGACAGGGGTGGGGAGAGAAATACATGGAGTCAGGAAATTGAACAGAGGTGTGTAGCAATACGGGATCAGGAACTATGGATAGTCACCAGAAAGTCCCAGAAGCCAGGAAAGCAAGAGGTCCCAGGACCTAACAGAGATGACATTAGCTGAAATACCCAACAAAAGGGAGAGAGAATCTTTAAGATCACATCCAGAAGTTAGGCACGGCTCCCAATTGAGGGATGGGGCTACCCCCACCCATCTCCTGAATTGCTCCTGTCTAAAGGAAATGCAGGGACAAAGAGCAGAGCAGAGACTGAAGGAAAGGTCATCCAGAGACTGTCCCAGCTGGGGATTCATCCCATATACAGACACCAAACCCAGATACGATTGTGGATGCCAAGAAGTGCTTGCTGACAGAAGCCTGATATAGCTGTCTCATGAGAGGTTCTGCCAGAGCTTGACCACTACAGAGGCAGATGCTCGCAGATAGCCATTGGACTGATCACTGGGTCGCCAAAGGAGGTGTTAGGGGAAGGACTTAAGGAGCTGACTGTTTGCAACCCCATAGGAAGAACAACAATATCAACCAACCATGTCCCCCAGAGCTCCAGGGACTAAATCACTAACCAAAGAATACAGATAAAGAGACCCACGGCTCCAGCTGCATATGTAGCTGAGCATGGCCTTATCCAGCATTAATGGGAGGGGAGGCCCTTGGTCTGTGAAGGCTTGATGTCCCAGTGTAGGAGAATGCTAGGATGTCCAGGTAGGAGTGAGTGGAGGAACACTCTCATAGAAGCAGAGGAAGGGGTAATGGAACAGGGGTTTTTTGGCAGAAACTGGGAAAGAGGGTAACATTTAAAATGTAAATAAATAAAATATCCAATCAAAAATTAAAAAGAAAAAATAAGAAAAATACATAGTTATAAAATGGTTTAGACTCTATTAATAATTGCAATTATACTCATGATAAATATTGCTGTTCTAATATACATAAGAAAATGATGTAGATATTTATTGAAAACCAAAGTTGAAAATGTTTTACAAAACCAGTAAATATTTAGCTAGATATAAAATTAAATCAGACTCAAACTAATTAAATCATAATGAAAGTGGGGACACAGTTACCTACAAATCATTAGAGAACTGTCAATAATGGCCAGAAAAAAATGGTCCTATTGTCAAATTGCATTCCAAAAGTTTGTTTGTACCCATAGATTTGTGCTGTACTTAACTTTGTTCAGATATATTTCTTTTTCCAGTGGGCCATGGTTAACAGGAAAACTGAGGGCTGCTCAAGGTGGCAAGCATGCATTGTACTTCATTGTTCAGTCTTCGATGGGTTATCTTAGCAATCTTCTCCCATCCAAGGCTTAGGAGAACACCATGTCAATATGGTGAGTAGAATGTAACAGCAAGCAAATGGTGAGGAGATTTGTGAAAACTGACATTTGAAAATGATGTGACTTTTAAAATCAACCACATCCCCATTTACATATGGGCAGCACTAATAAGACTCAAGGAATTTGAAAGAACAAGAAAAAAAAGATAAGCTCTGAGACAGACAGTGAGGGGACATTAGAGGGAGTTTGTAGGAAGGTAGACAGATATCACCAAATACATTGTATAAATGTATAAAACTTTCAAATAATACATAAAAATGTCATTTCCTAGAACAGTCAAAAGTTATAAAAACAAAACAAAACAAAAGGAATGAATACTATTAGCTGATAAACAGCACTCGGGGGAAGGCCTAACAAGGAAGAATTAATAATAAGCATTCAGACAGACTCTATTGATGGAAGATGCAAGGACCTGGGACCTCTTTCATAAGGATGAGAGACTAAGCTAAGGATTAGAGCCTAAACAAGGCTCACACTTTTGGAGGATTCAGGAGACTGTCTCCATATAATATAGCAAAAGACTACTGGGTTATTAGACAACATCTACTCTAGCCTTCCAGGTGACCAGGCTTCAGTCATTTCCTTCCTCTGAAGAAAATAGGCCTTCGTGTTTAACAAGCTTTGTCCCTCCAATGTTTTCTGTGAACTGTGCCTTCTTTAATTTTAAAAACTAAATAAGATATTAAACAACCCAATAAATGAATGAGTTAATGAAAAGAGAAGAAATTTCTCAAAAGATGAAATATAAATTTCCTATAAACATATGAATAATTTTCAGCTCAAGTAGCCATTAGAGAAGTACAAATCAAGACTATATCAAAATTTCTTTTTACCCAAGCCAGAATGACAGCCATTAAGAAAATAATGTAACTAATACAGACAAGGATGTGGACAAAACAGAGCACTTATTCACTTGGGGGAATGTAAAGTAGCCTAGTCACCATGGAAACCATTATGGGGGCTTTTCAACAAACTAAAGATAGATCTAACCTACAATGAAGCTATACCACTCCTGGGAACTTTCTCAAAAGTTTTAAGTCAAGGTCAGAAAGATTATGTATACATCAGTATTTACTACTATTCACAAAAACTGAGTTATAAAATCAAACAATAGAGAAATGGATAAAGAAAAATTGGTTTATAAATGACACTTTCAGCTATAAAGAAGGAAATTATGTCTTTAGCAGGAAAATGGGTAGAGCTGGTGATCATTATGTTAAAAGAACCACACCAATCTCAGAAAAGCAATATATATATATATATATATATATATATATAAAAGCAGAGAATTCATCACAAATTGAATTTCCAATATATAGAAAAATGTGTTTCTGAGTTATTTTATTCCAGCATATAATTCTGTTTAAAGAACACCAAAAATAATACTTTTATTATAAAATATATGCTAGGATATATCTGTTGCATCATCATATTTTGGCGGTTTTGTTTTATTTATTTATTTACATCCCAAACTCTGCCATCTTCCAGTCATCCCTTGACAGAGTTCCTCCCTCATTTCCCTCCTCTTCTCTGAGAGGGGGTCTCCCCCGTTTCCATACACCCCCACCCTGGCACATCAAGTCTCTTCAGGATTAGGCTCATCCTCTCCCACTACAACCAGACAGGGCATCGCTGTTGGGGAATGGATTTCACAGTCAAGCTATACTTTTAGGGACAGCCCCCATTGCAATTGTTAGGGGACCTATGAGGAGATCAAGGTGCATGTCTGCTACATATGGCCTGGGGGCCTCTGTCCATCCAGTGTATGCTTGTTGGTTGGTTGTGCAGTCTCTGACAATCCAGGGATACAGGTTAGTTTACTCTGCTGGTCTTTCTGTAGAGTTCCTATCCTGTTCAGGGCTTTCAATCCTTCTGCGACTCTTTTGTAAGAGTCCCCAACTTCTGTCCAATGTTTGGGTGCTGGTATCTGCATCTGTTTCAGACAGCAGCTGCATAGGACCACTCAGAGAAATTATTCTAGGCTCCTGTCTGCAAGCAGAGCAGAGTATCATTAATAGTGTCAGGGATTGGTGCTAACCCACTGGATGGGTCTCAAGTTGGTCTGGTGATTGATTTATTATTCCTTCAGTCTCTGCTTCTTTCTTTGATGACTATGAAGTGTCCTTCACCATCTCTTCTGATTATTTTTTTAAAGTCTATTTTATTGGATATTAAAATAGCTCCTCCAGCTTTTTTTCTTGGGACTGTTTAGAAAACGTTTTCCTAGCCCTTTACTCTGAGGTAGTGTATTTTTTTGTTGCTGAGGTGTATTTCTTGTTTGCAGTGGAATAATGGATCCTATTTAGTATCCAGTCTCTTAGCCTGTATCTTTTTATTGGTAAATCGAGTTCACTGATGTTGAGAGATATTAATAAACAATTATTGCTAGTTCATGTCATTTGTATGTTGGTGGTGATACTCTGTGTGTATGATTCTGTTTTTGGTTTTGCTTTGATATGATTGATTCCTTATGTTTTTTGGGTGTAGTTACCCTCTTAATGTTGGAGTTTTCCTTCTTCTATCCTTTGTAGGGCTGGATTAGTAGAAATACATTGAATAAATTAGGTTTTGTCATGGAATATCTTGGTTTCTCCATATGTGGTGATTCAAAGTTTTGCTGGATATAGAAATCTGTGGCTTCTGTGGTCCCTTAGAATCTGCAAGGCATCTGTTCAGGATCTTCTGGTTTTTAGAGTCTCTGTTGAGAAGTTGGGTGTTAGATCTGCCTTTATATGTTATTTGGTATCTTTTCCTTACAGCTTTTAATATTCTTTTTTTGTTCTGTACATTTGGTGTTTCAATTATTATATGGTGGAAGGATTTTTCCTTTCTGGTCCAATCTATTTGGTGTTCTGTATGCTTCTTGTATGCTGCTTATAGGTTTGGGAATATTTCTCCTATGATTTTGTTGAAGATGGCCCCTTGAACAGGGAATCTTCACTCTCTTCTATTCTTATTATCCTTAGGTTTGGTCTTTTCATAGTGTCCAAAATTTCCTGGATGTTTTAAATTAGAAACTTTTTACATTTGGCACTTTCTTGTACTAGTGTGTCATTTTTTTCATTACTCTCTACATTTAAGATTCTCTCTTTTACCTATTTTATTCTATTGGTTATGCTTGTGTCTGTAGTTGCTGTTCTCTTTCCTAGGTTTTCCCTCTCCAGGGTAGCTTTCATGTGTTTTTTCCTTCTTACTTCTATTTTCATTTTTAGGTCTTGATGAATTCTATTCACTTCTTTCACCTGTTTGTAATTTCCTGTATATCTTTAAGGAATTTATTTGTTTTATCTTTAAGGACTTCTACCTGTTTAATTGCATTTTCCTGCATTTCTTTTAAGGATACTTTTATATCCTCTTTAAAGGTCCCTATCATCTTCATCAGATGAGATTTAATGTCACAGTCTTTCTCTTCAGGTCTTGCTGTAGTAGGAGAGTTGGGCTCTGATGCTGCCATAATGCACTGGCTTCTGTTGATTATGTTCTTGTCTTTGTCTTTTATCGTCTGTCTGTCTGTGGTTCGCTGGCTTGGTAGTCCCTGGGTGTTCTGGGTTGGTCCAGGCCTCCTGGGAAGGAAGAGAAGCTGTGAGGTTAAGAGTGGGGTGCTGATTTTCAATTGTAAGTGGGGGTATGAACAAGAAGGAAGATGGAGGTCTGATAGGGTGGGGCAGAGCTCACAGCTGCTGGGCTTGCTGGGGACACAGCAGGTGGGGAGATTGGGGTGTGGGTATCTAATCTGAGTATCCCCCAGGTTGGGGCTGGCCTCCCAGGAGGCAGGCAGAGCTGTGGGGTAGGAAGTATTATTTTATTTTAGTAGTGAAATTTGTCTCTATTTTTTGTAGTTTATCTTCTGAATATACTATTATGTGAACAGTATATATTAGGTATCACTAGTTATGAAGTATAACAACTACATATATATGATAGTCAGAAGATTATATTATATATTATATTCTTAAAATTAGTTAAACTTAGTAAGTTTAATGACTAATGAGATATGAGGTTTATTCTTACTCTTGAATATACTGCTCATATATTTATATAACTTAAATATAAATATTAGTTAAATGTAACTTTACTATGTTTATAAAATGTAAGTATATATTTAAGTGATAACTAATGAAATCCATCAGCTTTACCGAGATGTCATCATACATGCATGTATATGTGTTCTGTGAATCTGTCATATATAGATTCCTGTAACCACCTCAATTAAATACAGAACAACTCTAACACCAGAATACTCTGGAGTAAGTTTCCTTTTATAACCACCAACTGTTCTATCCCTCCCTTATTCATACTCAGCATGCTACTCTCATCTTTATTAGTTGCTGTTTTAAAAGTGCTGTATTAGTGAGGTTATATAACATGTAGCCTGTAGAGACGAGTTTTCTTCACTCAGTATCATTCTCTTGAGACCCATTCAAGTTGTGTGCTTCAATAGTTTGCTTTTGTTGATGACTAGTTAATTCCATGATGTGCCTGCATCCATTAGCCTGCTGGAGATATTTGGTCTATTTCTAATCTTGACAACCATAAATAGATTTATTATGTTATGTGCATATAAATTTTAATTTATCTAGGGTTAGTGCCCTATAGTGCAGTGGTTCTATCATAACATAAATACACATTACTTTATGAGAAGTTATCACATATGATTAATAATATTCTTCTTAGTATTGTAAGTAATATCTGTGATATCAAAATATAGTAATGCCCTGCATGTAGGTTCTTGAGAATTATGCTTTTATCCAGTGTTGTGTTTAATTAAGTTTTGTTGACTGTGGCTCTAGTTAACTTTCATTTTGCAAGTTTATTTTATTTTGTGAATACAACAACCACATCGTTTTATTTTATGACCAAATTGTACCATTTATGAATGTGTTATTTATGTGGAAAAGTCCTTTGTACATTTTCTTAGGAATGAGGATATTGAGCTTTGAGGATTTAATTTTTGAATGAGCTATATCAAACACTAGCATGGTGGGTTCACAATTCACATGCCCAACCAGCTGTACTTTTGTGTTTTTTTAATCCACATTCTTTAAACCAGTCAGTATCAATTGGGATCTTAGCTTTTGTCACTGCACTATACTGTTACATTCCTATTTCTAGATAAATGATGCTCATTTGTCCTTATTTGTTCTTTGTCTGCAGAGCTTTGCTTCTCTGTTTTCCTTCTTTGAGGATGAACCATCACCATCTCGGCCTGCAAGACACATTCTTATTCCATTCTGTCCCTTCTCATATACAGACGGCTTCTTCTGGTTTTGCTTCTCTGAGGATTTTGGAAGTTATTTCATATTATTTGTTCGGGACTCTATGTAGATCATCCTCATTATCAACCATAAATATTTTTTTAGGCTTTTAAAGATGGGGTCTAGCACAGCGTAAGTCTTAAGCTTGCTACAAAGCCCTGGCTGGCCTAGAACTCCTGACTCTTCTGTGTCTACTTAGGGAAGAGGTTACAAATACATGCCACCATGCCTTGTCCTTCCCTCCAATTTGAAATCCTCTTGCCTTTACCTCTCATGGGCAGAGATTATGGTTATATAACCTTTGTTCTTTGCATTAATGGTTCTTGAGGAATGAAAGTTGAAAGTCGAGCTTCTAACTGTTTTGGGAATTTTTACATATATGTCCTAATCTATCAGAGGTGAAGATGCTAAAGGGCTCAACTATCAACAAAACAATAAGCATTGCTAATTCATCATAGCATCAACTGCTTGAAGAGACAGAAATATTATCTACACTGATACCACCTACTTATCAGGGCCAGGGTATTTAGCCATGCTGACACTTGCAAACATTTCTACTATTCCTTGTTTGCTCCTTTTCTTGGCAGCTTTACTAATAAAGAGGAAAATCCCACTTGTATGAGTTTCTTTTATACTGTCAGGTGTTCTTGAAAACCCCAGTGACTTGACTGGAATGCAGGCTCATGCTCATTACAGATGTAGAACAGATGTGACTAAACCTGGCTACTCATAATCAGCCAAGAAGTCTTTAGCAAACATGGTGCTAGAACCTGCACGTCACTGTGATTAACCATTCTAGCAGTTTTAAATGTAATCTGGCAACAACAGAAGATCATTTGATGACATTAATATGAAGCTAGTTTGGAGAGAAACTACCTGTAAATCTCCAGCTTGGATACAGGTCATACCTGTTCAGGATGCTGTAACTCAGTGGCCTCATTATTTTCCCAACTGCTCCAAAATAGCACAGGCCTACTTTCTTAGATTTTGAGCTTTCTCAAGGGACCTCTTGGGGCAGTGTGGGGTTGTGGGGTGGGGAAATCACCTTTTTTATACATATAAAAATGTCATTGCTAACTTAATTCTATAATACATAGTTATCTTTCCACATATGCAGGATGCTAGTTTTAGGATCTGCTCCCCAGTCTTCCTCCTCTATGCAGATACCAAAGCCCCAGATTCTCAAATCTCTTATATTCAAAATTGCCTAATAGTTATTAAAACCTATGCACACTCCCGTATTTTAAACCATCCATAGATTTTTCTAATACCCAAAATTGTTGAAATGCTATGGAAAGAGTTAGACTATATTGTTCAGAGAATAATAGCAAAGACATAGATCTGTACATGTTCAGTGCAAATCCACTTTCCCCAAAATATTTTGTAGCTGTGATAGGTTGGATCTTTGAATATAAAATCTGTTGACAGGGACAGGCTGATATACTTCCAAACCACCTCCTAATTTATTGCCCTATTGGATCCTGCTGTGTTTAGCACTCATGCTCTATCTATTAAAAGTACAAATCAGTCCTCTTCTCCCACGCTTTTGTCTTGGAGATCCATGCTTCTGTGCAACTGCAGCAAATACAGATTCAAACCCTGTCCCTCACAAAGGTAGTGAATCCCTGCATGCTGACAACTCCGCTCTCAACTTCTTGTATATTGACTGGCAAACCCTCCTCTTAGACCTTGGCCTTCCTGTCCAACTCTGTTCCTGTGGCTTTGCCCTATGGGGATGTGACAGTCGCCTCTATCCTGATAATACTGTGTTATTGCCTGCCCAGAAATAATCTGTTCTATCCCATTTATTAGAGATGCTCCCCCCCCCAAGAGTGCTCAGACTTGTGTAATCATTTGCACATAACTCCCTGTAATGGCTAAAGAAACTTAATACGGTACCAGTCATCCCTTAAGAGCTGTTGACCATTGCCCTGGAATGCCTGTGAGATCCTAGCAGCCTGCAAGTGAGATGAGAATGAGAATGGGATAATGGTGTTCCTGCTATGAGGTATTTAACAACTCGCCTTTTGCTTTTGTACACTCACTTATTGCTGCGGGACTGGGAAGAAGTGAACGTTTTATTGCTATATAGCAAGAAAGAGAAACACCTGAGGGGAATAAAACCATTTTCTTGTCCAGGTGTGGATTCCATAGATGACTGTAATGTACATCTTTGATACTTACCCTTATAAACCCTTCCTTTCGACCACTTTCAGCATGGCATGCTGATTGGCTCTAAGGCTGCCATCCTGCTAGAAGTAAGAATAAATTCACTCAATCTAAATTTGAGTTGAATCTAAGTCTTTGGTCTTTCCCAGTAGATTTGAAAGCTATAACAGCACCAACTTGACACATCAGTAGATGGCAGTTTCAATTTCAGCCGCTTGGCCATATGCAGTTCTTTCCTTTATATTCTAACTAATATTAAATCCTTAAGCTCTAAGCAGCCCCCTTCCCCCTCCACATAACCACCTACCTGAGCCACTGTCCCCTATCTGCCCTGCAGTGACTTCTTACTATGCTGCCCGCTTTGCTTCTACTCCAGTCCTTGAGTTGCAAACCTGGATCCAATGACAAACTTCTCACCAGGATTCACATGTCTATGAACATCCTGTTTCTGCTCCCTCACTTAGCTCCAGACACAGCTCTTCCTGCTGAACCTAGGCTGCTATAACTACCTATACTTGACATCTGCATCGCTCCTAGCCTCAGGGCTGTTGGAAAGTCTCCGGACTTCTTTCCACAGAGGCAGCAGCTGCATGCTTACCTGTCCTGTGCTCTGTGCTCCAGCATGTTTATGTCTTCTTTCTAGGGATTACCACACTTGGATACGGTGGTGTTCATGGAATATTCTCACAGACTCCCGCACAGGCTTGTATGCGTGTGTGTGTGGGGGGGGTTGTTTCCAAATGAATGACAGACTGTTTAAATTCAGTTCTAGAGCTGTCTGTCTCTGAGGTCTTTGTGGAGAATAATCTCCTCTGCCTGGCTCTACTACAAATCTTGCCTCACCCAGGTTTCATGCCTTGTTGACTCCCTCTCACTTATGTCTCCTGCACCTCTACAGGGTCCCACCTATGACTCTTGGGTGGTTCTCAAGATTTATTTTTGGGGGCTGGAGAGATGACTCAGCAGTTAAGAGCACTGACTGCTCTTCCAGAGATCCTGAGTTCAATTCCTGGGAACCACATGGTGTCTCACAACCATCCGTAATGGGATCTGATGTCCTCTTCTGGTGTGTCTGAAGATAGCTGCAATGTACTGATATAAATAAAATAAATAAATCCTAAAAAAAAAAAAGATTTATTGTTGGTTGCATTCTCTTCCTGTTGGGATGTCAGTGCCATAAGTAAGCTTCTTGACCTTGACAGTTTTCCTTCTCATTCCTGCTGCCCACAAAATGCCAAGGTACTATGCCAATGTTGAAAAAGGCTTACTGAACAAGATGGTTTCAGTGATCTGCCCAGAACCCAGCAGCCTGGTGTCATATAAAGTACAGAGATTTGGGTGACAAGCACTGATCAGGCTACATCACAGCCTTGTTCTTGTCTGGTCAACCTTGGGTCTATGAATTATTCTGGTGGACAATGTCTATGCTCAAAAGTCCTACAATGCATGTGGGTGCATGCATGCATGCATGCATGTATGTGGAACTTTTGGGAGACTAGATGAGTTAAGCCCAATTGGAGATACTGAATTTGGATTGGTTAAGAGCATGTGGGGGAAGATTCCAGACTGGTGGGGTAGTGTGACTCACAGAATCTTGGAATCTTAGCATGGAATGTAGACAGGAGGGACACGGTCTATTCTGAGAAGGGTAAGGAGACCTCTCACCCTGGGGTTGGCAGGGACTAGAAGGGGCAGAGTTAAACCAGCTGGTGCCAGTTCCCCTAGGGCCTTAAGGGACCTTTGCCTGAGGAGTCAACATTTGACTTTGAAAGCAACGGGGGAGTCCTAGGAGCTCCGGGTAAGGAAATGAAATGAAGTGCTCATGTAACTACTCTGACAGTGGGGACTGAATTGAAGCACAGATCTTAAAAGGTGGTAGACTGACTTGAAGGATTTCGGGCAGTGCTGGAATACCTGTAAAGACAAGAGACAGCCAAAGAACAGAGGAACTGGCAGACCTGGAACTCCACTGGGTTAGGTGATGGAATTGAAAGCAAAGTCATAGGTGTTAAGGACTAGATTTGCTCCTAATCCTGTTTAGGATGCTTCTTGTCTACTCTGAGATAAAATTCTCTTGGGAAAATGCAGACAATTTAGCCCAGTGTTTTTCTGATCTGACTTTCACCCTTCTAATTTGAACCTCTTACTGGGAGTAGGAATTTAAGGGAACTCTTCTCTTCTCTTCTCTTTTCTTCTCTTCTCTTTTCTTCTCTTCTCTTCTCTTCTCTTCTCTTCTCTTCTCCTCTTTTCTTCTCCTCTTCTCCTCTCCTCTCCTCTCCTCTCTTCCCCTCCCTCCCTCCCTCCTCCCCTCCCTTCATCTCCTTCCTTTCTTTTGTAACTATTACTTTACTCTTCTAATGCTGGATTCTAGTGTATTCTGCGGGCTTGGTCAATGATGAGACCTCCTATAGCTGGGTAACATGTAAACCAAGGAGCACAAAGTTTGGACCACCCAAAAAGAGGGATAGGAGAAGACAAGAGATTTGAGTAAAGCCAGATCAGGACCCTTAGAGGAAATACCCAGGGCTAGCAAATGTTGCTGAGATAAGGCGAGAAAGGAGGGGCTAGCCTGTTAAAGGAAGAGTTGAAGGACCTCAAATCTGGACACAGAATACTAGCTATTTCTCATTTAGTTCCCCCAGTCATGCCCTCCCAGACTAAAAATATCCCCATTTCTCATCTCTGTATCTGTTAAGGGAGGCACACAGAGTGGAAGCTGTGGGACCTTACTTCACCTGTAGGGTGCTTCCCAGCTCCTTCCAAAGTCAACTTCAGTCTCCCAGTATTCAATGTATATAAACTCCTCGCTCCCATCTACAGGAAAGAAACCCTTTCCTCATATTCCCTCAGCTGCCCATCAGCCTCCCTCTCTGTATGGTCTATTTCTAGATCCCCAGATCAGAGCTGCTTAGGGAATCTCAGTCCTTCACCGGGCAGAGAAACAGTAACTCAAATGTCACTTTGGATGTATATTATAATCTTCTCTTTTATGAAGAAATAAGAAGAAAATCCTACTTGGGGAACAAAGAAAGTTGATGATAATGCTAGAAAAAAAGAATATTTCTGGTTCACCAAAAAAAAAAAAAAAAAAAAAAACAAAAAAAAAAAAACAAAACAAAACTCAAAGTAAGTGCAGGCTGGACAGTAGGGTAATGTTTTCTTTGTAGAAGGACAGAAATAGTGACTTTATGGAGAGTTCTTAGGTGGCAATGCGGTCTCCAAAACATAATTTGAAAAGTGGAAAATTGGTATACCAGGGATTCTGGAGTTTTAACTCCAAGTGACCCAGCCTTGAGGAGGTCCTAATTCTGATCTCCAGACACCATTTCCTGGTCCAGGATCAAGTCTGTCTGCTTTAGTGAGAGCACGCGGGCTAGGAGGGATGGGGCGTCCTGATTCTCAACCCTGAAGTCTTCGTCTTTTATTTGCGGCTCAGTGAGTTTGCAAAGTCTCTGGGACTAAACTGGATGCCTCAGAGAAACGAAAGTAAAGCTCTCTAAAGTTTCCAGCGCCGGCTCTTTTTGTTTCCCGCTATCCGCCCAATCTGAATCTGAGTGAGGGCGGGGCAGAGGAGCCACCTCGGCGGAAACCGCCCAGGCCGCCTGGGTGGCGGGAGGGGACTGCGAGGGGCAGAGCGCAGGGCCCGCCCGCGACCTCCCGCCCGGCGGGGACTAGTAGACCTAGAAGGCTAGACGGGCTGGGCGGGCTGGGCGGACTGGGCGGGGCGCGGCACGCTGACCGTGGTCTCTGTGCGTCCCGCAGGAGGGGAACCCGTGCTGCCGCGCCCGGGTGGCGGGCAATGATCACCTAGGAGGCTGGCGCGAGCGGCAGAGGAGCCGGGCGCGGCGACACGCGGCCATGGAGCGGGAGTCCGCGGCGGCCGAAGAGCCCGCATCCCCGGGGCGGCGGCGTCCTCGACGAAGGCGCTGGGAGGGCCGGACGCGCACGGTGCGCTCCAACCTGCTGCCGTCCCTGGGCACCGAAGACTCCACTGCCGGAGCCTCCAAGGGCGAACGGCTGCTGATGCGCGGCTGCATCCAGCACCTGGCCGACAACCGCCTCAAGACCACCAAGTACACTCTGCTGTCCTTCTTGCCCAAGAATCTCTTCGAACAGTTCCACCGCCTAGCCAATGTGTACTTCGTCTTCATCGCGCTACTCAACTTTGTGCCGGCAGTGAACGCTTTCCAGCCGGTCCTGGCACTGGCGCCTGTGCTCTTTATTCTGGCGGTCACTGCCATCAAGGACCTGTGGGAGGACTACAGCCGCCACCGTTCGGACCACGAAATCAACCACCTGGGCTGCCTTGTCTTCAGCAGGTGAGCCAAACTGAGCATCCAGAAAAAGAGTATTGGGTGTGACTTGCACGAGACCAGGGTAGCCCGGGGAGTAGCCTGGGCCAGGTGAGGTCATTCATCCTCAAAGATGCAACAGCGTCCTTGATGCAGAGGTGTGCATTGGTCCCCCGTTCCAGACTAGCACTCAACTTCTAAACCAGAACAAACTCATGGTTGGCATCTGGTTGCACGTGGTCAGTCTCATCCACATTGCCCCTGGGCTTATGCCTAGGATGTGATCACCTGAAGTCCTGGCCTCAATCCTTGGGCAAATCTACATGGCATTCAACACACAGGAGTTTATAGCTCACTCTTAGATAACTGCTGTCTTGGGACAAAAAGTTCTGATTTATCTGGCATAGACCAGATTGAAGGTCAGGCAAAAACAACGGGGCATCCACTTATAACTGTGATCCGGCCTCAGACTGGGTACCATTTTTTAGTCTCCTTGCTCCTTCTCCCTGTCCCTCTCCCTGTCCCTCTCCCTTCTTCACTCCTCCTCTGCCTCTCCTTTCCTTAAGCTTCTTCCTCGGCTTTCCGCAATGCTTTTGAGATAGGATCTCAATATAGCCCAGGCTGTTATTGAACTGCTGATGATCTTCCTTCCTCAGTCTCCCCCGTGCTGGGAGTATAGCCATGAGCCACCACATTGGGACGGCTCCCCCCTTCCTTTTTCCTCCCTTTCTTCTTTTCCTCTCTTTCATTAGTTCTTTCTCTTCCTTCCTTCCTTTTCTGTTTTTTTGTTTGTTTGTTTTGTTTTCTGAGACAATTTTGTTGTTTAGGCCTGGCTGTCCCACAACTCACTAGGTAGACCAGGCTGGCCTCTAAGTCAGAGATCTGCTTCCCTCTGCCTCCTGAGTGCTGGGGTTAAAGATGTGGGCTCCCACTATCCCGCTCTGGCCAAAACTTGTTTCCAGTTTAAAAGAGGCCTTGAGGGGCTGCTTCCCAGGTTGGTGACCTTCAGAGTTACTTTCTTCCATTGGAAGTCTCCTACTCTCAGAACCCTAAGGCTCAGATGTGAGCCAAGGTTTCTTGGTAAACTTTCTCCCTTTATTCCCCACGTGGATATCTACATGGAGGTGGATCATCTTGGAGCTCTCTGTCCATCAGCTGGGACACCCCTGAAGAAACCAATGTCTTGGCCATCATTTACAGTTCAGTTCATTGTTTGCCTTTGGCTTACCTTGTTGGACATGGCCTTCTAGGTGGATGACGTTCCTCATGTTCAGTTTCCACCAGGCCTGAAAGCACCCTAAGAAGCTCTGCTTTTCAGTAGGAGATTGAGCCTTGCACATATGTGTGATGTTGATGAACCTGTCCCTTGGGATAAGTTAGAAGACTGGGAATCCCTTTCTCTAGTCAGGGTTTTGTTTTTGATACAGGTCCATGCTTTGCTCCTAGGCCAACTTGATTGTTTTGACTGCCTGAGCAGTGTTAAGGCTCTGAGAGGCTAAGTGACTCGCAGCTACTGCAGAGTGGTCTGGGCCTCAAACAGGTTTCTCACATTCCTATGCTTGTGGTTTTCAAACTTTTTGTAAGAACTGCTGGCACTTTTTTTTTAAAGTATCAGCTCTTCAGTGTGTTAGACTTAGTAGGTCTGGGAATAGGCCCAGGAATGAGTAGGAAATAGCAAAGATGTGATTCTTATGTGATGGCCCACATTTGGGTAAGGCCCATTGCTTGCTCTGGAGAGGTGCGCATTGGCTAGTCACCAGACCTGATGACGTGGATGGGAAGGGCTATGGAATTTCCTGAATCCTGTTCACCAGAAGCCTCAGCAAGCCAGTGTGGAATCCTTCATACAAAGCTCTCAGTGTCTCCAACGCCAGGCAGCTGTGTGTCTGTCCTTTGCACACGTCAAGGTGGGGGCTCTAACAAGTCTCTGCATCTGTGAATATGAACTTCCCACTTCCAACCAGCCTGTCATTCCAGTTGCTTCCTTTTCAGAGCTTTAGGAAATAGTTTATTTTCAGTTGATGAAGTGCTGCCCATTTGTCATTCGTCTCTTGATAACAACCCTGCTTTGTGGATGAGAAAACTAAGGCAGAGAACTGACTTAGAAAAACCACATCTACTGAAGTTAAGGTTCCCAGTTGGTTCCTGAGCATTTAGTACAGCCTCCAGGGAGGCCTATGATATTCCCTGTACTCCCCTGCCTCTAAGTTATATTCTTAAATAACTTCCTGTGCTTACAAGGGTACTAGTCACCCTTGGAAGTTTCCCTTCTCTGCCAGGTCAGGCACTGGGTACTTAATGGGCTTGAGAGAGATGGTGGCTGTGTGTGGAGCCTCACCTCAGGTATCTCACCTCCATCTTTGACCTTGTCATCATTCCAGTGCAGAAGTTGCCCCCTCCCCCTTTTAATCACTTCCCAACTGTGGGAAGAGCAGTTAGGCTTATGCCCCACTTTTCTTCCTTGTTATGGGAAGACAGGTCAACTTCTTCCATTCTGAGGAGTCTGGGGTTGATGTTATCAGGACATTTGGGTAGAAGGAAGAGGAAACTGGGTTTCATGAAGGGCTGTTGTTAGGGCCGTGAGCTAGGCCCTGGGCTGGGCTCTTGATGCTGAGATGCTGGGTTATTACTGGGAGACAACTCTCAGAGAAGATAGGTAAGGATTGGCATTGCCATGTAAGAACCAGTGGGATTATGGCCAGAGACATGCAGGGATTAGGCGTGCTTCACACTAGAGATGGGGTAAATGGGGTAGCACATGTGGCCGGGGCATCCAGAGACCAAGAATGAGTTATAAGGCATATGGAGGGAGGATGGACATGAACTTTGACTCATGGGTCACTGCACTCGGTGAGCTCAGGTAGTGACCTGTTAGGTCGGTCTGACTAGTATCTTTGTAAGCACAGGAAGTCACAGGCTACTATAAAATGTGGAAGTCTGTCTTCCTGTGCCTATTCCAGGTGCCATGCTTCAGTTACAGTGCAAAATGAGGTATTTATTCAATCAGAGCATTCCCCCCTCTCCGTTTGAGATGTGTAATCTCAGTCTGGTGCCTAGGCTGGCCCCTGACTCCAGAGCTTAAGGAACCCATCTGCCTCAGTGATCAAGTAGCTTGAACTGTACTTTGAGCTCAAAGCATGAGAGCCCTTACCCAGGACCTGGTCCTTGAAGGTGAATTAGTGACGTGTCGTTCTTTATATGGCATTTCGTGTATCTACTTCCCAGTGCCAGGACTCTAGATCTCCTTGCTCTGAGAATCCTTTATAGTGCTTATCAGGAGTGCAGCTTTCTAGGCAGTGCATGTTAAGCAGTCATTGTCTATGTTCTGAACACATTTTATCCTCTAGTGAATTGAAGACTATTTAGGGAGATCCCCTGAGCCACACTTTGTGGGCTTGAGAAATATCTGTTTCTAGGGCAGGGGTTGAGAGAGACAGCCTGAGCTGGACAGCCCACTGTTAGAGTATGTCCTGATAGGAGTCCACGGTAAGAGTTCTTGCAATGTATAGCTAATAGCAGTCCACAGGGAAAGTGTGCAGCAGGGATTATGTGGGTACCAATTACCCAGTATGCTTCAGTCCCTTGTGTGAAGTGTGTAGTTCTTTGCATCAAACCTTCACACATCCTTCTGGCTACTTTAAATTGACTCTAGATGACTTAATACTTAATTCATTGAAAATACTGTGTAATGCATTGCTATTTTGTATTGTTTAAATTTAGTTCAAGGTTGGTTGGGGCTTAGATGTGTAACCTGCAGGTAAGGAAGGTTGGCTATGCCACTGTGAGATGTGGTAAAGGAACAGAAAGACCCACCCTTTTACTTAATGTCTGGAAGCTGCTCAGTTGTTAGCTTATCAAGGAGACACAGTTGTAGATAGACCAGTCAGAAACAAAGAGAGGCTTTGTCTGACCCTAGGTAGGACCATGTTTATGCACAGAGATGGGATCATGTCACTCATGTATGAGATGGCCAAGATGTCTCCAAGGGAAGATGGGAGGTGGCCTCATATGGGGCAGAAGTGACTTCTGTAGTCTGCAAGAGAAGCTAGGTGTATAGACCTTGAACAGGAAACTGTCATTCATAACTATGAAAGGATATAAAGAAATGCAGGACAGGTGTTATTATCGCTGCTTTCTGATGAGGAGAGTCAGAGTGGGTGCCTCAGGGTCTTCTGGTCATGTAGCTGGGGGAGAGTCTTAACTCGATGGGCTATGATGGATCAGATGATTGCCATCCTACATTCCTAAAGAGACTCAGGAAATAGTTATGACAAGGCTCCAAGCAGATGGTTTGCTTACAGAGTCAAACAGATTTCCTGGGAAGTCTGAGGGATAGGGTGGAACAGAGGTGGGAGAAAGTGGGCATAGAGTTGATTTGGGGTGACTGTGACTGCTCCCATGGGCAGGATTGTTGCACCACAATGAGCTAATAGAAGTAGCAGGGAGCTTTAAAGCCTCAGAGGAGAAAATAGAGGGACAATATAAAGAATTTACAGTGTAAAGGGCTTTACAGTAAAAAGGGTTCCTTTTAGCCAGAGTTTTGCCACAGCATTTTAAAGGTCCTTTTTTGTAGACATATTAGGAATATATGGAGCTTTTGTAGGAAGAGAGCTATTGGGAGAGCCTATATGGTACATTTTCTTTGGGTAGAGAGTAAAATTCAATAAGTAAAACATTTTAAAGGCAGGGTAAAACCATAGGTATGAGAATAATAAGGAGCCAGAGTGGGAGGGTAACAGAGGAATTCTTGCCTGGTTTAATAATACTAAATATTATTAAAGCAGCATTGCTTGAGGAGGACATACATCCTGTCCTTAGCAATAGATGGAATGCTTTGTACTTTTGGAGTACTGTATCCATCAAGGAGTCAAGATGGTCCTGAAGGCTGTTAGGCTGATGTGAGCTAGTGAGACAGAAAGGTTAATTGATGCAAAGAAGGCTTCTGTCCAGCTGTTTGCATCCTGAGTCCCTAAATCAATGTCCAGAGTGGCAAGAACATCGATGAGTTGGATGGACCGTGTCTCATTAGTACCTTTTTAGTGGTCTCCGAACTATTTTTATCTCTTGGTGACTGCTTCATGGCTGATAGTAGGGTGATAAGGGGAGGAGCAATTAAGAGGAGGTCCCATCCAAGGGGTTATGATAAAAACCTAATAGTTGACAGAGATATAGAACATAAGCCAAGAGATTATAACTGTACAACTTTGCGGGGAATATTAAGAGATAAGGATATATGAGGAAAACTTTCACATTGAGATTAACATGAGTTAAACTCAGTTGTACAATTGACCATATACCAGACTTCTGTAGAAGTTCTATTATTAGGTGTTTGTTAACATCAGACTCCTGTAAGGAAGGAACAAGAAACGAGTACTTTGGAAGCTTTGTAAATAGAGTCTGCATCCAAGGAATGAATCTGAACAGTAAGTGCCTGGCTTATTAGGGTTTCAGTGCTGTGAAGAAACACCATGACCACGGCGACTCTTACAAAGGAAAACATTTAATTGGGGGTGACTTATAGTTTCAGAGGTTTAGTCATAGTGTTCGCATTCCCACAGCATTCAGACTGATATGATACCGGAGGAGCAGAGAGTTCTACGTCTTGGTTCATAGGTAGCTGAAGGAAACTGTGCCACGCTAGGTCTAGCTTGAACATAGGAGACCTCAAAGCCTGCCCCCACAGTGACACACTTCCTCTAATAGGAACACACCTACTCCAACAAGCCTCCGCCTTAATAGCAACACTACCTATGGGCCAAGTACTTAAACATGAGTCTGGGGACCATATCTATTCAAACCACAATAATGTTTAAGTGACATCTTTTGCTTTCACATATGATGAACTTTGCGTATTTGTCTTAAATATTATTAAATATTAACAATATAGCTGTTATTTAATGAACAAACCAGACACAATTTGATAAGCTAAATATCTTACTGTCACCTTAAATGACCATATCTGGTATTTGAAAAACATGACATCAAATTGTTATACCCAAGGCTGTATTGTAAACACATTTTATATGTCAAGCTATGAAAAGAGATGATTGGTTGGGGATTTAGCTAAGTGGTAGAGTGCTTGTTTAGCAAGTGCAAGGCCCTGGGTTCGGTTCCCAGCTCTGAAAAAAAGAAAAGGAAAAAAAAAAGAGATGATTTAATTTTAAGTTGTATTCTCCCCAAAAGAATTATTTTCAATTTTAATTTTAAAAGTTTACTCCCAGAGACAGTGACTGTCTTGCTTTTTCCTCAATAGTTACTTATCTAGAACAATCTAGAACAGTGGTTCTCAACTCTTCTAGTGCTGTGACCCTTAATACACCTCATATTATGGGGACTCCCAACCATAAAATTATTTCATTGCTGCTTCATAATTGTAAGTTTGCTACTTTTACCAATTGTAATGTAAACATTTGATGTGGAGAAAATCTGATATGACCCCTAAGAAAGGATCATTCTACTCCCAAGGGGTCGAAACCCACAGGTTTTTAACCACTGTCCTAGAGCATCCTGAGTCACTACCCAAGTAAGTGCCATGTCAAGAGTAAATGATTTACAGAGTTTTTCAGAATTAACCCCACCAAGAGAACCTTTATAAAAATCGACATTCCCATTCTGTACACTTAGCCAACAGAGGAAAGCAATCAGCCATATCACATCTGTAATAAATAATTTACATTATAGATTGAATTAACAAGGAAGGCTAGAGCCAATTCTTTACTCATTTTGCCCATGGGCAAATCTTTAGGTCTCCATGTACTGATAACAGTAAGCATATTTCATAACACCATTCTACTTAAAAATAGATGACCTTTAACGAGGGAACGTGGATGGTTAGTATAGAGTCCCTCAAATTATCTTTTTTTAAGAGGAAGAATTGAATGCCAGGGTAAAGGACATGACACGTTGAATTGTCATGTGGTTTCATACTAATTAGGTGATAGGCTTAGGTACAAGGTTTCCCTGTTCACAGCATCTCCTTATGTCAGTTTGGGAAACACTGAGGGCAGAGGAATTGTTTTTTGCCTCTCTGTTGCTTGAGACATTTAAGTTGTGGGTGCAGAGCCTGAGATCCTCCACTGAGCTAGAGAATCCAACCCTTTGTCATGTGAGACATGGGGTGTAATTTGTCTTTAGATAAGGTTTTATTTTTTGTTTTCTTCTCCCCTGCTTTGGCCTATATGACCGTAGCTGGTCAGACCTGCATAGCCAAAGGTGGCCAGGCCTAAGCATCCTGAAGCAAAAGCAGCAGACTCCTGGCAGATCTTTTTCCCATGTCTCTTTGTCCTATAATGGAGCTATCATTCAGTGTACTCTGGAGGGATAATTCTCCACCCAAGAGAACTGCCTGAGCCTGGGACTTTCCTGCTATGCAAGTGTTTTAAATTTAAACCAATTTACTCAAGCATTCAATCTTTTATAACCAATTTTAAACATATATCTGGTTTTGAATATTATTACACATTAAATAAACTTTACTTGTTTTGATTTACTCTTTTTAGGTGTAACTTTGACAACATACACAGAATACTATAGGATGGGAGATAACATAAGGTTATATGACAGCCATAAAAATTAGTGTCTCTCTCTCTCTTTCTCTCCACGCTTGTCTGTTCTGTCAGAGTTAGGGAATGATACTTTTCTTCTGAAGGACTTCCCTTCTCTGTATCCCTTGTGGACTACAGAAGTCTTTCCTGCCCCATATAAGGTGCGGTCTTCCACCTTCCCCTGTATGTGTTTTGGTTACCTGTGCTTGTGGGTGATAAGATGCCCCTTCAGCATGAATAAACATGGTCCTCCCTAAGGTCAGGCCAAGCCTCTCTCTCCCACTTTTGACTTTCTATAGCTGTCTTTTTAAATCAACCATCGTTTCAGCTGTAGGCAGCAGAGATCAATAGGCTAACCTGGGGGCAGCAGTAAAGTATATCATCGATGAACTCCACTGTGCATGGGACCTTGGCGCTTGATCACCATCTCTCCCTTATTCAAACCCTATCTAAGTTATTACTTCCCTACATCTTATCTGAGTTATGTTTTTTTTTTAATTTCCTGCTACAGGGGACTAAACCTAGTCTTACACATTCTAAGTGTTCTACAACTGAGATACACTTCTATGTTTGACTTTGTCTTCAGTCTGCTGTGTGACCTAAATCATGTCTGTCTGCCTGTCTGTCCATCCATCTGCCCATCCATCTGTCTGTCTGTCTACCTACCTACCTACCTACCTACCTACCTACCCACCTACCCACTTACCTATCGGAATTGTCCTGTTTCATTTCCTGTATTCTCAGTTGCTCAGGGAGCCAGGGTTACTTCTAACCTGCATTCACTGATCTTTGTGGCTGTTGTTTCAGTAGAGCCAAGAACAGAATACTCTCCTATTGTTTTTCATTCCTTCTACAATGCCATGCTCAGTATCCTGATTTCCTACTGCCCTTCTACCTCCATGTGCCTGCATCCCTTTCTCTTTTCTGGTGAGCTTGTTTCTTCCTCTTCAGAGCTTTGAGTCCCTGATAGAGGTCTCTCCCACAAGCATGCCTCCCTGATTTTACTTTTTTAAAAAGGGGAAAGTAGTGTGTTGTTTTGGGGCCTAGAGGTAGAACTGGGATTGTATTCTTTTGACTGGGGGGAGGCAGCTTTGTTTTAATGGGCCTCTGGAAAGCCCAGATTCTTTCACCTTTCATATGGTAATTGAACTCCTAAGGAGTGGCAAAGCTGTTTACACCTCTAGTGTTACTCAGGGAAATAGTGTTAGCCAGAAAAGAAGGATGTGAGCCCATGCCTCTGTAGCCTCTGAAGCTACTGTAATATGGCCAGAGTTGTTTTGTTTATGCTCCCACTTTCTCAGCTTTCGGAGACAAGATCTCCCTACGTAGTACAGCGTGGTCCCATAAACATAATCCTCTGTATCACCATCCACTTATTTTGGAAGAACTCTCAGTCATCGTAACATTTCATCTGTAGATGATTTAAAACAAAACAAAACAAAACAAACGGTTGTAGTAAATGAACCTACAAATACCATTATCATTCCTAAAATTCTTAGGTTCTTTAAATTATTAACTAGCCCAGTTTGAATATCCACAGATCTTAAGTGGATTGTTTTCAATTTGTATGTTTGAATCAGATCCACATAAAGGCTGTTGGTTGCAATTAGCTGCTAAACCTTTCAGTATGTAAATTGCTATTATAAGCCCTCTCCCGCCCATTTCTCTTGGTTTGACTTTAGAGTTTATTTTCAGCAATGGGGCTGTTTGTGCTGTAGGGCCTGTGGCTTGCTGGGGACACCTGTAGTTTTCTTACCGTGTTTCTGGATATTACCTTAGAGCGTCATCAGGCTCATGTTTAAATTTGCTTTGGCCAAAACTATGTTCATAGGTGGTATCTTCACTTAGAGACACATGCTGTTCCCTTGATGCTGTGTGACAGGGCAATGCTTGGGGACCTTCCCTGCACCTCCTGAGTTGCTGGAATGTGTGGATGGTTCTTACTTACAGGGAGTTGTTACTTTGTACAGCTCAAGTAGAAACAAAACAGAACAAAACAAAACACCCCAAAACACCAGAAGTACTTGGCGTTGTTATCTCTTTTGTCTTCCTATGAGAAACAATTAGCTTGCTAAGTTTACTAACTTTGTGCTGAAATAACTTTAGACTCACAGGCAAGTTATAAATGCAGTGCAGACGTGCTGTATCCAGTTCATTTTCTACCATCCTAGTCCCCCTGTGTGATGCTGAGTATTGAAACCAGGGCTTACTCTATCACTGAGCTTTTTCTTCACTTTGAGCTAATGTTACCATTTCCTCATTCCTCCAGTTTTACTACAAAGACTCAAAATGGAAACTGGTGTCTGAATAAAGCCATGAATTTAATACTTTTTTTCCTGATGCTGGGCACTCCACCGGAAAGCCCTTATTTCCAGCTTCAAAACATTAATTAGATTATAATGTTTTTTGTTTATCCCTCCCCCCCCCTTCATGTGTTTAGCCCTGGCTTTCCTGGCACTTTAGTTCAGGCTCGCCTGGAACTCTGCCTGCCTCTGTCTCCTGAGTATAGGGATAAAGGCATGAGCCACTCCGCCTGGTTATTCTTCGTTCTCTTTTTGATCCTGATTTCATATCCTCTCTCCCCCTTTCTTTTGCTGGCCTCTCTCCTCTCCCTAACTAGTCCTTGCTTTCCTGCGACATGTATTCCATAGAACATGACATGTCTTGTTCTTTCACCACTTAGCCCCGGAAGATCAAGCCGTTCCAGGGATCCAATATCATTCTCCTTTACAGTTAAGTATTATGCACCACATTTTCTTTATCCATTCATCTGCTGGGGAACATCTAGGCTCCCATGTTTTAGTTTTGTGAATAAACATGGATGTGCAGGTATCTCTGTGCTGGCTTAGGATCCTTTAGATATACCTCTAAGAGTGAGTAGCCGGGGATAGCACAGCCTGTTGTGGAACCTGCGTGTTGCTGTCCACAGTAGCAGCACTAATTATTACTGCTACCACCTCCACCCAGCAGTCTATAAAGTTTCTTTTATTCCAAATGCTAAGCAGCATTTGATGTCATTCTTTTTGTTGATGACAGCCATTCTGACCATGGAGAAGTTGGACTCCCAAAGCAACTATAATTTTGTGTCTCCCTGATTCCTAAAGACGTGGTGTGCCTTTCAAATATTTATTGATCGTTTATATATATTTATTTCTTTTTTAAAAAAGATTTATTTATTTACTATACTACTAGTACACTGTAGCCGTCTTCAGACACACCAGAAGAAGGTGTCAGATCTTATTACACATGGCCCTCAGCCACCATGTGGTTGCTGAGATTTGAACTCAGGACCTCTGGAAGAGCAGTCAGTGCTCTTAACCACTGAGCCATTTCTCCAGCCCTTATATTTCTTCTTTGTGATATGGCTATTCAGTTTATTATCGATTTCCAGACTGGATTATTTGTGGGAGGAGGGAGTATTAGTATTTAGTTTTTGGAATTCTTTATATGTAGCTTTTTTTCCCCTGTTGCTATGGTAAAGCACCATGCTCAAAAGCAACTTAAGAGAATGTTTATTTTGACTTATGGTTCTAGAGCAGTAAGAGACTGTCATGGCAGGGTAGAGGCAGGTGTGGTGGCAGGAAAAGAAAGCTGGGAGATCACATCTTTAACTGTAAGAATGAAGTACAGAGAGCAAACTAGAAGTGGAGTGAGACTATAAACTCAGACGTTACCTCCTGTGACATACTTCCTTCCAGCAAGGCCATACTTCCCTAGCATGCAAGACCAAGGTACATTTTACATTGTGTTTTGGCTTCACTCTATTGAATGAGAATTCCATACAAGTATATAATGTGTTTAAATAAAATCCATCTTCCATTCCCTCTCCTCCAGCTCTTGTTTACCACTCTTCCCACTCCTCCCCCAGGATCCACTTACTGCTACCAGTATGTGAATTCGTGTAAGAACATTCGCTAGCGCATTGGTAGCATCTTCAGGAGACACTTTCCTGAAGAAAACTGACTGCCTTTCCCAACTGCTATCCCTCTACAGCTCCTCATCTGAGCGTGCCATGCGTAGCCTCTGCCTCTTTCCATGCAGGGAGTTTACCTGGCTTTCATAGCATGTGCGCTCTCACAGCCATTGTCACAATTAATATGTTCAGCTGCTCTGTTGGGACTGGAAAGCACTGTTTCCATGTAGCCATCCACGGCAGTCACAGTCATTCTACCCACCTCAATGAGAGGATCACTGAGCCTTGAGAGGAGGAGTGTGTGACGCACGTGTCTTGTGGACTGGTGAGCACTCTACAGTCTCGTATTCTTTGCATGTTGACGAGTTCTGGGCCTTGGTGTGAAGCACCATCTACTGCAAAAAGAAGCTTCTCTGATGAGGGTTGAGAGATGCACTAATCTATTGCCCTAACAAGTCATTAGGAGTCTATTTAATACTATGTCTGTTTAGCAGAGTAATAGCAGTAGGCTCTTTCCTAAGGTCTATGACATTCCTGGCCTCAGATTCTTGGCCCTATTAGTAACAGCTGGCATAAGTTGACCTTGTGAAGTGGGCCTTAAATCTAATTATAAAGTTGTTGGTTGGCCCCATAATATTCATGCCACTTTTGCACTAGATGGCATGCTTTGCCAGGCTGGTCGCTTTTACAGCTTGCAGATAGGTAAGTGAGCATTTCAATACTGTGAAAGCTAGCCAGTAGGCATGAAGTTTCCAGTTCAGTACCAGCCTGATTTCTCCACATTCTCTGCCATGAATGTGTGGGATTTTCACAGTAGGGTCTCACCATTAAGTTCTGTAGGATAATCACGAACAATGGCAATAGCCTGTAGTTTGGGGTCTATTGGATGTTACTGACCAACAAAATGAAAAGAAGTAATGCATTCCTAACATTTGGCTTCTTATTTGCAAGCCCATGGTATCTAGGAGAATTAACATCACCCCCAAAATATAGAGTAAATTCACTAAAACTCTGGGTATGTGTGTGTTTGTGTGTTTGTGTGTTTGCGTGTGTGTGTGTGTTTGTGTGTGTGTGTTTGTGTGTGTGTGTTTGTGTGTGTGTTTGTGTGTGTGTTTGTGTGTGTGTGTTCATGTGTGTGTGTGTGTGTTTGCGTGTGTGTGTGTGTTTGTGTGTGTGTGTGCGCGCGTGTGTGTGTTTGTGTGTGTGTGTTTGCGTGTGTGTGTGTTTGTGTGTGTGTGTTTGTGTGTGTTTGTGTGTGTGTGTGTGTGTGTGTGTGTGTGTGTGTGGTTTTTGTGTAGGATGTTTCTATTTGGGTTTTTCAAGAGTCTTCAGTGTTAGTTATCTGGCGCCATCTTCTTTTTAGCCTGCCCTTCCATCCGCCATCCTACTTATCCCTTCTTACTTTATTAATCCCCATTCCCCTTTCATGCCAGCTACCATCTACCAGTCCTTACAAGGTACCTACCTCCTGTTTCTTACTGGTTTCCTGGGTTCTATGTGTGCTCTTAATTTAAACACATATCGAAAGGTTCAGAGCTAGCACCTACCACATATGATAGAGAATATACGATGTTAGTCTTTCAGGGTCAGGGTTACTTCACTCTAAATCACTATTTCCAGCTGCATCCATTCATCTCTAGAACTTCATAACGTCGTTATTCTTAACCTCTAAATAGTATTAAATTGTGACTATGTGCAGCACTTTAATTATCTATTTATCCATTGATGAACATCTAGACTGTTTCCATTTTCTGGCTATTGTGAATAGAGAAGAATGAATATGAATAGAGAGAATATAGAATCCTTTAGGTACATAGCTGACTCATATGGTAGACTTACTTCTAGCTTTCAGAAAACTTCAGACTGATTTCCATACTTACTGTTGCACTCCCACCAACAACGCTTGCTCCAGTTTGCAGTCAGCTACTTTCTTTTCTAGGGATTATTTCATTTAAACCTTTATTATTATGAATTTAGAGACTTAAAATAAGTAATAGGTTTGAGTTAAGTAAAGATGGATCAATTATCTGTCTGTCTGTCTATCTACCTACCTATCTGTGTTTCAAGTTAAACCCAGGCCTTTGTACATGGTAGGCAAGCAACATGCTACCTAGCTATATGCCTTTCCTTCTCCGAAGATATTTTTGTAACTGATACTCTTCAGTTAACGGGAAACATTTGGCTTGACTTCAAAAGCTTTCTGCTATAACCCCCCATCATTTCCTTTGGTCTTTATTTCAGGCTTATCTTACATATTTTCTACTTAATGACTGGATTCATAGATGGTGTTGCTCTTTCTAATGTAATTCTTATAGATGAAGCTCCCATGGTCTAGCTTGGGCCCATCATTTATTATGGTGACTACCAACCTCTGCAGGTTCTGTCTTTCCTGAGGAGAGTGTTCAGGTAGTCTTACTCTAGAGGGGTGACACTCTCAGGTGTGTGACCAAATATTTAGTTGTCACAGTGACTTCCATACTTCCTGGGACTTGATGCTCGTGAGCCACAACTGCGGAATATGATGTTCTTGTTCTGTTTGAGACAGTCCCACTTCTGAACATCATTATTACAAAGCATTTGGGGAAGAACGTTCTGGAGGCAGAGCTTAGCCACACATCTGTATTTCTGGGCTATGGGAGATTGAGATGGTGGGACCTGCAGGCTCTTTGCCCTTCGGAGTTTGTGGTGGCCAGCTTCTTCCTGCTGGGTTCCTGGAACAGGGGAACCCAGCAGGCTTATTTGTTCAAGACCTCCTTGCTATATATAGCAGAGTGAAATAACTTACAGGAAAAATCGCAGATGCTATTTTGATTTCTACATTTTTAGAATATCCTTAGCCTTCTAAGCTTAGTTGGTTTGCATTTGCTGAAGTAGAATTTGTGTACATTGTCCCATACAAATTCTCTGGCCTTTCTTCCACTGGAGATACTATATTTTGGAATACTTTGCAGACCAAGTTGGTTTTACATGGTTATAAGGAATTATTTTATTTACCTTAAATTAGTCAGAGATAATTAAAATCTCTGTGAAGCAGAACCCTTGCCAGCAGGTAGGTGCTGGAAAGTTGCTGCTTTTTATATCCACTCTCCTCATTTAAACCTGAGGAGTATACTCTCCAAGCAGATAGAAGCCCCTCCATGTTCTGTGAGGAATAAGGACCTGAACACAGAAAGGGTAGAGATCATCTGACAGGCAGGCGTACTTATGGTCAGTGCAGCTCTTCCTGGCCGTACTGCAATTTTCGTTTTACTAAGACCTTGACATCACAGTGTGACCAGTCTTCAATGTGATCTAAATGATCTTCCAGCCAAGACAAGGCTATCCTTAGCTCATGTAGCTTTATCATGGAGCACAGTAGAGTATGGACAACACATAATGTCAGGAAGACGCTGGGGGCTGTACACAATCCCAGGTTATAACAGTGGTGACTAGGATCAAATCTTTTGAAAAAGTAAAAGCTATTTGAATTAGCAGTTCAATAGTGTTATGTATATGATGACTTATTTTGTAAATATACCTTGGTTTATGTTTGTTTGTTTGTTTTAAGAAAGTGTTTCTCTCACTTATTTAGCCTTGGAGGATTTAGAATTTACCATGTAGTCCAAGCTGTAATCTGTCTGTCTCAGCTTAACTGATTTTATCTTAAAAGGATAAAGTGGTTGTAATTCACTGACGCGTTTAATGGTGCCTTTGAAATGGCCTTTTTAAATGTGTGTATGTGAATGTGTGTGTGTGTGTGTGTGTGTTTGTGTGTGTGTGTGTGTGTGTGAGAGAGAGAGAGAGAGAGAGAGAGAGAGAGAGAGAGAGAAAGAGAGAGAGAGAGTGGTGTGTATAGGTCAGAGGACAGCTTGCCTGTTGGTTTTCTTTTATTTCTTCTGGCTTTGAAAAATAATCATCTTCTGTCTGAATAATTATAAAAAACTCAAAAATAAGTCTCTAGTTTCTTAAAGGAATATAAATCAGGACCAGCCTTGCAGGGAGGGAGCTTCCTTACGAAGATGCTGTGGGAAGCCCCATGGAATACATTGGTACTCTGGGGAGCTGAGACCTTTTCCATAGTAAGGAGACGCAAGCTCTCAGAGGACAGGCCTTATTTGTACTTCAGCATCAGGCTTGTGGGAACTGTAGGGCTTTCCTAGAAGGTCCTTGGTGTACGAACAGCTTTGCAAGGGTGCTTTTCTTCCCTAACCAGTATTCCTCAGGGAGAAATTACAGCCTCTAAGGAATTCCACACTATAGGAGTTAATGAAATGGCAGGAATCCCAACATGTCATATTTGAGTGGAGTCATTTGTATGGTTTTAAACAAAACACTTTGCTTTGTTTGATTCTTTTGTTCTGCCTTTTTTCTTTCTTTGTTTTCTTTCTTTTTTTTTTTTTTTTTTTTTTTTTTTTGAGACGAGGTCTCACTATGGGTATTCGGGAATTCTCAGGCCACTTGCTTGTTTGCTTGTTTGAAACCAGGCCTTACTGTGTTACACTAGCTGGCCTCTTGGTTCTTTTTCTCCACTTCTGAGAGCTGCAGTTACAGATGTAGGTAACTGGGTCCAGCGATTACTGTTTGTTTTATTCCTTGATGTGCAGGGGACCAAACCCTGGTACATACATAACAGCTGAGCTACATGCCCGCCTGATTTCACTATTGTTAGGCTTTTTGTGTTTGTCCTTCTAATAATGATTAGGAACACACACTCAGAAGTTATGGTTTGGTTCCTGGTAAGAGCCTTTGTCATATTATGATCCTTAGGGACCTTGGTAATCAATCATCTGCACTATCTCACTCGAATTGTTTTGAGTTCCCCAAATTAGCAGATTTTCCGAGCCACTGTGTGTTGGAGATAACTATGGTATTAAATCTGGTATTCTGTCACTGAAATGACATTGATTTACCTCAGGTGAAGCTGAGAGGTGAACTTGAAGATTGTCTCTGGTCTCTACTTCCACATGCCTCTCCTATGACTTCCCGCATTAGGCAAGCTGGCCTGCTGGCCTGGTTCGCCAGAGTGACTCAGGAGGGAGGAGGACATGAGTTCTCTGGTCTGCTTCAACCAGACACCACTCTTGTTCTGTAGTCTGGTTTGCCAGACTCCCAAGCACATGGAGGGCAGTTTGGAGACTTCTGACAATTGCCAAGCCAGAGGGTGTGGCCGTATCCTTCTCTGAGCCTTTCTCTCCAAGTTTCAGTTGGAGATTGTGCAGATTGCAACACACACTCCTAGGGTCTTTTCCTATTGGAACCCCCCTCCCCCCAAAAAACCCCACAAAATCCAAAAACAACAAAACGAAAACAAACAAACAAACAAAACACCCCAATGTCACTTCAGTGACAGAATACTGAACTTTTACTTTAGTCATCTCCAGCACACAGTGGCTCAGAAAATATGCTAACTAGAGGGAATTCAGAGCAATTTGCTTAAGCTAGTGCAGGAAGAGAGTGAGCTACCCAGAGGAGGCAGTTACTCCCAGGGGCTGCCATGGGATGTACCCTGAACAAACTTGTTATTTTACACAGAAGGGAACTTTTCTCTGAATGTCTTATGTAGATAATACACAGAGGAAACAGCTCAGGATGTGGGTTTGGGCAAGGATCTTTTGGTAATAACTCCCAAAACAAGGCAACAAAAGTAAAAAACGAATAGGGCTGTATTAAATGCAAAAGCTTCCACACAACAAAATAGTCAACAGAGTAAAAAGACCCTACACAGAATAGGAGGAAACCATTGCATAATCGTTCTCTCCTAAACAGTCTTTAAGATTATATACGTGCCATTTATTTAGTAAACAATAGTGCTTTTATTAAGCTCTGTGATTTTATTGCATACGTCCTGCCCCTCAGATCTCTTTTGTAGAAAAGTAAGTAATAACATTTTATAATGGTTATTGCTGTCATTATTTTATTTATTCCTTTTTCTATGAGCGATAAGTGAGATTTTTCTTGGCTTCTATTTCTCATAATTACTCTCTCTGAACAATTTTTATTTATAATTTGTTGTATACTGAGGCTTGAACTTAGGGTCTCAAAAATGTGTTAGGTAAACACTGCCCAGCCCTGTAGTCTATCCCTGTCCTTCCTTCCTTCCCTTCCTTTCTCCCTCACTCCCTTCCTCCGTCCCTTCCTCCCTCCCTTCCTCACTCCCTTCCTCCCTCCCTTCCCTTCCTTTCCCTTCCCTTCTCTTCTCTTTTTTTCTCTCTTCCTTGCTTTTTTCCGTCCCTTCTCAACCATTGCTTTGTTATACAAAATTCTGATTTATGATTGAGATCTGACGATTTTAGTTTGTAATTGCTGTGTGTGTGTGTGTGTGTGTGTGTGTGTGTGTGTGTGTGTACGGACTATGAGCAGAAGGTTCCTCTTGTATAGGCTATATGTAGTTAGTTGTATGTTCTCAAGGCCAGCATGTATGAAGGCCAGCATGTATGCCCTCTCCTGTCTGCAGTTGAAGGTTTGTGCTTAGGGCTAGCAAGTCATTCTTATACAAAGTAGAGTTGGTGGTGTGTGCAGGAGGGTTTCCTTCCCCATGGAGGAGAGAACACAGCCTGTGTTTGCACTCACCACTCCCATAATCAATCTCCTTATTTTCTATTTTCCCCTTTCAGTTTCCTTTTCCACTGATTTCTCAGTGAAGTATCTGGTAGTGCACAATAGCAAATGCTTCTTAATGCACCGAGGGACTTGCAGACGGGGAATCTGAGTGCAAGCACACGTATGTAACACCCAGCTCCATTCCCAACTCCTGCTTGCAGTAACATCTTAAATCAGCTCTTCTGTACTAGTCCTGCAATAGTCCTTTAATTTCAGTTTACTACTGATTCTGTGGCATCTGGGACATTGCTGGCCTCTTTCAGGGCTCAATAGTTCCTAGAGAGCAAATAGCTCTTTTGAAAGCATGCTTTAGGAATGCAGACAGGATCTGAGTTCATCCCTGGTCACCTCATTAGGCTCCCTTCATTACTTCAGGTCAGGCTCTATAAAACTAGATATGGGCCATATGCCTGGGGCCTGCTGACACATAGACACACACAGACACAGACACAGACACACAGACACACAGACACACACAGACACACACACACACACACACACACACACACACACACACACACACACACACACACCAGGCCTAAACCCATTTGCGCTGTCTTTTCTTGTCTGGTTGGTTACAGGGAATTGGCAATGGTGCCTTCTCTCTGGCACCTCCATGGCATGAACAGTGAGCCTCCTCCTCTTGAGAGTTGCTCTGAGTTAAAAACTACCTAACCCGGGTTGGGGATTTAGCTCAGTGGTAGAGCGCTTGCCTAGTAAGCACAAGGCCCTGGGTTCGGTCCCCAGCTCCGGAAAAAAAAAAAAAAAAGAAAAAAAAAAGCTACCTAACCACATGGTACACGCATTCATTCATTTATCCATTCATTCATTTTATAGCACTGGAAATCAAATCCAGAGGCTCTCTCAGGTTAGGTAACTGTTTTCCTCTGGATTATATTGAGATCCCTGCTTGTAGTCTCAGTTGCAGTTTCCCCCTATTCTTTGGATTCACCATCCTTGAAAATTAAAAGACAGAATGTATTAAAAATTATTCTAGGTTGTAGAGATGGCTCAACAAATGACGTATTTGCCCAGCAAGCATGAGGACATGGAGAACAGATCCTTAGAACTCAAGTAAAGACAGATGCCCGTAATATTAGGGTGCAGGGGCAGCGGAGGCAGGGGCAGGTGGGCACAGGAGTTTTCAGGAGCAAGCTGAAAACTTCATATATATTCATACATCCATACATATATGTATATATGTATATATATTAAAGTTTTACGTGTGTGTGTGTGTGTGTGTGTGTGTGTGTGTGTGTGCGCGCGCACACTCAGGCATCCACTGTGCTGTGGTGCATCTGTGGAGATCAGTAGAGGAAGAGCCTTCCCTGGAGTAGGCAGCTCAGCTATAAAGAAGTCTGAAGAAAAAAATGCTAACACTGGGGGAGGGTCTTCCTCCTTAATAAATCCCTCCAGGGGATCCCCTCTCAGACCCTTTTGTCTAGTGATCTGTCCAGTAATTGTTCCCAGATCCAGTCAAATTGATAGCCAAGATTAAGTGTCAAATTTTCTCTTATAAAGGATAATTTGCATACACAGGATTTGTCCTTGTTACCAAGAGTCTGAGCCCCTTGAGTACTTTTGTGCTTTTCTTTAAGTTAACTCATTACAGGAAATACAGAAACACAGCACTTATCATTCTGTTAATTTTAGTGGAACAAAGTATATTCACATCGCTCTGTGACCATCAGCACTATCCATCTCCAAAATATTTTCCAAGTCAAGTTTCATACCATTAAACACCGGCAGCTCAATTCTACCTCCCCTGGCCTCTGTGAACTACCTTCTACTTTATGTCTGTGTAGATTGTAGGCATACATTTTTTGCAACCTACTTTTAATAAGGGTTCATCCTCTCCTGTAGCCCATCACCCAGCAGAGGCAGGAGAGGAGAATTAGGATCTGGGTGAAGTGGACCTGTTCAACAATAGTTCTTTAGTGGCGAGCTTGATCTTTGGCATCAGTTCAGTGCAGTAGCAAACACCAAATATGATTAAGCAGCTGCAGACCTGTCTTGTAGGCAGGCAGACATCAGACATGATCCAGCAGCTACAGTTCAGTCCTTTCGGCAGACACCAGACGGCAGTAGTTCAATCCTGTAGAAACCTCCAGGCTCACCAACTGGCCTGAGGCCAGACTGCCTCATGAGCATTTGTTGGGTGAGTTTCTCCCTTCCATTATCACCAGTTGAGCTCAACAATGCTATGTAAAACAAACTAATACATGTCTGTCTTTAGCGAAGAATAGCGAAGCAGAGCAAACCAAACCAATGCTCAGTGCTCATCTCCCACTGTCTGTGGGGTCGTATTTATACTCCTTCATCAAGTGTCCTTTCACATGTTTGCTATATCCAAACTCCTTTCACCTGTGTTTGCCTCAGGAAAACAGTCTTTCCTGTGTGTGCTTTAGCAAGACATCCTTTCACCTGTGTGCCCCAGCAAAACATTTGGCATAGATAACTTTCCAAAGAACTAAAAGTTCCATTTCCACTTTAGTAGATGTTGAAATACTTCATGTAGGTGAAATCATATATTATCTATGTTTTTGATATTGGCTTATTTCATTCAGCATAATGTCTATGTTTTACATGTGCAAGAATTTGCCTCCTTAAGGTCAAATAATGTTTTATTTTATGGACATACCATATTCTGTTTATCTACTTGTCTGAACAAAATTGGTACCAGTTTTGGCTGCTGTTGTCAGCGCTGCTGTGCACATGGGTACACCAGCGTCTGTCTCCTTGAGTATTGGTGCTTTCCGTGCATGTAGACCATTTTTTTAAGATTTAGTTTCAATGCTCTTTTTGGGAGTTGTATTTAGGACAGCATGAGCAAGGAAAAAGACATAGCTCTACACTGCCACACTCATTGATCTGAAGTATCTTCTAAACTTTATAGAGACCTTGATTCAGGCCAAACTGGGGCACATGACTTTCATGCTGAAAAGAAAATCGGGACTAACTGATTAGGATGAGAACAAATTGGAAATTGTATATTAGTAGAAACTTAAGGGTCAAGTGTTTCTCCTCCATCTTTCATTAAAGCTTGGAGCCTGTTGCTTTGCTCATGCTGTGGTTCTGGTCTGGTAGTGAGAAGTTGTTGCTTCCTGTCATTTCTTCATAGATTCTGGGGCTCAGTGGCCATGGATAGAAAAGTAACAATCTCTCTGGATGAATGTTTACAACATTACACACAAGCTCCATTTTGTCTCTGCCTTTGGGTTTGCTGCTTATTCTTGACAGGACTACCTTACTACTCTTTAGTACCAGGCCATGGTACTCTGCTCCATAGGAGGGATGATCATGCTCAAATGGAACAACAATGCTGAGCGTCACAGCTTATGAACCCTTTCTTTTGTATGAGTTCTACCTGTTCAAAGTTTTATTGTGGAGGAAGGTACTTCTTGCTTGTTTGTTTTTACACTTTAGATTTTATTGCCCTCCTGGTCCACCCCCAAAGGTTCCACATCCCATTCCTCCTCCTCCTCCTCCCCCGTCTCCGCAAGGATGTCTCCACCCCACCAGACCTCTAAACTTCCTGAGGCCTCCAGCCTCTTGAGGGTTAGGTGCATCTTCTCTGACTGAACCCAGACCCAGGAGTCCTCTGCTGTGTATGTGTTGGAGGCCTCAGCTCAGCTTGTGTATGCTGCCTGGTTTGGTGATCCAGTCTCTAAGAGATCTCAGGGGTCCAGGTTAATTGAGATTGCTGGTCTTTCTACAGGGTTGCCCTCCTCCTTAGCTTCCTCCGGTTTTTCCCTAATTCAACCAGAGGGGTCAGGAACTTCTCTTTGTTGGTTGGGTGCACATTATCTGCATCTGACTCAACTGCTTGTTGAATCTTGGAGAGCAGTGATGGTAGGTCCCTTTTGGTGAATGCCCATAGCTTCAGTAATAGTGTGAGAGCTTCAGCCTCCCCCTTGAGCTGGAACCCACTTTGGGCCTGTCGCTGGATCTTCTTTTCCTCAAGCTCTTCTCCATTTCCATCCCTGCATTTTTTTTTTCAGATAAGAGTAGTTATGGGTGAGAGCTTTGGCTGTGGGATAGCAACCCCATCTCTCACTTGGTGCCCTGTCTTTCGGCTGGAGGTGGATTCAATAAGTTCCCTTTCCCTGTAGGGCCTGAGAAGGGTACTTCTGAAGGTAGAAGTGGGCCTGAGCTGGAGAAAGGTCAAAGGTTTAAGGGCCCCTGTTCCCACTTGCATAACACAGCGCCCCCCAACACCATGCTGTGTTACATGGCAGCCTTGATAGCTGGGTTTTCAGTCTTTTTCACTGATTTCTTTTGTATGATACTTTCCACTCTGATTTAATAGCCCACCACATGAACCTTGAACTCAAGATCAACTTCTGCCTCCACCTCCCAGGTGCTGGGATTACAGATATGGCCTTCATATCTCCATGTCCTTTCTACTGAATGGTCAGTCTTCACCAGATTGCAATGGTGTGCCACCAACAGTAGCAAGGAATAAGTATATGATCAGTCACCCTGGTGATGTTTAGTGCTTCTTAGGTGCTTTGTGTCCTTGTGCCATTTGTGGTATCTGGCTTCCTCATGTTATGGGTGTGTGTGTGTGTGTGTGTGTGTGTGTGTGTGTGTGTGTGTGTCTGTGTGTGACAGTAAATGAAAGCACTTCTCTCATCTTGGAGACGAATTAAGTATTTCTGTGCCATTTGTGGTATCTGGCTTCCTCATGTTATGGGTGTGTGTGTGTGTGTGTGTGTGTGTGTGTGTGTGTCTGTGTGTGACAGTAAATGAAAGCACTTCTCTCATCTTGGAGACGAATTAAGTATTTCTGTATTTTCACTACAAATATGTACTTTGGTAGTGTTGAGAATCAAACCCTGAGCCTGGGGCACACCAGACAAGGTCTCTATCACTGAATCACATCCAGAAATAAAATATTGTGATCTTAGGAAAATCCTCCAAAATTGTGTCTCAAGACGAAGTGGAGGAAACAGGTAAAAAGAACAGGCCTGCCCTTTATACCAGTATGCTCTTGTTTTGGAACTTAAGAGTTTCTTGCTTTAACTGGAAAGAGCTCCTCTAGAAATAGCTTTGGCACCTGTGAGCCTGGCAGAGAAGCAGAGTGCTCAAATGTTAGGGGTTTCATATTTATGGCTGTGAGTTTATTTTATTTTAATTTTTTTGTGGGGAGGAGATTCTCCGGGATACTTCCCAAACTTTATTCTATTCTATTCTGTGCTTTGGACAAGTTGAGGAGCTGGGGATTTATGGGATGAAGGCTTTTGGAGGAATGCCAAATGGCAGCTGTATAACTAGAAGTTTGCCTTTACAATCACAGGGTTTACAAATGTGCTTTTGCTGTGACACAGGATATACATGGTAGATCAGTGCAGAGAGGCTCACCCACCTGATGCCCCAGAACCTCTATCTGTCTATAGGGAGCAAATGCTCAGCCAGGCTCTTACTGGTTACTGTGTACCCTTCCTCATTTAAAAAACAATATTTCTTTTGTTTTTAATTCTAATTATGTGTTTGTGTCTGTGTGCGGATGTGTGCATATTAGTGCCGGTGCCCACAGAGGCTAGAAGTTTATGATATTCCCGGAGCTGGAATTACAGGTGATTGGGAGCCACCCTTGGACCCAAGGTGGATTTTATTGTCTTCTCTCACTCTCTGTCTTACTTTTTGAGACAGAATTGGTCATTAAATCTGGAGTTTACTAATTAGGCCAGAATTTCTGACCAGTAATCCCTCTAAGGATCCACCAGTTTGGTGGTTTGAATAAGAATCTTCCCCTAGAGAATCAAATGTTTGTTATTTGGCCCTCAGTTGATGAAGGTGTTTGGGAAAGACTAGAAGCTGTGTTACTGAAAGAAGAGTTTGGGGTTTCAAAAACCCGTGCCATTCCCAATTAGCTCTCCCAGCCCTGTGCTTGTCTCAAGATGCAATCTCTTGGCTTCTGCCTGCTGCAGTGTTCTTCATTCTGATTGTCATGGACTCCAATCCTCTAAACTTATATAAGCCTCATATAAACTCTTTCTACTGTAAGTTGCCTTCGTCATCGTGATTGATCACACCAGCAGAAGAATAACTAAGACAAGCAGTATCCTGTGCCAATATGCTGAGGTGACAGATACATACTGTCAGCCACTGTTACTTGGGTGTTGGGCAACTGTAGCAAGAACTGATCCATATCTCCAGCCCATTTGTCTGCCTGGATTAAGTTGCACATTTTGAACTGAAGAGGTTCCACCAGTCTCTGAATCTTAACATCTGTGAAGCTGCAGTCCTTGGACGCTTCAGCACACCCCAGTGGGGGCTGGCATGGTGAAACTTGGAATGCAACTGATCCAGCCCAGACTGAAGTAGAGGGCTGAGGGCTGGGCCTATTATTGTTGTCAGTTCACCATAGAAAAATGTGAAAACAGAGACTTTTGGTGCTAGAACAAGATGGTATCAATTCACTTTAACCTGCTCCTCCCTGTAAATACAACTTGACCTTCGAAGTAGTTCAACAGGCTACAATAAAAAGTCAAGGGATAATATCAGGGGACCTGTAGGATCAGAGGACAACTGTCTGGGCTTCTGTTCTAACTCCAGGTTCATTCAACTAGGCACAGGAGGTCAGAATCCAAACTACTTGTCTGTGTAGACAAAAGCTTTCACAGTACAGCTTATAAAAGGATCCCGTAGAGGCCCTCTGGATCCAGAGTACTTCATGCCAGGCCCACAGCTAGTGTACCAGTTGGCAGAATGACCCCTTTTGCTTTCTCGTTCTAGCCTTGTCCTTTTCAGGGAATTTTCTCACGTTTTGCTTGTTTTCAAATTGTGTTCTTTGTTTTGTTAATGTTGAATTTTGAGTAGTTGTTATCATCTTATATCTCACTGCTTTAAATTTTTTAAATTACATTTGTATGTGTCTGTGTGTGTGTATGTGTGTGTGTGTGTTTGTGTATCCATGAGTGTGTGTGCTCCTGTATACTCTACAGAGGACAAACAACAGCTTGTTGGTTCTTGTGGGTTCCAGGTCTTAGACTCAGGTTGTCAGACTTCTGGGCAGCTCCATTATCCTCTGAGCCACCTCACAGGTTCCATCCAGTATGTTACCTGTATGTACAGTCAAATAGCTATGGTCTAAAGAGATGTGCTAATGCACATATTCAGTACTGCTCATTATCCCTGTGCTAATTTAGGAATGTCCCAGCCCTTTACTTTTGATGTTGGCATTTTAACTGGTTATGAGGGGAGAGCAATATGAACCACTGTTGGCACTGGGTAAACATGTTAACACACTTACTAGAAGACACAGCATTCATAGAGAAACACTGTTGTATTGTGTTATGAGTTGTTCAGGAAATGCAAAGCTTATGGGTAGATTGGTACCTACTTTTTCAACACAGAGGTTCTCAGTAGGAATGTTTCTGAAACCATGCTGATCACTAATGGTCAGGAAGGCTGCTTTAGCTAGGGCAATAGTGCTCTGTACTATTCCCCATCTTTCTCTTGCTTGCTCAGGGAAACAGTTTAAGGACATATCATAGACAGTTCTATTATCAGGAGCCACAGTTCTTAGAGGGGTGCCTCTTCCTAGAACCCCCAAGAGACTTTACTGCATAGTGACTCTCAAGATGCAGGGCATCAAATTTACAGCCACAACCCTGTGAACTCGCAAGATCTTGGAAGCTAAGCAGGGTCAGGCCTGATAAGTATTTGAATGACAGGAATTCAAAACTTTATCTGAAGTTGAGTGATAACACTTAGTTGTTCAATCAAATTTAAAAAAGAAATCTATTCTAGGCTGGAGATGAAAGGAATAGCTGGGGGAACTGAGCCAAGCCCTGAGGTTATAATTATAATACTGTACAGCCTGTTGGGGAGAGACCTCCTGGACTTGCACACTAATATGTGGCTACCAGGTCACACATGAGTGGCTTTTATGGGGGTAGGACTGTGTTACCATTACTTAGCTGGATATACGGTGGGCCCTTTTCCATCTGACAATCTGGCACCCGTACACCATTGGCTGAAGGAAATGGATGGCTAGGCAGATGATTAATGTTCTAGTGTCTTCTTCCTGTGTTTGTAGGCAGGTAACCCAGTGTAAGCCATACATCCTTAAGCCTCTTGGATTCTTTTTCAGAGTAATGCATGCTTTGATTTTGGGGTGTTTTAGTTTTGCATTGAAAGAGTACAACTATGGTTGAATATCCTTAGTCCAAACATCTCAGAGCATAACCCAAAGCCCCTTTTCTCTTGAGCTGCTGATGACCCAGGAGGCTAAGTATCATTCCTGAGCTCAAGTGCTTTTCTGCGCAGCCACACTAGTGCTGTGATTGCAAGTGTGGGCTGTGGATCCAGTTGTTGGAAACTTTTCGATGCCAGAAGCAGAAAAGTGTTAAAATTCACCACATGTGATAGACTGTGGTCAAAGAGAAGGTGCACTAAAATTATCTTCATGCTGTGTGTTTTAGGGGAATTATAAATACTTTCAGAGTTCACACTTGGGTGCTGTGCTGGCTAGTTTTTATTGTCAATTTGACATAAGCCAGAATTACCTCAAAGTTGAGGTATGACTCAACCTGATTGGTCTCTTGCCATGTGTATGGGAGTCTGATGTGGGAGGGCCTGGTCCTCTGTCAGTGACACTATCCTTGTATAAAAAATCTAGCTGAGAATGAGCCAGTAAGCGATCCAGGAGGCAGCTCCTTTCCTGGTTTCTGCTTCAGCTCCTGTCCTGACTTCCCTCAGTGACAGTCTGTGACATGGGTGTGTAAGCCAAATGAACCCTTACTTCCCCAAGTTGCTTTTGCTCCGAGTGTTTATCACAGCAACAGAAAGCAAACTAGGATAGGTGGCATTCCCAAGACACAGCACTATAGTACAGTGGCTACATACACATAAACATTCCCAAATGAGAAACAGTTAACTGTGAACCACTGTTGATTCCAGCATCTTGTAGAAGGAATACTCTACCATACCGGCTTCTGTTATGTTTGAATTTGATCCAAGGAATGCCCATGTTACCTCAGGAAAACCTGTGTGCCTGGTTGAGTACATATATAAAGTGCTCTTCTATGTGGTTGGCTAGCTTCTTCTGCCAAGTGAGGTGGATTACTGGGAACGCTAGATGAGGAGAAAGTAGGCCTATACTCTTTCATGTACAAATCATAGTGATGCCCATCACCATGGCCTTTGACACCCTCTCCTTGGCTTACTTTTTCTGTAGCTACTTTTTGCAGGTTCTTAGTACTTTTTCACACTTTCCTGAGCCACCTTTCTACTATTTCTGTATATTTGAGTTTGGTTTGATTTTTAAATTCTACTTATGAGTGAAATTATGTGGCTTTTGTCTTTGTCTGTCTGGCCTAAATTCATAGGCTCATCTACTTTGTTATAAATATCAGGGTTTCCTTCCTTTTTTGTTGGTAATGGATACATTATCTCTAAGATACCATGTGATGTCTTGCCACATTTTCCATCTTTTTAAATGCCAAGTAGTAGTTCACTGTGCCTAAAAGCTACACGATTTACTCATCATTGAGCACCGAGGGTGATTTGGAATTTTGGCTACTGTGAATGCTGTTGCAGTGAAATGAGGAGAGAAGAATGTATAAACCTAAGCACTTATATTGTGTTGTATACTGGTCATTTGTTAAAAGCAGATTTGGGGATGAAAACTAACCAACAACAAAATAGAAATGATGGATATGTTAAAATCATCTTTCTGTGTAGTTGCCAAACAAAGCACTATGACGTATAGTTTAGATATATTTGTTGAAGTGCTGGTGACTGAACCCTGGGCCTCACACATGCTAGGCATGTTCTCTGTCATGGAGATACATCTCCATGCATTCCCTTTTTTACTTTACTTTCAGATAGTTTCACTGAATTGCCCAGGGTGGCTTTGAATTTACAATCTTTCCGCTAGAGTCTGCTGAGTACCTGGACTTTCAGGCCTCTACCACTGTACCTGGTATATAATACTATTTAAGAAGTAAAAGAAATCTCCATGTCACTTGCTACATGAGCAGAAAGGCAAATCACTGGCCTTGGTCTTTGAGAATCTTAGGGACTGAAAGTGTTATGGATGTATGTACTGATGGCTTTACTAGATAGGTGGATCCTATGGTTTTAAGGGTGCAGCTGCTGTCCCAGGGTTGCGGGATGGTGGTGGCAGGGATAACACTCATGAGACAGTGCTTGGAAAGTGCTAGGACAGTCCTGTCACTGAAATGATATTACCCCCATATCTGCTCAGAAGATAGGCATAGAGAAGACTGTCTGTGAGAACTGGCTACCGTCATTTTGGCTACTTGGCTGAGAAAGATGTCCTGGAAAAGGTTGAGTTCATGGTGGGTCTCAGAGCAATCTCAGTGCTTGAATAGGCGGGTCATAGTTATACAACAACCACATGTGGTAGCCTAACTTCTGTATTACTGACATTGTGTGCTTTAAATATGCCATATTTTGATGTTGGTATTGTTACTTCTATGGTCAGGAGCTTAGAGTTTGCCAACTGAAACCCATTACATAGAAAGTAGTCCAAACAACCTATCGAAAGGAAATTCGAAGGGAAGAGAATTCACAAAAAGAAAGGGCCACAAGGAGATCTACCTGGGAAGGATATGCAGGAAATAGGAGATGATGTTCCAGTGGAGTACAGCAGCACTCTCTTATTGCGGGCACATGTTTTGAGTTTCATGGCTAGTGCATATAGTATAGGTATCCCATAGCCCTGTGTGTACTGTGTTTCTTGTGTACACATATAGCTGTAATAAGCTTTCACCATTTCACAAAATGGAACATGTTTCTCTTTGCATGTCCAAATTGTCAGCATGGTCTCATGTTTCAGGACTGTTATCAGAGTAAGATTTTCAAGAGGACATAAGCATTGTGATGTCACAAGCATATAAACTGATGACTGAGCCCAAATGGCCAGTCATCTCAATTGATTAGTTATTTGGAGTGGAACAGTTGTTAGATCTGATGATTGTACTCAGAATGGCATATAATTTGAAATTTGGGAACCATTCCTATAAATTTTAATGATATTTTTGGGCTATAGTTGATGGCTAATAGAAATTTCCAAAGTAAAGCCTTCAATTAGAGACATAGGCAAATAAGGTTTTAATTTCTGTGTATCCTTGCCTAACCTCTTGACTATAGCTATTCTGAGATATGAATTGATTATTATGGTTTGATTTTTTTCCACACTTCTTCATCGTTGATGATGTTGAGCTCCTCATATGTTGAGTGACCAATGACATTTGTCAATTTTGGAAGAATACCGATTTGTTGTCCTTTTTAAATTGGATTACCTAGTTGTAATTTTCTTTTAGATGTAAGTAATTTTATTTTTAGATAATCACTGTACTTTAGATACAACTTGAAAATACTTTCCTGGACTAAGGGTGTAGCTCAGTTGGTAGAGTGCTATCCTTGCATGCAGCTAGCCTGGGCTTAATCTCCAGCCCTGGATAAACAAGGCACAGTGGCAAAGGCTTGTAATAGAGTGAGGAGGCCCAAAAGGTCGAGGTCCTCCTTGGCTACACAGCATTTCAAAGTCAGCTTAGGATGTTAAGACTACGGATGAGTCTCAAAAAAAGAAAAAAATATTTTCATATTACATGAACTTTTTTATTTTTGGCTTTCTTGAAGGAGTCTTATGAACTTTGTAGACTAGGCTACCCCAGCTTCAGCCTCCTAAGTGCTGGGATTACAGACCCATGCCATCACACCTGGCAGAGAATGTATAATATTAAAATATTTTTATCAATTTTTCAGTAAATGAAGATGACATGTAGCTTGGCATTTTGAAGTAGGTGTACATTGTAGATTAGTAAATGGGGACATATACATTAAAATTACTAATTTAATTAGTAATTTGTTCCACCCCAAAAAGCCTTGATTTAGCCAGTCAACAACCGGTGTATATTTTCTTAGCTTCAAGGGAAGAGGAATATTTGGCAAATGTGATCTGCCATCAAATGACTGCTTCTGTCCAGTCAGCGTCTAATACTGTGCTTCTCTGGCTGGTTGCTAAGTAACAGCCCTGCAGCATCTCGGTGAGGTCCTTCAGAGAACAAGTCCTACATGTTATAATCTTTTGTTCATTTGCTCTTCTCCCTTAGGAACATGGGTAATGTCGCTTGCGAAGTATCTGCAGTTTTAATCTTTGTAGCTGTGTCTCAGCAAGGTGTGCTCCAGAGCTTCTGCTGTAGTGAGACCTATGGCGTGGATCAGGGAGAGCAGGACACAAACTTTAACATCCTGCCAGATGGGAGTCCTAGGGATGCCTTACAGCAACAGGAATTGTGTCTCAGTTCTGGAACCTGCAGGTCTGCAAGCCATGGTTGGCAGGACCATGCTCCCAGAGGCTCCTAGAAGACTTCCCTGTCTAATGGTATTCCTTGGCTTACGGATGTCTCACACATGGCTGCTTGTTTTCTGAGTGAATCCCTGTGTGTATGTTATCTTCTCGGTAGATTAGGGCTGACCTTAATCCATTGTGACCTCATCTTAACAACTCGCATTGGCAGAGGCCTTGTTTCCTAATAAGGTCACATTCTGAGGTTCCAGATGGACAGCTGGTATTGAGGGATGAAACACAGCGTAGCACAATCACCACAGATTGTAATCGACACTTACAAATCTCCACAATGGGTCTTTTCTTTTCCTTTCTGATCATCTGTCTGTCCGTCTTTCTCTGTGTCTGTCTTTGTTTCTCTTTTTCTTTCTTCATTTCATTCAGTGTTTCCCTTTTGTACCAGATAATGAATTATTAACTGCAGGTGATTGTGTGGTTCTTTAAAAATATATGGTGTTGCTATTTTCTAGAAATATACAGGGACTTGTGTATTCAGACCAGCTCAAACAACCCCTGGCACATCCTGTGAGTTTCAGAAACTCAGAAATGGTACATTCAGTCAGTAGAGTATATATTTTGAGTATGATATTTTGAGGATATTCTACAGCATGCACGAGTCGTTTAAATTTGATAAAAACCTTTCATATCTTCCCACAGCATGTTTTGGATTGTGCTGATGTGTCCCCACCCCATTAGAAATTCCATTTCTCTGAACATTTTTATCAAGTAGATTAACTGTGCATGGATAAAGTTTGCATTTTTCTGGGCAAGGATAAACACGCAGAACCCATTACAGTTATAGTAATTGTCAAACAATGTGCAATGCAGTGTGGAGGACCTTGTAAGGGAGGAGTCCCCCAAAACCTTGAATGCCCCAAACCACACACAGCTTTGGAATGAGAGAGGGTGTGTGCAGATGATCCAGATGGTCAGATACAGTGTCGGGGCTGCTTCACCAGACCAGTGTATGACCTGTCTGCTGAATGTGTGATGGGGAAGGTGGGTGGGTGGGTGGGAAGTGTTTTCGTGCATTTCATTGCATATTCCTTCCTCACCCCAAATATAATTTTGGTTTTGGATAATGTAGATGAAGTACAGTCTGGCTCAACTTTAGGCTGCATTCTAGAAAGTACTGAGAGCTTCCTCAGAGCATTGTTCACTCAGCTAACTGCTTCTCTGGCTTCACTTCATTCTGGGAACTGAATTCTTTTTTTTTTTCCAGGGCTGGGGACCGAACCCAGGGCCTTGCGCTTCCTAGGCAAGCGCTCTACCACTGAGCTAAATCCCCAACCCTGGGAACTGAATTCTTATGTTTGAGGTATTGGTTCCCATGACAGTTACATTCTGGAGGTCTCATAAGGTAGCAGACTTATTTAAAGCTATGTGTGTGTTTTGAAAGGGCGTGGTAGTAAAAATGAAAAGGAGTTGACCATGCTAAGGTTCCATTCCTCCATGGGGCAGTGCTGAGGTAGGGAAATGGTTGTAAGGTTAGAGCTTGGATGAAAGATTACAGAAACAAATGAGCGAAGGAGGGATGGGGTGCTGAAGGGTGCTTTATAGAGATGACACGTGAGAGAGGAATGGAAGGATTCTGCAGGCTGCTTCTTAGAGATGATGTCACAGTAAGAGAAACAAAGAAGTAAGAACAAGAATTCCTGGAAAGAAGCTGTGTGTGCAGCAGCTGATTGATGAGACTTGCAGTGATGTAGGGAGGTTGGAATGTTGCAGGTCCAACCACAAATGACAGCTTAATGTGGACTATTCTTAGCCCCCTTCCCAAAACCGTTCTATACTTACCTCCATGTTGGAACTTACCTGTGATTAACAGATACAAATTCTTTGCAATGCATAGACAGATCCCTAGTTTCTTACAATCAAAGGGGAAAAATAATGCTGTCAGAAAGTATATGAGTTTTCTGTCTATGCTATAACCCAACTATCTAATATACCCACTGAAACCACTGAAGTGTTTAAAAACTGTCTTGATTTATGGCTATCTTTATTCTTTTACTATGGAAATGTCATTAAGCTGCTTTCATGCTGGAACATGGAATTTTGAGTGATTTAAATGTGTGTTCCCTGGCCATGGTCACTCTTACTTAGCTTCAGAATAAACTCTCTCCCCCTTTGAGGTAAGAGTTATTTTTATATAGACTGGAGGGGTCCTACATGGCACTTCTTGGAGGGATTCTGAGGGCCAGTTCTAGAATCTCTAAAAAGTCCAACTCAACATGATTTTCTTTGGAATTATAAATACTTATTACCTAAGATTCTGACACTGGAAACGGTGTAGCAGTAGGTATTTTTAAGATTGCACGTTCTCCAGCAAACCATGTAATTTTGGAGGGTTTGCCCAATTTCTAGGGCATACTAAAGTGACAGCCAGAACTTTCATGAGTATCCTGGCAGATAGCCAGGTGTGCCTTCTGTGAGGTGCAGGAAAGGACAGGAGGGGCTTGGGTTATACACACTCTTGCTGAGGTCCCCTGTCTCTCTCTACCTCATCACTCTGCTGACCCCGCTGTACTTCTGGCTTCTCCTAGTCTTGCCCAAGGAGCCTTGCCCATTCTGTTTTCCTGTACTTTGCGACCATTGTCTTGTTCCTAAATATGATAAGTCCCTTCGTTGTCCTCTGATTGTCACTACCCTTTGCTCTACCCTGGAGCCCAACACACACTACCTTTCAGCTAGAGTGAGGCCTGGAAAGCTGTCAGGGCCCCATGGAATAAGACCCAAGCTTTGTTAGTTCTACAGGACTCTGTCTGGTGCCTCATTCCTTACTTCTCATTACGCCACACCATGTCCTCTTTATTGTGCATGCTACTCCGAGGTCAGCTCCACTTCAGAGCCCTGTGTGGTCATTCTTACTGGAACCTTCTCCCAGCTCTTACTTGAATCTCACTTCACTTTCATACATCCCGATGTCATGTTCCCAGAGGGACCTTCCTTTCTTACACAATTTCTGCCTTACTGGGTTTTATTTATTTCTATAGCGCATACCACTTCCCTGCCCTTTTACAGATTTGTGCACTGGCTGGCTCCCAAACCTCTCTCAGTGTAAGAATGTAAACTCACAGGAGCAAGAACTTTGTTTTGTGTGTGGCTGCATGCCTGGTTGCTATAGTAGAAAACACCTGCCACATAAAAGATTCTCTCTCTCTCTCTCTCTCTCTCTCTCTCTCTCTCTCTCTCTCTCCCTCTCCCTCTCCCTCTCCCTCCCCCCCTCTCTCTCTCTCTGTGTGAAAAACTAATAATAGTAATACTGAGTATTTATTCCTTCCTATATTTAAGATTTTAAAAAAAGATTTGTGTGTCTGTACACAGGGGCAGGTGTGTGTGTGTGTGTGTGTGTGTGTGTGTGTGTGTGCGCTGCAGCTCCTGTGTGGGAAGCAGAGAACAACTTTAAGGAGTTAGTGCTCCCATTTAACCATTTGGGTCCTAGGGATCCAACTCAGCTCATTCGTCTGAGCTCCAAGTGCTTATATGCCCTGGACCATCTTGAGGGCTCCAAATTTATTTTTTGCTGGCTTTCCCATTTTGGTTCATCTTTAAAGTTCTAGCTGATGCTACATGCCTAACGTAAGTTCAGGGTAGTGAGTGCAAAGTCCTGCTAGTCACTGATTGGTCTATGCACAGAGGCAGAGGTATCATCGTCTTACTCTGTTGCCATGAGAACCTGTGAACCAACAACTCTCCTTTCCATCAACAGATTTGATTAAGTTGTGTAGTTTTTTATTTCTTCTTCTGTGTAAAGGCACATTTTACTATATTCTATCGTGGTACAGAAAGCAAAACTGGAAAGGCAAGGAAGGACACAGTAGACTTCAACTCCCCTGTTCCTATTCCTGCTTCTGAAGATAGGTTGGAGCTGTAGTACTCACTGCTCCATCCCCATTTAAAGGGATCGCAGGAACTGTGTGTCTGGTCTTAGCTGTGCTGTCAAGGTTGCTTGCTATAACCAGCCATATCAAGATCTACTCTCGTTCGTGTTTTGAGACAGAGTCTAGATATGTAGCTGAAGTTGGCCCTGAGTTCACAGTCTTCCTGCCTCAATCTTTTAAGTACTGGGATCATGGTCATATCACCATATTCAAGAAGTCCCTACCTTACTAGAACTCTATTACTAGTTTATCTTTGCAAAAAGAACCTTTAATGAAATTAAATATTTAAAGTGCTCAAATGACCCATTTTTAAAGCGGCAAAACCAGATGCTATGATGTATTCCTTTTTTGGGATGTTGTCTCATCATTAAATTAGATTTAACTACTTTTTAATTACAAGGAGCTGCTCAAGATTGGGTATGATAATACAAGGGATATTAAGCACAGGATATTAAGTTCTCTAGGCACCACTTTGGCTGCTTCCTGTCAAGTTTGGTGTGCTGCGTTTTGCATTCATCTCAAAGTATCCAAATTTATTTTGTCGGTTTCTCTTTGATTTATTGACTTTTTAGCAATGCCTATATATTTATGCTTTCCTCAAAGTTTCGGTTGCTGTTGCCACCTTTTATAAATTTAATTCAAGAAAGATGGTACATGCTGTGGAATTTGCCTCTTGTAACAATTGAGCTGCTTTACTGCTCACCATGCCTTGTGGGCTGCAGAGTGTTGCATGTGCACTTGAGAGAAATCCGAGTTTACTGCTGTTGGGCAGAGTATTCTACAGCTGTATCAGGCTGATTGGTTTACAGTTTTGTTCATTCTGTTTAAGTTCATGCCAGATAATGATGATAATGATGATGATTATTATTTGTTGAAAGCGGAGGCATGAAAACTTCAGTTATTGTTGAATTCCTGCCCTGTTGGTTTTGCCATTTGTTTCTGGCATTTCCAAATCTGTTTGGTGCATCTGGTGTGTAATTACTGTGACCTCCTGATAGAGTGGCTCCTTTATCATTACAGAGTATCCTCTGTCTTCACTCTCAGTGCTCACTTTCAAATAGCCAGTCTAGATAATGTTGTGGATGCTGTATACATTTTTCAACCATTTCCTTCAACTTACTTGTTTTTGAATGTTATCTGTCTTTTATACTGAAAATGTTTGATGCTTTAAACAACTTATTCTTGTTTCTTATGAGTTTGACCCATTTACACTAACTGTGTGTACCAAGAATGTGGAGTTTAAGAGTGTCCTCTTGCTTTCATTGTGTCATATACTTTCGTTCCTTTATTTCCCTTTTCTTGCCTTATTTTGCTAAACATTTGTTTCCTAGAATACCATTTTAACCCCCATTTTCCCTATCTTTTGAGTCATTTTCTTAGTGATGACGTTGGGAATAACTAACATCTTAATTTCATTTCAGATCAGCACTGTTTGGGTTGCAGCTCTGTTGAAGGCTTTGTTCCTGGAAGCTCCCCATGCCAGCTCCCCATTTGCCTGTGCTGTGATGCACACCACATCTTAACACCTCTAAATCTGTTAGCATAGACTTCTAAGTATTGCTTCATGCTGTTGTTAAGAGTTACAGCTCTAGTCTTCTGTTTATGAGGCAAACAGTTCCTGGTGGTTAGTAGCCCTTTATGCTCAAGTTCCGGTCCTCTGTTGGCTTTCATTTTATTCAGAGGACCCCTTTCCCTACTGCTTGAAACAAAGGTCTCTTAGTAGCAAATTCTCAGTTTTCCTCTCTTTATCCTTCACTAGTTGTATATGGATATAGACTTAGTGCCCAATAGTTTTTCTTTGAAAATGTCACTCGGTTCCCTATTGTCTTCCATTATTTCTGATCAGAAATCTGTTGTTAAGCTTATTGGTGCCCCTTGCACAGCAAGACAGAAAGCTCATGCTCTTTAAATTCTGTTACTGAAAGAACAGGGCACTGAGTCTATGCCCCATCGGGCTGTGATGTACATCAATTTAGATGTTTAATTTTTTTTAACCGTCTCCTAAGTTGTCCACTAAGCTTCTGTGACAATTTTATCACGTTTTCAGTTATTGAGATCTGTGTTCCTCTAACTGCTCATACATTTGTATGCACGATGGTATTGCATGTATTTCCAGGGTTCTGTGGACGACTCTGTCTTATTGCAGCCTCAGCTGATGGGTGAGATTGTGCACTGACTCTTCCCCACCAGGAATCTGCTCCAAGTTCCTCAGTCTCTCATTTCAGTGCTTTTCAACTCCAGAGCTTCACTTTGTTTTGTTCTCTCCTTACATGTTTTCTTCACTGATGTACTCTATTTCCAGAGATGTGGTCATCATACTTCTTGTTAGCTCTTTAGACTTTTAGTTCTTTAAATATAATTGTTTGGCCTAGTAAATTCAGCACTGTGCTTGCCCATGGGCTGTGTTTCCTATATGAGTTATACCTTCTTGTTCATTTTCATGTCTTATTAGTGTTTTCTCTTCCTTTTCACAGCCTGTGGAATTGTGGGAATTACAACAGTAGACCACAGTACCTGGCTGCATGACTTTTCTTTGTTGGAAATGATATTTGGAGCCAGTCGGAGTGGTGTGTACTTTTAATGCTAGCATACTCAAAGCAGAGGCACGTGGATCTCTGTGAATTTGAGGCCAACTAGTGTATACAGTAAATTCCAGGCTAGCCAGTGCTTCAGCGTAAGCACCTCTCTTTCTGAACAAAACAAGACAAAACAAGAAAACAGCAAACCATATTTAAGTAAAACAAAGAACAGAATCTGGAAATTGAATTCTTTTTCTTTCTTTGGGATTTCTTGTTGCTTTTTTGTCTGCCTGTTGACTTCTGAACAAACTGCAAGGCCTCTGTGTTCTCTCTTGTTGCACAGGAACGGAAGACTTCTTGGTTAGCACAGTGGTCACAAAGAAACTGACCTAAAAACAAAGAAAAAAAGCATGAAGCTGTAAGAAAGGGGGGTTTCAGCTACTTGGTTTGGTGAGCCTTTCCTTTTGAAAGCAGGAAGTGCTGGCTTTGGAGCATGTGCTATATGCAAACCACTTTGCTTTGCTCCAAGGCTTTGGTTATTGGTAGGTAGGTGTCAGTCAACAAACTTTGGAATGCATCATTGCCTCCTCCTCCTTTCAGGACTAGAGGTGAGCAGGGGCAATAGAGAGAGAGGCTTAAGAGTCTTACAGAACAAAGTCTGTTAAGCCTTCAAACAGAAAGAAGTAAGTTAGTGCTTCACATTACTTTGGTTCATGTGGATTCCTCCCACCCCCCATCAGAGGGTCTTATTGTGTAGCCCAGGCTGGCTTCAGAACCTCTGTACATTCCTTGAATTTGCCCTACCTCCTCCCCTTCCCTGCCTCTGAGAGTGGAGATTACAGATGTGTACCATCACTCCCACTATTTGTTCTGTATAGTTGTGAATGGGAAATATGTTAACTTAGTTTGCATATTGTTACATTCAAGAAGAATGAATTCATCAGAACATTTTTGATATGGAAATGTTTTGTTTTCCTTATGGAAATTAAGACCAACAGAAGCTGAATTAATTTGAGTAATGTTTTCTATGCTCTGCATATATTATGTTTTTTGAAAGCTTGTGTGTGGAAACAAGTTGGTTTAGCAACATGAATTTTAACATTTGAACTACAATATGGTAGATTCGAGTCTCAAAACAGGAGGATTGCTTGGTTAGGGCCTCACTCCCACAGAAAGGTGCCAGATTGGAGGGGAGTGTAGAGGCTCAAGCTTTCTGTCATCAACTGTGTTAACTTGTGCTGGGGAGTCTACTTCTGACCTTCCTTTTTTTGTTAGATTGGTATAATACAGCTCTCATGAAAAAATAGAATACATGGCCCAGGGAAGATGGCTCACTCATTAAAAGCACCTGCTACTCTCTCAGAAGATGGACATTTGGCTCCTAGCACCTATGTATGTACCCATGTCAAGTGGTGCTCTGCTGGCTGTAACTCCAGCCTCAGGGAATCACATGTCCTCTTCTGGTCTCTCAGAGTAACTGCACGCATACACAAGTACCCACAGACACATACATACACATAAATAAATGAATCTTAATATTTTAATATGAGTGAATCAAATGAGGTCATACGTGTGATTATCGTTCAAACTGTAAGAGCTTGAAAGCTACCCTTTTTACTATTATTACTAATAATATTGCTATGCATATAAAGAAGATGCAAAGGAATTTTCATCTGTTGCCAGTGCCTATACTATTTTGCCTTTTAAAAACACATTTATCAACCTCTTCCAATCTATAGCAACTTACTCTTCATCTTTCTTTTAGTCTCCACATAGGAGAGAGAATGAGTGCTGCCTGTTGCTTTGTGTCTGGCTTATTGCATTGAGAGTAATGTTGGTCAGTCCTGTGTGCTGTGCTGCGGGTCAGGCTTTCCTTCCTTACGGCTGAGTGAAATTTCACTGTCTGTCTATACTCTACACGCTCTTTACCCTTTCATCTGCTTACAGTCAGCTTCTGTGTCTTGCCACTTATAAATAGTATCGAGTGAGCATAGGGAGATATGGGTCTATTTGATATAAGATTTTATTTCTTTTGGATCTATGTCCAAAAGTGGGATTGTGGGATCACATGGCACACCCATTTTCAGTGTTATTTTCTTGGTGTCTGTGTGTGTGTGGGGTCATCCATGCTGTTCTCCATGTGACTACATTGTTGTGTTCTTAATAGCAGTATAATAGCATGCTGGCACAACCATGCGATTCCTGGGAACTGAACTCAGAACCTCTGGAAGAGTAGCTGGTGCTCTTAATTACTGAGCCATCTCTTCATATTTTATATTCATTTAATGTAAATAACATTTATTATAGATTTTATTTAGAATATAAAATAATTTGTTATTGTAAACAAATATTTTATGGTACTTTTATTATAAATGGAATTTTATTTTTATTAACGTATTTATTTTGATAATATCTGTTTTCACTGAAATAAGCTGGCATCACTTTGTGATTTGATTACATTTGCTAGATGGCTAATGACATCGAACATTTTTCCATATCTTGTTAAGTTCTTCAGGCTTCTTAAGCATTCTGGATATTAACCCTTTGTCAAATGGGAGTTGGTCATACCTACCTGTCCTTCGCTCATCTTTTCAGCTGCCCCTCCCATTGGCTGTGGAGGAGCATTTCAGGCTGATGGAATGTCATTTGCCAGTTTTCCCACTGTTCTTTCCTGTGCTCTGGGATCCTACCCAGAAAATGGGAGCCTGCATCAACTTGTTTGTTTCACCTGAGTGTTTGTTTGTTTGTTTTTAGAGCTTTACATTTTGCATTTAGGTCTTTGAAACCAAACTTTCATTAAATATGTATTAATGAGTACTCTTAACTAAAAATCAATTCAAGGTTTCTAAACTGAGGACCAAATTTTGAGGTCTCTAAAAATTGTGCTCTACTATGTTAAAAAAATATTATCAATAGTTGGTTAAGGTCTTTAAGTTCACACATTGCAGAAACATTGGGAATTCTCCTGTAGGCTCATAGGTTCATAACTTCATGGATGTGTAGTGTGTGTCTGTAGATGAAAAGTTAAGTGGAGGAGGATGATTTCATAAGAAATTAATTTGCGTTTATTTTAGGGTGAAGATGCAATTCGGTTTGATTAGCTTTAACTTACCACAGTCAAATATACACTCAGTCTGTAGAGTGGGGGGGGGGAGTGAAGGAGAGAGGGGAGGAGGGAGGGAGAAGGTCAAAATTAACAGAATGAATGAAGTGTGTGTTCAGCCGTGAACTGATAATGCACCGTATAAGGTTAAAGAGTATGTGAGACACAAGGCAAGAGCAAGAGAAATAGCTCATAGGAAGAAGAGTGTTAGAGCTCTGTGGTTTGCATGTGTTGGGAGGCAGGCCTAGGGTTTGTTTCCCTGGTGCTAAGGTGATCTTTTTTTTTTTTGGCAGTTGTGTATGAAACTTATACATACCCTTTGTTTCTCTAGAAGTTGGAATACTTTGTACCTCTCATAGCCTTGTTGTGTGATAGACCATAGTAGTATGATCTTGGCACTCTGATCCTTTGGTCACTAGGGACAGGACAGAACATGGATCACATAAAATGCAGTCTCGCACAGTTATACATCCAGGTTAAAATTTTAATGTATTACTGAAATAAATACAAGTTATTATTGATGGGGACATGTTTTGGCAACAGTTCCCAGGTGGAGACTTAGGATTCCACAATATGAATCAGATTACATCATTGTTCTATAGGATAATTCCCTGCCACTTAGTCCATCCCTGTTTTGGTGTATATATTTTTAGCTTTTTATCCCCGTTAGTTCACTATGATTACATTTATTTTGTCATAAAATATTCTGGTGGAAAAATGTGTTTTTTTCTTTCAATGAGACAAGGATTCTTTATATAACTCTGACTGTCCTAGATGTTGCTTTGTAGACCAGGCCGACCTCAAACTCAGAGATCTGCCTGCCTCTGCCTTCCTAGTGCTAAGATTAAAGAGGTGTACTACAACACCCAACTAGAAATGTGATTTTTAAAGACTACAATGTTTGTGTTTACAAGATTGTTATCATTACTTCAGTGCTGGCTGAGTGTAGTAATGGTGGCCATATCTATTCACAGACAAATTTGTGTGAGTGTGCGTACATGCATATGTGTGTATTGTGTTATTGTGTATGCATATGCATGTATGTGCCTGTGTGTATATGGCTCTGTGTGCATGTATGTGTGTTTCCCTATGGGCATGTTCGTGTGTTCGTGTGTAGGTGCATGCATGTGTGCATGTACACAGGTGTGTTATGGCACATGTGGAGGCTTATGGCACAAGTCAGAGGACAACTTTAGAAGTTAGTCCTCTTCCACCTTGCTGAGGTAGGGCTTGTTTCTGCTACTGCCTTGCATTCTGCAAGCTTCTAAATCTGATCGTCTGTCCTTGACTATCCCCATAGGAGTGCTGAGATTGCAGCACTCCTTCTACGTGGGTTCCTTGGTTGTCAGGCTTGGGTGCCTTGTTTAGCCCAAGCAAAGCTTCCTCTCTTCGATATTCAGTGTCTCTTCTTAAAATACCTTCTTCACCTCAGGATCTTTCCCTAGCCCCTAAATCAAGTCTTTGTCTCCAAGACATACAACTTACTGGCTTATGTCTATCTGGCTGTGTCTCCAGGGAGAGTGAACACCATTTATTTAAAATCATTAGACACATTTTATTTTTTCTTAAAAAAACTGATTTTTTTCATTCCCTTAAAAAATTATGAATTTTGGAAGGTTTTAATAATCAAATCCAGAGCCTTGGCATGCTGTGTTCATCCACCAAGCTACACCTACAGTTCTGGGTTTGTAAAACCTGACAATCCTTTTTTTCTTAATGTGTAAGTGGAGTAAATGTATAGACACAATGCACACAAGTTTCCCATGTTATCGTTAGCACCAGTAACTGTATTTTTGACATGTAAATGTGAAACCTTGGTTATCCTCAAGCTTATACTTTTTTGTTTTCTATACTTAGAAAAACAAAAACCTAAGTATTCTTTGAAACTCTGTCTTCTTACAGTTTGTCTCCTGTTGTTGTGATAAAAACACTCTGGCCAAAGATAACTTAGGAGAGGAAAGGGTTTATCTGGCCCACTACTGCCTAGGGACAGTACTGTCTGTGGTGTGCAGTCCTCCTCCTGCATCAATTAGAAGTCAGGAAACTACTTCACAGATTGCCCATGGGCCAGTACTATCCAGACAGTTCCCAGACTAACACACTCTGAGATAACGTTGACAAGCATATGCTGCGTCATGCTGACGGACACCGACTAGGAGAGATCCTACGTGGTCCCACTGGCTCTTCCTGGAAGTTGGATGCAGATCCGCATGTGCACTCATTCATTGCTAGGTCTACCCAGTTTTCTTGTCTCATTATTTTCATATCTCAATTTGTCACCTTTCTTTGATAGTGTGTGTGATTGAACATAGGGCTGTGAACATGCTAAGCAAGGGCCGTACCCCTTCTTCTATTCTGAAATAGGATCTGTAGTCTAGACTAACTTTTAACTTCACTGAGTAGACCTAGGTTAGCCTGGATCTCTCTGAGCCTCATGCTTCAGCCTCTTGATTGCAGACAGGAGCAGTGGCCTGGGTTTCATCTCATACCCTTTAAAGTTATATTTCCCCTTTCATATAATGAATTGTCCCAGGAAGCATTATTGAATTCTTTCTTCTGCGTCAGCTAAAAATTGTTACCTTTATTGTCTTTACTGGTATGGAAATTGCATGCGAATTCATAAACATTTTTTTTTACTCTAGCCACTGATGTTATCACACACAACCTGAATATACATCTATAAACTTTGTAGTACACACTGGTGAAATTTTCTATCACGGAGATTGGGTCTTTATCTATTTTTATCTATTGTTTTTTTTCCCACATGAAATATCTACTGCCAAGTTTCCCACCTGGTCTGTGTGTTTCCACTCAGGCCATTTGTTTTTGCATTCTCCAACCCCTTTAAGCCATTCACAATGCACTTTCCTCTTGTATCTTATGATTATACTTTGTTATTTTTTTCTCACACTTTCTGGTTCAAAAAGCATGCTAGGTGAACACATTTTTTTTTAATTTGCAACAGGATCTTGAAGCACAGGCCATTGTTATTTTCTCAGTGTGAATGCTACACATAAGTTTTATTTCTTTGCTTTTTGTCATTTTAAGCTCCTGTCTTAGTTAGGGTCATTGCTGTGACCAGACACCATGCCTAATGTAAGTTTTATAAAGGACAACATTTAATTGGGTCTGCTGTACAGGTTCAGAGGTTCAGTCCATTGTCAACAAGGCAGGAGCACGACAGCATGGCAGCATCCAGGCAGGCATGGTGCAGTAGGAGCTGCTTTCTATATCTTCAGGAAGCCAGGAACAGACAGCACATCCACAGGCAGCTAGGAGGAGGGTCTCCAAGCCCACCCCCATATTGCCACACTTCCTCCAACAAGGTCACACCTTCTAATAGTGCCACTCCCTGGGCCACGCTTATGCAAATCATCACAGCTGCTGTGAATGGATCCCTGTCCCTGAACCCCTCTGACCCCTCTCCTGAAGTTCTGAGCTACCTGTTACTGGTGCATAAGAAGCTAGTCCTGAGACTCAGGCTGTTCCATTTAAAATTTTAACTATGATCATAATCCTACCAACTATAGTTTAAAATTTTTGCCTCTATAATTTGGTTTATTCTTTAACTGCCTTCTATTTTAAAATGTTTAACATTAATTTACTGCTTTTTCTTATGATTTTTCTCATATTGAGGACCAATAATATATTTTTCCAGTTTAAAGTGGTCTATTTTTTGTACATTTTCAATTTATTTTTTAAGGTTAAGACTGGCATTTAGAACTATCCCTATAGACCCTGGGGATGTAGCCCATTTGGTAAAATGCTTGCCTAGTTTGAAGAGTGTCAGGGAGTAGGGCCCAGATCCCCATAAACAGGAGTGATAGCATGTGCTTCTATTATCAACACATGGAAAGTAGAGGTAGAAGAATCAGGAATTCAGAATTATCATGGGCCATGCAGACTTCATTTTCAACCTAGGGTACATGTGGCTTTGTCTCAAAGAAACATTCAGTTCCCTTGTATTGTTCACTCAAAGATGATTTTTATGGGATTTAAGATTGAGTTGGTGGTGTAATGTGTTATTTGTTCTTCAAGGTAGCTGTTAGGTTTGGGGGTCTAGTGGTTCTTGTTTTGGAAGCTTGTTCCCCAGTGTTTTGAGAAGCTTGGAGACTCTAGGAGGTGAGGCCTGACTGGTAGAAATAAGCCACCAGGGGCAGAACATTGAGAGTAATAGTCCCACCTCTGGCTTCCTGGTGGCTCAGTGACATGAGGAATTTATGTCATGTGCTCCTGCAATATATAACTTCCCACCATGACACACTGAAGTCTCCCGGAAACCAAGGGCCAAAATAAGCCGTTCTTTCTTTAATACGTTTATTTTTTTGCTCACAATAACACAGCAGTAAATAGTACAATGTATATAGTACATAGTGTGTAGTGTGTGTGTTGCATGTGTGTACATGCACATATGTGTTCAGGAGCATGTGTTGCCCAGATATTTCAATAGAATTCAGTTAAATAGAACATTAGAATTTCTAGTGGAAAAGAAGAATGAGTGCAAGTATGTGTGTGTGCTATCTGTGGAAATGTATTGTACAAGTAGACGTTGATCCATAATCCTCACCATAGTACAAGTAATCCTTATGATTTGTGGGCACATTCAATTTTATATACAAAAGGTCTGAGCACAGGAAAGGTAAAAAACTGTCTAGAGATGAGTGTGCATCTGTTAAGGGTTGAGCTGGTTATGAACTTCAGTGTCTTCTTAAGTCTAGTGGTGGTTGGTATACTGTGGCCATGAAGGGGGTGGGCAGGCAGGTCATGGACAGGAAGTACAAGTAGCTTGTGTACATCTGGACAGCTGTTGTCTGTTCTCACATGTAAATTACTGTAATCAGTTTTTAGACACTCTTGTAATACAAAGTAAACTAAGTGAAATTTTATTTCCAGACATAGGTTGTGGTATGTTTGTGTGTGTGTGCATGCGTGTGTGTGTGTGTGTGTGTGTGTGTGTATGCTTCATTCAAAATGCTAGCATATTCTTTGAACAATCTTCCTGTAACTGGAATTTGATTTTTCCAGTTTATTTTAATTAGTTATTAATTAATTTATGAGACAGGCACTCATATAACACAGGCTGTCCTCTAACTTACTATATAGCTAATGATGACATTGAATTCTTGACCCTTGTGCCCTCGCTTCCCAAGTGTGGGGACTATAGGTATATGCTACTATGCCTGGCACTTAAATTCATTGTTGATTGGTCTACCTACACATGTAGTATAATGTCATCCCTCATTACATGTCTATATTGAGTAATGTTGACTTACTTTCCAGTTGCATACAGATTTGCATAGTTAGAAAAGAATAGAGGAACATTTGATTATAGGTGCATAGGATTTCATAGGTGAAGTAAGTTATAAATATCAAGCAGAAACATTTTTATTTTTTACTTTATTTTTTTATCAAATTCTGTTAACAAATTCTAATCCAGCGGCACATACTTTCAGTAGTCTGCAACATGAACAGCAGGAAGAATTCAACTCCTATTCCCAAACTGAGCTTTTGAGGTTCAGTTTTCCCCGGTGAGGTGAAGGCTTCAAGATATGTTGGTTTTGTGTATAAGCCACAGCTCAGAAATGAGCAAGGATTCTGGGTTGTAGCTCAATGGCACCTCTGTACAATGCTATGGACCTAACAAGTTCATAGGAGGTTTTGGGTTCCATTCCCAACACTGCCAAAAATAAATAAAACAATGTAGTTTTAAAAGGCAAGACAGTCATTATTTTTTCCTCTCCTTAATTTCTTGTAAGACCCTGTGTACTGTTTCACATCTGTGACCTGACTGTTGATATTAAGGAAAAAGAAAAGCTTCTGTGACTAAGGCTATTCTTTACTTTTCAACAGAACTACTAATGGATTTGCAGGATTTTGAAAATGTTGAATAAAAAATAAAAACTACACACAAGTTTTTTTTTTTTTTTTTACGGAGCTGAGGACCAAACCCAGGGCCTTGTGGTTGGTAGGCAAGCGCTCTACCACTGAGCTAAATCCTCAACCCCTACACACAAGTTTTAAATTCTGGTTTTTATTTTTTTTTTGTTCTGCCATGAATCATTGACAGAAATGTGAATATTTGCGCTTTTTTTTAAAAAAATTTTTGCTTTCTATGTAGCCCAGTTTATTCTTTAGGCAATATTGGAAGGGTAAGTCAAAGACTTTGACTTTATGTAGGTTTCCACATTTTTCATCTTTTTTTTAAAAAGCAAAGTTAGAGGAGAATGAGTTTTATTTCATTCATAATTTTTATTAGTCAGCAAATTCTCAGCAACTATGAATATTTAAAATCCCAAATTTAAATATCTTGCTAATAAAGAAACAAATAGGTATCACTTGAGTTAATTTTTCTGGTTGTCCTATAATTTAATTTTTAAAGCTGTTTAGTTTCTCTGCTATGAACATATTTTTATGATATCATTTTTCTCTTAAAACTTTTCCATAATACATGATTCTAAAATAAGTCTTGGATTCTCCAACTGGAATTGGAAAGGTGAAGTTTCCATATGCTCACAAAAGCTAGAACTAATATGAGTCAATTAAAGTAAAACGGTACTGCTCCATTTAAAACAAAAATGTAGCCAAAGGGAGCCTGCCAGTTGCTATCTTCCCTAAACAGCTAGCAAATGAAAGTAGTCTGCTGTGTAACATGTCTGAAATTCTCTCTCCATTAAATCAGACATTTTTTATACATGCAGTCATTTTAAACATTTTTATTTCCAAAAATACATTCAGGTTTGCCCTTAGCATTTGTTCCCTATAATAACCAGTAGAAGGAATTCAATGTTTTGGGCATTTGTTTTGCCTTTGATGAAGCTGATATATTTAAATCCCCATTCTTGGGGCATGCCAGACAAGTACTTTACTACAGAGCCACAACCTCAGTCCAAAATGTTTCCTCTTACTAACTGGTCACTCTTGTCACAGGAAAGTTTTGAACTGGTGGGAGGTTCTAAGCGATGTGAGGATCCAGGACAGGTGTGTGTGTGTGTGTGTGTGTGTGTGTGTGTGTGTGTGTGTGTGTGTGTGTGTGTGAGAGAGAGAGAGAGAGAGAGAGAGAGAGAGAGAGAGAGAGAGAGTGTTGGTTGATAGTCTAGCTAGTAGAACAGGGGCCTTGGCTCCTCGGTGGAGGCACTGTGTGTTTGCAAAAGTCAGTTTGCTGGGATGTGGGCCTGTGTAATTGCAGTATTGGCTGAGTTTCCCAACAAATTAGACATGGAGATTTTTTACAGGTATCTTTTTGATAGCCATTTTTAGAGGACTTTGCCACTTGTTGACAGCTTATCATAGCAGCCCAATGCCCCATAGAATAGAATTTCTACAGGGTCTCGGGAGTGCTAGACTCAGAACTTTTGACTAGCTAGTGCTACCTTGACTCTTGTGTGGAATGAGAAGATTCTGTATGTATACAAAGAGAATCCGGTCTGGGAAATGTGAATGCCCTGTGTGGGTCAAAGCCCTTGTACACAGTTCCTTGCTAAGGACACCAATAATCTCCCCTACTCAGTACCCTAAAACTAACCATTACTATGTGCTGGTTAGTCTATCTCTGGTCTTGATGTTGGTGCTGGATAATTGGGTTTTATCAAGTTAAACCTCTATGCTTTGTGGCTTGAGTAAGTTTACTGGAGAGTATAGGGATTGGGGGGTATTCTGTTCAGTTATGCAGACTAACCATCTGGAACTCAGTTGTACCATCATTTTCTTTAAAGGGACATTCTGGTCCCTGGAGAGAACTTTCTTGCAAACTCACTGTTCATAAACCAGATGGATATTTCTGGTTTCTAAGGCACATTGTGTACATACAAAACAAAAGCAAAAAATACCCCCAAATATTTGTGCATGTAGTCTTCTATCTTCAACATGGATCCCAGACTCTGACAGACTTCATAGTACCATGTGATATAGCAGGCTCCATCTTCATTGTCTTCTTGCTCTCAGCTGGGAAATGCAAAGTAGTTCTTTTCACCTTATCGTAGACACAAAATGAGTTTCCAAACTAGAAAGAATACAGTGCCAAAGGCAGTGTGCAATAGCCTGTTTGAAGAAGCTGGCTCCTGTCAAGCCAGTTTTACAACTCGACATCCCCAGGAAATAGATACTTCACGGAGTCCCACTTACCTCAGACAGTGATGTTGGAAGACAAATGGGTTTGGATCCATGTCTCTCAGTGTAGATCATCAGCCATTGTCAGGGAAACTAGGTAGGTGGCACCATCTCTAGTCTGGAAGCCTCTGTTCTCTGGCACCCTTGCAGATTCTCCCAGACTGTTTAATCCTGCTGGAAAGGACTAACTTTAATTTTCCATCTTGCTGGTCTGCCCTTAGTATGTTATGTTCATTTTTATAAGTTTAGAAATGTCTTTAGATCTTCCTTGTTTTGAAAACACATTTTTTGAAGGTAGAACATTATAGGGTTTATCAATTGTCTTTTCATTAATCTTTTTCAGTCTGTCCTTTTGCTTCATTGTTTCCCATGGGGTTTGGTCATTGTCTTTATCTCTACCTCCTTGAACATCATTATTTACCTATGTGTTTACAATTTAATTGTTAGCTTTCAGTAGTTTTGTGAGCCTGGATTCAGATCCCCCCAGATCCCCCTTGGGATTCATTGAACATTTTGAATTTGTGGCTGTAGTTTTACATCATATTTGGGAATTTTTGGGAATCATTTCTTTAGCCACAGCCTGGTTTCTGTCTACAGCTGCCTCAGCGTACTGATCTTGCTCTTTTTGACTGGTTCATATGGGTTCTCATGTTGTGTTTTCAGGTTCAGAATTGCTCTCTCACACAGTTCATATAGTCTGTTAATCTCATCTATCTTTACAGATTTTAAATCTACAGAGTTAGTTCACGTCTTTACAAGTATTTTTAAAATCCATTCTATGTATGTCTCTATATGCTGAGTCTTCCTTCTGACATTTTGGACACGCGGACATATCAGCTGCTCTGACACCCCTGTCAATTCATTTTCCCCATGTGTTATTTCTGTATTTTTCTCTCTTGTGATTCTTACTCTCTCTCTTTGTAGTATGTGCATTTTCCTGCCTTTTTGCATGCCTGCTGTCTTTTTTGTTAGAGACTCCTAAGGTGCACTGTGTCTTACAGAATTGAGGCATTTCTGCTCCTGTATGGACAGGTTCCTGAGTGGTTTTAGATGAGATGGGCTGTATTCAGGGTGGTATGGCTGCAGACTCCCAAGTGGTTTTAGGATCAGTTAACTTACTCCATTTGGTTCTCTGGAGGCCTCTTTTGCACTTTGCCCAGTTGGGATCCAAGCTGCTCTTTCCCCAACCACTGAGATAATATCCAGAGGCCTATTGGCCTCTGAACTGTGGGGTTTTCTCTCCTGACTGGTGAGACCTAGAACTGTTCCTGAGATGCTCAAATCAGGCAGTAGTCTCTGTGACTCCTGTTCTTCTCTTTCCTCATCAAGACTTGGTCAAAGCTCCAGTGGGACCCTTTGAAGACCCCCAGAGGGTACTTTCTAGGGTTCTACTCTGCAACTTCTTATTCCCTTGCTCTTTCTATACCCCAAGCTCTACAGCTTTCAAATTTGAGACCAGGGTACTGCCAGGCGCCTTGTCTTGTTCCTGGAGACTGCAGGAAATGAAATGGGCCGACATGGAAAGGTCATGCTTTTGGCCTTAAAGGAGCATCATTATCTATGTTTCTTTAGTTCAGTGTATAAAGCACAAGTTAAAAATGTATCACTTATTTGATGAAGGTGGGTAGATCCTGGACTGTAATGGCATCTTTGTCAGAAGTGGAGCTCTGGTCATTGTTGAAAAATAATTTATGTGGAGTTGGGGTTCTCACTCACTTTTCAGAGTGCTTGCCACATGCACAGAACCCCTAGCTTCTGTCCCCAGCATCGCATAAAACCAGGACATTGGTAGCACATACCAGTAATGCCAGCACTCTAAAGTGGAAGTGGCAGGGTCAAGGTCATCCTCCCCTAGGAACGAATTAGAGTAGATCCTGTCAAAGAATTATGCTTTGTTTTTTTTTCCTTAAAAAGTCCAGTTCAGAGATTAATAATGTATTTGGCTGCCAAGAGAAAATAATACTAAATAGTGTGTTCCTCTGAGTTGAAAGAACAATAAAGACAGCCTCCAAAATAATAATGATAAAAAACCCAAAACAAATAAATCCTGCTGTAATTTAAAGTGGAACAAAATGAGTATTTTTTTCCTCTGTACTTGAATCAGGTTGATTGCAGATAACTTAAGACTTAGATACCATCAGCAAAACATTCTTACAGACTTAGAAACAAATGTAAAGTGTTCTAGGGAAAGGCTGTGGGCGTGCTCGGGGCGCCCTGGCTATTTTCCTTCACTTTGAATAAGAAAAGAAACATATTTATTTTTATAGTGATAGTTCCTTAGAGTGATCGTGTAGCAGTAGAACACAGCATTGCACGCTACAAAGCAGAAACAAACAGTTTTGTCCAGAGTACAGGGGATAGTATCAAGCTACAGAAGTTCTCTGTGACAGGCGAGAAGCTTCGTGTTGGTTCCTGTTTCCTGCTTTGTTGTTTTGAGTGTGATTGATAGCATGGGCTTTGCCAGTGAATACTCAGAAGCTAAAGAAAGCAGTTTTAAAAAACAAAAGACACTAACATAAAAAAATGATTTTGGTTTTAACTCCTAGCTTTCAGCTCTCCACAGTTTCCAGTTTTTCCCTTAGGAAACATTCACTCTGCCTCTGGTGTATGTGTGTGTTTTAAATATATATTATATATTTAATATTATTATATTATATTTTATATAATATATTTAAAACATTTTAATTAAATATTTGATTATTTCATAGGATGTATTTTGATCGGATTCATCCCAACTCCTACCCATTTCTTCTTCCTAATTCACCAAACCTCTTTATGCTAACCCCTTCAACTTGGGCTCCTCTTTAAATAAATTAACATTCCATTGATTTGAAGTGTGTGTGTGTGTGTGTGTGTGTGTGTGTGTGTGTGTGTGTGTGCACCTGCCTGCAAGACCATTCTTTGAGATTGATAAATAAAACTATTTATGGAATGGAATAAAACCATTAGATATCCTTAGCTCCCCAGATAGGTGTGGGAACTCACAAACCCATTTTCATTTCAAGCTAAAATGTTGACTGACTTGATCATATAGAGGTCTTATGCAGGCACCCACAGATGCTGTGAATTAATGAGTGTAATGGTCTTATCCAGAAGACACTTTCTCATTCTGGTCCCCTGGCTTTTACACTCTTTCTACCCCCTCTTTCATGATGGTCTTTAAGTCTTAGAGATGAAGGTGTGATTGAGAGGCACCATTTGTGTCTGAGCTCTCCACTGACATTCTTTTCACTCCTAAGTTTCTGTGTTCACCACTATTGACCGCATCAACAAACTTCGCTAATGAAGTCTGAGAGATGCTTTAATGTGTGGATGGAGGGATATGACTTAGGGAAAAGTTTAATATAGTTCCATTTAGTTAAATAATAGTAGTAGGTTCATCCCTGAACCTATGAGCTCCAAAGCATGTATTATTGGTCAGATTTATAGTACCAGGTATGTGTTCCCTCTTGTAGAGTGGGCTTTAAATTTAATAAGGAAGAGGATTTTCACCCCAACCTTCCTTTCACTCTTATACCCATAGACATAGCTTGCCATGCTGTTAGAGTTCACAGAGTTCATAACTAGGTAAGACTGCGAGTGATTTTTCTTCCCCACAGTGAGCAATGTACCTTCCTAACTATGTTTTGATCCATTTCAGAGGGGGTAAGTGTTGAATTAGGCTATTAGAGCAAGTGTTGAATGAGTCTGTAGTCATTTGAGGCTATGTATCCACTAGGGCTATGGCACTCAGCCTGCCTACAACTTCTAGTAGCACGTCAAAGTTTCCTCTGGCAGAAGAGCATTCTGTGCTGTCTCAGAACTTACATTAAGGAAAGCAGGGAAGGTTCAGTCCTGGCATGACAGATGGGACCATGGAAGTCCTGGGAGGCTAGGTGGTTTAGGGTGTTCTGGGCATATTGGGATGTCAGGTCAAGCATCTTTTAAAAGCGCTGATGGTGTCTTTCCGTTCTCATAAGCACTTTTAAAATCTCCTTTCTTGTGAGTTTTCACATTACTTTCTGCCTATAGTCCTGCCACAAACACTTTAAAAATAGCAGAAGTCCAGGCCAGCAAGGGCTACATAGCGAGACTGGCTCTAAATAAAGAAATAAGTAAAAATAGTAGCATATGCACCATCTCTAAGGGATGCTTATTTTTTTTTTGCTGGGTCAGAGGGAGCCAATGAAAAGCCAGAGGAGTCACTGAAGTGTGGAGTCTCCATACTGGCAGGTAGGAGAGCTTTCTCAGCATGCCTCATGATGCTCTTTTAGGTCTTTCCTTGGTCTTTACCTCAGATTTCTTTCTTAGTTCTATCTTTTTTCTTCCAGCTGTGTGTTTTGCTCTGAGGAATTCTTTATTCTTAGTGGCAAGTCCAAGTCTGTAAGAAAAGATTGCTTCTGTCTCAGAGGTCCCTGTATGTTTTCCAGGTCATGATACTCTAGAATATCCCCCTTCTACCTAGGAGAGTCTTCTGGATTTGGACAGGGTCTATCTCTCAATGAGTTACGTTTGGCATGCTCCTATTGTTGTAAAGAGAACTTACAAGTATTTATGGACTTTAATAAATACCATGGCACAAATTCTTGCCAAGGCATCCTCTAGACAAGATGGAAGGTTGTGAGCTCTGCCTGATGATACAATTCCAGACCCTTTTAACAAGTACAGCTTGTGGCTCAGTGTGTAAAGGTACTTGTCACCACACCTGATGATCAGAATGCAATCCTTGGGACACTCTGGAAGGAGAGTGTTTACACCCACAATTTGTACTCTGACCTTCACATGCACATAGTGGCACATCCTTGTCCCTCTCCCCATATCAATAAGTAAAAGCGTAATAAAAACAGTTTTAAAAGCACAGCTTAGTGGGCTTGTGAGTGTGGTTCAAGTGACAGAGGTCTGGGTAGCACCCCAGCACTGCCTGCTGTGAGTAAATAAGTAAACACGTGCAGCTCAGTTATGACTAGGTTAGATTGGGACTCAGATCAGCATTGCACCATCTAGATAGTGAACCTGTAGGTAGCAGGGAGGATGCAGGGTGACTTCCATTTAGCTCTCATGGTTTACTGTGTTTTCACACGCTCTCATCCCCTAGACTTTGATGCTTACCGTTGGACTTCCAGAGATCAGGCCATCCCTTGTCTGCTCCTGTAGTCAGAACTGCTTACTCTGTGTGTACCATTTGGCACACACACATCCCATTGATTTTGTGGCTATTAAAGGCAGTGATGGGGCAAACCTTATTGGACCCACGATATGAGCTTTGTTTGGCTACCGTTTGCTTCTGTCAACCTCCATCAATGCGTACTCTTAGCATTTTCAGAACAATCAATGTATCCAGACCCCGATAGGCATCACTCTTTTGAAAACAAGTACACAAGAATCATTTCTTGGAAGTCTCAGATATAAAGAAACGACATAAGAGACAGGAATAAGCATCAGGCCATGCCTGTCCCCAGACTGAGTGCAATGTACATGCTGAGCATTGCAGACACCTCAAGTTCCTTTGGAGATAGGATGATTCTCTGAACTTGGGGATTTCTCCTGTGGAACCTACCCTCAGCAAATCCATTGTTTCTTGTAACAGCTGTACTGTGGATAACAGTGACTAGGATCCAGATTCTTTGGTTATCTGGCAGCAGATCATACAGAAAGTTTTGGGGTGTGGAAGATCTTTTCGGATTCTTTTCCGTCTCTGCTACCATCTCCTCCCTCACATGGCTGTGAGGTACAGGGTGTTAAGGGAGCACTTGGCGCTCTTCCCTCATCTGATGACCAGGGTTTTCGATTTGTGTGTCCTGGGAATTGAACTTGAGGGTCTGGCGGATGCTAAGCACTCCAGTTCTGCCATTTCGTTACAGTCCCTGTGGGTAATGCTGGCATTTAAGGCAAGTCTCCAAAATAAATGCCACTCTTTTTGGTGTTATAAAAAAAAGAGTAAACAACCTTGGGATTAATTTCTTCTGCTCAGACAGTTTGTCAGGCATGTCCTGGCTGAAGTGTTTGTATTCCCCGGCGTGGGCAGTTCACAGCTTGCCTTGGTGGAGGAGCTCAGTTTCCCCTTTGGATGATCAGGGTAGTACCACCTGGGTGGCTGTAAAGCAGAGGTGAAACTGAGAAGAGCCATAGGGAACGGGGGGGGCCATCTGTTTTTTTTTCCTTTTTTCTTCTTTCTTTTCTTTTTTCTCTTTTCTTTCTGTATCTCATTGGCCCTGTATTTGGGGACTTTTGGCAGGCGGCCTCCTTCAGTTACATGGTATCATTCCTCTGATTACAGAAGGAATGTGGTGTGGAGGCCCCTCCTGGCCAGCTTTCCTTGCTGGGAAGCCCATTCACAGGCACAAGCTTCACATATGGAATGTGAAGGACTTTGGAGTTTTCCCCAGAAGAAGATGAAAATGAAATAAAAACGAAGCATTTAAGACACAAATATAGTTTATGTATTACTTTAAATGGGCTTTATTGCATAGACAAAAAAGAAAAAAAAAATCTTGTATTAATGTCCTACATGTTCATTCTTAAAAGCTCACAGCAACTTTCTGATTAAGTGCATGTATTTCTTCAGTTAATCTTTGACACGTCATGTGAGTTTTTTTCCCTTTGGTTTTTAAAAGGAAATGCATTCCTGAGGAAAATAAGAACAAAAAGCACATTTGCCCTCCCCCCGCCCACACCAAGTCTCTCTGAAGCTTCACCTCCTAGGCACAAGCTCTTTCCCAGGCTCATCTCTCTGGTTCTCCTCCATCCGGTATCTTCTGGACCCTTTCCCTCCCTACACTTGGTTGACTCTTTCGTATTCCTCTCTGTCACCACCATCCAACATGCAGCCTGGAAGCCTCTGCAGAACACAGAGCGCACTGTAGTCATTCAGTGTCCTCTTCCCTTGCTTGCTTAACTAGGGCCTGTGGTGTCTTATTTTTCTAGTAGTGTTTTACTGTCCACTGAAGACTTTCAGGTCCTCACAGTTATTTTTGGGGACCCTTTCTAAGCCTGGGAAGGTCTGTTGTGACTTGAGTACTGAGGTGAAACTCAACCTTCTACATTCAGGAAAGTTCTGCAAATTTCCCCAAAAGTGGCACAATGTAATTGGAGCAAAGATTCCAGCTGGTAACCTTGTAGGTGAGAGCAGCGATGTAATAACAGGAAGTGGTCCCTTATGTGGACTGTCTTCCTACCCCGGAACTGAGCTCAATTGGAGGACAGCTGTGGGTTGTGATGAGCAGTCCTTTAAGCTGTCTGCCACAGTGACATAAGCGAATGCCCCAATGAAAATGAGTCACAGGAGTGGCTAACACTTTTGATATGCATGAAGTCTTCGGGTTACTGTCATTTGCAGGTTTAAGAACTGTGCTTATTGTGCATGGGGACAAAGTTCAATCAGAAGGAACATCTTCTCAGGCCACTGATGTATTTGGCCTATGTGACAGTTGATATGATATACTTAACTCTACACATTCTTTTCCTTTAAAAAAAATCAATAATCTTCCACCATGCGGCAGTGTCTTCTACATGCTGTTTGTAACAGGGGATTCTTGTTACAGTTAGGATAAGTAGATCAGGGAAACTGTTTCAGTACATTCATACATTTGAATGAATTAGCTACTAAATTTGTCCATATCTGGTATAGCAGCAAGAAAGGCCAGTGGCAGATACAGAAAAGCTCCTCCAGGGATTCAAGCACAACCCAGCAGTACACTCCCTGTAGCATGAAGTAGCCCCGAGAACCCTGGATGACGGGCTATGCCATTTCCACAGTGCATTTTGCAGTTTCTGTACTGTTCTCCAAGAAGGAGAGTATCCAGATGGAGAGGTCCCAAGGAATTCTGGCTTAAGCAACATCTTGCTAACTTAATACAGGAAAATAGTCTTACCAAGCCCACCAGATGAACAACGGCAGTTTTGTGTTTGGTGTTGAACCTTGTTGAACCCGGTCATGTGGAACACATGTCTTCTTTGTTCATAAGAGTGCTGATGAGACCCTTGGCTTTGGAGTACCAGGAAGTGTCCAGCCTTCTGTCCTGGCAAGCAACTACTTAATAACCTGTGTTGATTTTGTGCCATCCCATTAGTCGACAAAATTGGTCTCAGAAGTAAGTATTGGGGGGCTTTTACCTGGTGAGCTATGATACCACTGCTACCGTATTGTGTGGAATGCAGGGAGAACAGGCCAGAGTAGGTATAGTGATCTCAAGGAGCTGCAGAGAACTGAAAGGTGTGTTTTCTGAAGAAGCAGTTCTTCCCCACCAGATTGGACCAGGAACACCATGGGTAAATTTAGGTCTGATAAATAAGAACTCAGATGTTAATATTGCTTCCTGGGAGTTGAACAGAAATGGGCCTGTGCAGAGTGGTTTTGTGTGTCTTGGAGACTCACAAACTTCTATATGTCACATGATATATACCCAGCTGTATTACCTGTGATGCAGACACACTATCCTCATTACCTGTTTTGAAATTGAGGATGCTGATTCCAAGACCCAGTGGGCTATGCAGCGCATGACTTCTCATGCCAGGGTTTAAGTAGAGAAATAACCTCTGTGTACTGTGACTCTGGTTCCTGCTTTGCAGTCGGCTCACCTGGAGCATAGGTTGCTGTTGGCTAAATGGCCTGCTCATTAGAGGGATGCATTAAATTCCATAATGTACAGGGCATGATGTGGATTAATGCATACTTTTATGAAGTCTCTGCATGAACTCCTGTCTCCCTGGAGGCACCTAACACTTCTCTCTTTTAAGGTTAGTTATTTCAATTAGGACAAGTTTCCTTTCATTTCCTTTCACCCAGAGCAGACTCACCAAGTCCGAGGTCACTATGTACACCCAGTGGGGTAGCACCAATAACTCATTTTCCCAATACTTATTCAAGTGATTTCAGGAATGCACTCATTTGTAAGCACAATTTCTGTGACCTTAGGTCCCACTGCCACACAGGGTATGTGTGTGTAGGATTTGCACACACTGTTGGTGGTAATGCAAATTAGTTCTAAAGAACACCATGGCCATTCTTCAAAGGCTTACAGTGTTGCTCTCTCTGGTTATCACATGTTCTAACATTGGGATAATTCTGGAAAGAGTAAAATGGTCTAAGTAAGAGGAAGACGTGTCTATTAAGGATGCACAAATATTAGTCTCCTTTCAGTTTAAAAGAATAAATAAGATAAAATAGAATTATATGACCCAGTCATCCCACTTTGGACTGTATGTTCAAACCATGAAGTCTGTGTGTGGAAGAGATATCTGCAGCACGTTGTTATTATTACGGCATCATTGACAAGAATTGAGGTATGAAGTCAGTCATCAGCACCTGAGTGGATGAAGAATATGTGTCAGATATCCATGATGTAATGTTATTTCACTTAAAAAGATCCTGTGTTTTTGCAGCAACAGAGGAGAACGTGCTAAGGAAAATAACTCAGATGCAGAAATACAACTTCCTACTTGTATCATCTCATGTACATGTGGAATCTAAAACAGTGGAGCTCATAGCAGCAGGAAGTTTTAGGAAGGTTAACAGAAGCTGAGGGCTGAGGAACTTGGAGATGATGGATAAAATGGTTAGAAAGAAACCATTATCACTGTTAAGGTGATGGATATGCTAATTAAATAATTAGCTCGATCCTTTCATTCCACCTGGCACACATATATCATATCATAGCACACTCCATAATTAATATAATAAGTTGGAGAAGTGGAGAGAGAGAGAGAGGAGGAGAAGAGAATGAGAGAGAGAGAGAGAGAGAGAGAGAGAGAGAAACAGAGAGACAGAGAGAGACAGAGACAGAGACAGAGACAGAGACTGAGACTGAGACTGAGGCCCTAAAGGGAGGAAGAGTTGTCTGGGTATGAAGTTGTCAGATGTTTGAGTAAACAGAGAAAGAGCTCATGTGTCCAGGGATTCAAAAGCCTGAGAAGTTTATAGAAGCCCAGGACCCCACTGAAACTACAATAATGTTCTTGTTCTTTCAGTGTTTTCTTTGTCAGTGTTATTTTGCATACATTTAAATACTTTTCTATTAAAAAATTTTACGCAGTAATGTAATTGTTGTACCTTTATTGCCCTCTGCTTTTTTTTTTTTTTTTTTGACTGTGACAGTGTTCACATCTGCTCTACCCAGGCCCCATGGAGCTCAGGTGAGAGTCTTACTGATAAGCTTTTTAAGAAAAATGAATAAAAAAAACAAAAACAAACAAAAACTCTAAAAACTATTGGAGGTCATGTATTGATTAAGTGTTCTGATTTAAAGATTTTTCAGTGCAAATGTTTATGGAAACAGTGCATTAAACATCTATAAATGGACAAAGTACCTTGTGAGATTAAACACGTAAAGCTGGATGGATTTTGAGCAGCATGGCTGAGCATCGAGCCCTGAACATGAAGCACTGTTGCTGATCTTCCTGTGCTTGACTTACATGTTGGGAGAGGGCCAGAAGGTGCTATGGTCTAGAGTTTGTTTATGAATCCACCCTTCCAGTTGATCTGGGTCACACCCGCTCACACTGCTGTTCCTGGGCCACGTCTTCTCTGGATTTTTACTTTTATTTCCTTACAGAGTGAGTTGAAGTCACTTAGTTGAATGTTTTGTTTGGTTCTTGTTTTAAACAAAAGGTTTTTTTTTAAAAAAACACTTTTGTGGTTCATCCCAAGTTGCTGGCTACCTAAGACTTCCTCAGCCCTCCTTCTGTAAAGGAGGGAGACACTTCTGGTGAAGAGGAGAACCTGCTGGTCCACATGGGGCCTTCAGGTGGGATTATTCTTTCTGGCTTGTGGATCTGAGGGCCTTGTCAGAGAGATCTAAGAGAGGGGATTTGGCAAGCTGTCAGAATGTCCCGGGGGCTGGGCTGTGTCCCCAGTCTGTTGTGTTCTCCGCCATAGGAACCTGGAAGCCATTGTACCAGATTACAATCTAGTACTTCACAGGCAGAAAAAAGGGCCTCTTTTTCTGTTGGTGATTTGAAGCTCCCCTTTGTTCTGGTGTGTCCCGGCCATTCTGTCAACTGTCCAGACCGGCTGTGGAAGGCCATCTGATACCCTGACTCTCCCAAACCTTTTGATACTAGTGTCTTCCGGTGATATGTCATTCATATGGGCCTTTTTTTCTATAGCAAATGATCTATACAGCTATTTTTAAGAGTCTTGGGAGACCCTCCAGACTTCTGACCAGAGGTAGAAGAGTGCTGACAGTATGTGCTGCCCCTTTCTACACAGCAGGGAATGGGATTGATCTGGGTATGGCCCTTCCAGGGACTCAGGCCTTGAAACAGGAGGAACACATTGTTCCAGGTGCTTCCAGTGTACATTTTACCTCAGGGAGACCAGGATTTTTTGTTGGCTTTAGGGTTCCTTTTTCCCACCAGGCAGGATTTTTGTGGCCAAGCATACCCACTGTGGGTGGTGTAGACAAGCTTTGCCAACAGGTGATTTGTAACCAATAACAAGAGGAAGACAGCCTGTGAGGAGACTTCCCTGTTAAGAGTCTAGCTTCCCAAATTTGTAGCCCAACAGATTTTGTAGATGTCCCATTTTTTACAAAGGTCAAGTGCTCCACAGCAAAGTGTCATTTCATTCTTCATAGAAACCTGAAGTAGCAGAGGGTGATCTTTCTGGGCAACACACTTTTGTTTTGGCGGATGTCATTGTAGAGTGTGACCGAGACATAGAACCAATGCTCAGGGGGGAAGTGATGCTTCGCTGTGTTGTGCATTTTAGAAGGGGTATCTTTAGGTTCCTATTTCCCACTAGAAGACAGTTGCTACTTGTTATGGGTGCCAAGTACTCATGTAAAGGAACTCTCTTGGGGTTATCTGCCCTTGGCACTGTACCTTGGTAGAGCCTGAGATCCCATTTCCAGTTGTCCAGTGCTGAAGAGTCAGGTGCTAGACCAGACTGAAGATATCTCAACCCTGTGAGAGAGTCTTTAAATAGTAATTTAAAATAAAAAAAAAAACAGTACAAACTTTAGAAGTGGGAGAGAAGGGAAAGAGGAACTTGAGCTGAGGTGAACAGAATCCTTGAAAGATGTGTGGAGATCTAGAGGCTACAACCCCCACAGGGCTAGTAAGGGCTTCTCCAAACCTAGCCAGTGGCACAAGGAGTCCAGAGACTTATATTTTGTAAAACTTTTTCTGGAAAAAAAAACTACAGTGTGCTGTACTGCAGAAAAATCTAGAAGAGATGTATGAGATAATCTAACTATAAACAAACATTGATTATCTAGACTGGCTGATGATCTCTTCTCTGAAATTTGTAGGACCAACATTTTGCAGATATTTTTTCAGACTTGGATGTTTGTATATACACAATGAATTGTCTTGGGCTAGGACATAAGTCTAAGCATGAATGTCATTGCTGTTTATATATTTTGCATGCCCCATGTACATAGCATAAAGGAAATTTCATACAATGCTCTCCGCATACTTTTGCTTTTACTGTAACATTTCACATGAAACATGATTTAAAAAAAATTCTTGTAGAATTTTGGGGACACACGAAAACTTTTCCATGTTCTATTGAAGGTACTTAGTATGAGTGTGTACACAAACACACACACACACCAACCTGCACAGAAGTAGGTAAAATAGCTGGCCAGGGACTGGAGGTAGGAGGCAGAACAGCTAGCCTTGGTGCTGCCAAGATGATCCAGAGGGTATGGGTGCTTGCCTGCAGGACTGAGGACTGTAGTTCAATTCCAGGAAAAACACATTGTAGAGTGAGCTGACATTTGCAATTTCTCTCTCTCTCTCTCTCTCTCTCTCTCTCTCTCTCTCTCTCTCTTTCTCTCTCATACACACACACACACACACACACGTTCTTTCTCACACTCACTAAATAAGTGTGATTAAAAATTAGAGATTACACACACATTAAATAAGTGTGATTAAAAATTAGACAATAGCTAGCTGTTTTTCAAAGTATCCAAGGTTTAAGACATTGCACAGATAAGTTATCTGTAGCACAGCATGGTTGGTGATTACACTTAATGTCTATTTGAAGATTGCTGTCCCCACATTTGTGTGTCTATAAACACACAAATGACATGTGATGGTTGGTATGTTCAATAGCTTGCCTTGCTCATTGCACTGTGCACATGTGTCAAATTGTCACATTGTACCCATACATGTATATTGACAGTTATTGATCATTTCAAATCTAAAACATAAAACAATGAATCTTTCTCAAAATGCAGGAAGAAGGAAATCTGTCCAGTAGGAGCAAAAATTCCTGCTGCCACTGCCTTCTCCATAAATTATCCCTCTGCCTGGCCAGCCAGTCCCAGAGGAAATAGACAGCATTCGGTTAGTGCACACCTGTCCAGGATGTTTGTGGCTGTAGCTACCTGCCCGTGCTCTTCTAATTGTGAGAGTCACCTATAGATTGATCCATTAGTACAGGCTATGTCCTACAATGTCCATGGAGGACAACAGTCATCCCTGGTGACTCATCTTCAAGGCATTTATGTATGTATAAAACCATCATAGCCCACTTGTGGAGCCCTCTGGATTCCAGTCATAGATAGGATGCACACATGGTCACAGCTAGATCTATGATGTACCGTCTTTGATGAATGGCTTTGAATTCATCCTTCAGCCTCAATTTCTTGAGAGTTACAATAGCAGGTGGCTACCATCACACCTGGCTTGCATTTGCGTGCCAGAGTGGTGACATAAGACACTGATACATAACCGCTTTTAAAGTAGCTACTTCCTCTAAGGAGAAGGAAATGTAGTTTTTCAAAGTTAAAGGCAAGAGCAGCAGTTTAGCATCATGCATTTTTCAACATGCTTTCCGTCAGACAACCTAAAATTAGAATATGGGAGTTAATTTATTTGGGGGCTTTCAGTGACTCCCAGCTGGGCGTTGTCTTAACCTTTGCTTTTCAATATCTCCAATTGCAGAAGGAGGATATTACTGCTCACAGGAACATAATAAGAACAACATAGTCATCTTGGGGTTCCAGCTCATGGCTTCCAGTTTTAAAGGATGGCCACCAGTAGAGAGGGAAACAAGGTTTTCTGTGAATTCTAATACCATTGCTTATTCTCTGCATATAATTGATGAGGGCAATTCCTCTAGGTGCTGCCACCTCTCTTACTTTACTGAAGAAAGCTGGGAGGTGAACTCCAAGCTTAAATCACAGAGGTGTCTTGTCACCCCACAAGTGGTATCTGAAGGAACTGCGTCCTTGTAGCACTTTTAAATTTCATATGTAACAACTGTCTACTCCAGTGTCTGCATCCACTAAGAACGCAGTGTTTATTTACGATCCCAGAGTGATCATAATTGTGTATCCTGCCATGATTTAGGACATTTGCTGTAAATATATTATCAGGAGATATTGCTCTGGTGGCATTTTTAGAAAGCCCCCCCCTTTTTTTTTTGGTCTAAAAGTGGTTGCTTTTTATGATGTCTAATTTTGCACTGTGAAGAGAAGGTAGCACCTAGAAAGGCGTGATTGGGGTGGGTTGGAAGGGGGTGCTTTCAGTGAGGGACTGCACCAAGCCTCAGCAAGCACCTCCATCATGGGTGCAAGCTGCTCCTCTTTGTGTATAAGAAAGCCCATTTGCCTTTCTGGCTGTCAGTCTTCTCATAAGGCGAAAGGGAGGGAGGGCTCTTGTTATCAAGTGCTTTAACATATCCTTTAACATAGTTCTGATTTGAAAGACATAGGGGCATTGCGGAAATGGTGGTTTGGACTAACTGTTCTTCTATTTCACACCCTGGGTGCCATCTGTCCAGGGTTCGGGGATAGACCTTGACTTCATACAGGCCTGTGGACAGCACTAGTCACATTTCTTGATTGTAGAGACTCAGGACAAACACACAGAGGAGCCCTGACTTCAGTCCTGAGAAGCAGAGCCTGCGGAGGTTAGGGGACCACCACTGTGAAAGGTACAAGGAAGGTAGCCAACCCTGGGCTGATTCTCTTTGCTTTCATGGCAAAGTCTGCCAAAAGACCTACAGGAAGCTCTAATTGCCTATTCTTGGGACACCACTTCACTTTGCCTTGGGAAAGAACCTGGCATCATGTTAGAAAGCAAACAGAGCCTGAATCTGATAAGTAAGAACAGTAATTTTTGACATAAGGCATCTGGCTACTTCAGAAGAGTATAGAGTCAGACAATAGAACTCACACCTAGAGAAGACAAGCCTCCTAGGAATATTTACAAAAATGCAGAGAGCAGTGAGCACTTAGAAGGGGAAATGGTGAAAGCACTTCTGATAGAAAGGACTAAAATCAGTATGAGGGGTAAGTGCAACAGTTACATTGCTGGACCTACGTAAGGAGAGGAAGAAGCCTGAGTGCAGTCCCGAGTCAGCACAGCCATATCCAGGATCAGACCCATGGAGGACATGGCAAAACTTTCTCTCTGGGGGTGAAACTCAGAGGACAACAGCAATGCCTTCCCTTCTTGTCCATGTGTGGATATTGTAGCCCATGCAGAATACGTACTCCGTAGCTTTTCCCCTCTGGTATGTTAATGGAATACAAACTGCTCCTTCACAGAGACTGCTCCTACTGAGACTAACTAAACCTACCTTGCTGATCCAGCTGTGTATAACAACTATGCCTCCTTGCTTTTCTGCGCATAATAACCCTGCCTTCTTGATCTACCTTTATGTAATAACCCAGCCTCCTTGACTCTTCTGTATATACTAACCTGGTTTCTCTGTTTCTTTGTTTCTCTACCTTCTCATTCTGCTGTGTGCAATAGTCCTGCCTACCTTGTTCAACTCTATATAATAAACACACTGAGCTTTCAGGATGCTGTTGTTTGTTCAGTGGGGAACATAGATAAGCTTCTCTCTCTGTCTCCGTCTCTCTACTCCCTCATTGTCCTAGTCCGTTCCAAGTCCCTGGAAGCTATACAAGGACCCAGAAGACTTCTATTAAGAAACAAACAAACAAACAAAAACAAATGATAACAACAAAAAAACTCCAGCCCCCCCAAAAATTTAGAATGCTGTGTCCTCTGAGTAAATTACATCCCCAGTCCCAACTATCTTCAGCCTCATCCCCAATAAACTACAGAGTATATTTTAAGGAGTGAACAAGAGTAAGACCATATATCATTTTCCTTGGCCCTACATGGGAATTTACAGAGATGTCTTGTCACTCCACAAGTGGGAGCAGAAGGAATTGTATATTAGCAGCACATTTCAATTCATATGTGACAGCCCTTCTATTCAAGTGTCTGCATCCATCAAGACATGACAGTGCTTCGTTATAGACCTTGAGTGATGAGAAGTGTACATACAGCTTGTCATGATTTAGGACATTTGCAATGAGTATGTTACTGGGAAAAGTTGCTCTGGTGACATTTTTAGAAAGCTTTTTGTTGTCGTGGAAAAGAGTTTGCTTTTATGATATCTAGTTCTTGATTGCGGGGAGAAGGTAGGACTGAGAGTGGTGTTGGATGGGGTCAATTGGAAGGAATGCTTTTGTGGAAGAATAGCAGCAAGCCTGTATATATTCTGTCTGGTTCCACCGAGAGAGTTGTATTACCAAGATGTTTAAAAGACAAGAAACAATTTTTGCATCAGACATTGTGACTCACAAGTATTCCAAAGCAAACAATGTAGGAGCTCACCCATCACATGCTCTGAGTCTCACGGGCACAGCCTTGAAGCTTCTCTTACCCAGAGGGAGAGGATACCTTGGTAAGTTTGCAGGAAAGTTCTTCCCTATTCCGGTCAGACAAGTGTGGTGTTGACATGAGAAAACAGAGAGATTGCTAGAATACAGTAGTCAAGCCCAACCATTCTACACAGAGCAGAGGGTGTGGTTTGAATGTGAAATGTGCTCAAGAGGTTTGCATTTTTGAAGACCTGGTCATCAGCTGATGGTCCTCTTTTGGAACCTTTACTAGGTGGAACCTCACTGGAGAAAGTAGGCTACTGTGGGGCAGGCCTGGGATGATTATATAGTTCAGTCCCACTTTCTGTTTTCCCTCCCTCTGCACCCAGACTGTGGACATGATGTAGCCTGCTACCTCACACATTTTACCCTTTAGGTCGTTTCCCCACCATGATGGCTGTATCCTTTTCATGGATTAAAAAAAAATCCTTTCTTCCTTTAGCTGCTGCTTCTCAGATATTTGGTCATAATAAGAAAAGTAATATAGACCCTCACTCAAGTTATAGTATAGAAAACGAGTATCAGATGATTTGAACATTTAAACTGTTTAAGGAAAATACTCTACTCACCTCACAATAAAGTAAACAAGGAAACACCCCCATCACCAGATGCTTCTAGAGGTCTCCTGGAGGTATCAGGTGTATTTAATGATCTACAAATGTAAAGCCATGCGTCATACCACAGGCACAAAGCGCAAGAGAAGTGTTGGGGGAGGGGAGGGAGAGAAATAGGAACCATATCATAGTTTGATGGGAAAATTTCCACAAGGGAAAAGACAGAGAAAGATTTCTAGTTTACATGTAAATGCTCCCACAGGTCAGGTGGTCAAGAAAGGAACAAAGCAAAACATAAGAAAAGAGGAGCTGTGCAGGTGAATTCAGTTCATATGGATTTGAATATCCAAGTGAAGTCCTGGCTACGTCCCTGTGGATGCCAAGGACCTAGTGTGCTTTTGAAAATTCCTTACTATCAAAAGAATGACCACCTTAGAAACAACCGTCCAAAAGTGTTCTAATACTCACAGAGTTTGTATTCCAATCTTGATTCAGGTATCATTTTGCTCTTCTGGGCTGGGAAAAAGTTATTTATCATGAGGATTCAGTGTCATATTAGCATGCATAATTGTTCTCTTTAAATAGTTCAGTCTGTCCTCTTCTTGGACTGTGAAACTTGGCCTATTATAGGCTACCAAAGAAGCCAAGGGGCTTCATGTCTGCTTGATCTCTGCTAGGACATTGCACAGAGCTTTCTGACTTTACCTTGGAGTAGCCAGTATTTCCCATTATTTTATTTATTTATTTATTTATTTATTTATTTATTGAGCTTGGTCTTGTCCAGTAGCCTAAGCTGAGCTCAGACTCAATAGCCTCGTGGCTTAGTTCCCCATTGCTCAACAGTAGATGTGTGTGCTTAGTTCCCCATTGCTCGACAGTAGATGTGTGTGCTTAGTTCCCCATCGCTCGACAGTAGATGTGTGTGCTTAGTTCCCCATCGCTCGACAGTAGATGTGTGTGCTTAGTTCCCCATCGCTCGACAGTAGATGTGTGTGGTTCCATGCTCAGCTATTCCATTCATCTTGATGTGTTGCGTTTAGGACACATGTAATAGAAAATTTAGGAAGTATTTTTTGTCTTTGTTTTTACTTAGTTATCTTTAATTGGCATGCCAAAGTTGTACCTATTTACAGGGTACCATCTGATGTTTTGACAATGAATGTATTATGTAATGTCCAGTCAGAAGGAGCATATGAATGAAACTTTGTGGTGAAAAGTTCAGTCTATTCTCCTGGTTGTCTTGAAGTGTATGCCATTGTTATCCAGAGTCATGCAGCTATGTAGTACAAGACAGAGTTCACTTCTCTGGTCTGACTGTAACTTAGCACATATCTACCAAACTCCTCCTCCTCCAACCTCCTAACTGACTTGTGTCCTCTGCTTTCTTCTCTGCCTCGCTGAGCTCCCCTCCTTTCTTCATCTGGTGTTGTCTGGTTTTTGTGTTTTGTTTTGTTTTTTCCCCCTTCTCTACTTTTGTGAGATCAACTTTTCTGTGAGATCAGAAAGTACACTTCATGCTGATAATTTAGCCGATGGTATTTTTAGTAGTTTAGGAAGGCTCGGTTCAGAAGAGCCACCCCCAGCGTCATCTTTCGCTGCCTCTGACTTCATGTCAGCTTCTGAATCAGTTAGCACATGGTGCTGAAAGAGCAGATGTTTGAGCTGTGGTAGAAGGAACAGCCATCCTGGGTGTTACATAACACATTTGGCTCAGGATTCTGCTTTGGATTTTGCCCATTCTGTTTCAGTGATGAGTTCGCACCTAAGTGATTTTTAAAATATGTTGCACCACGAAATGTTTACTTAATAATTCATTTTCTAGAATATTTTCGTGGGTGCACCAGTGCAACGCCTCTCAAGCAGGGCTGATTCTGATGCCCAGGAAGCTTTTTGACAATTTCTACAGCTGACTTCTCTAGTCAGGAGGAAGGGTGCTGGTATCTTTTGAATGCTATTTGAGTACTATTCGGTGTCCTGTGATATGAAGACACCTTTCTATAGTCAACTACTTCTTGGCTTCCAGCTCCTGGGGAGGCCCAGGAAGTAATTTGGCAAGTTCAAAGATAGCCTGGGCAACTTACTGAGACCCTGTCACAAAACTAAGAAAAAAGAAGTAGAAAGCAAGGCTATCTCTCAGTAGTAGAGTACCTGTTTAGTGTGTGTGAGTCCTGAGCTCAATATCCAATACTGGGGGAGTGGAAAGTGAAGGAAACCTGCCCAGCTCAGAATGTCAGTGGTGTTGAGACTGTGAAACCCTTTAAAGCTCTTATCTCTTATTCTGGGCTTTCTGTTTCCCTGTTTGTTGAGTAAACAGGGTATATAACATTTAGATAATTTTAAAAGTGTAAATTTCTGTTTCTTTCAGACTCCATCTATCTCTGCTTTCTTGCTTCTCTATTTTCTTCTTTTAAACACAGGTACACATGCATGTATACATATACTTGTCTGTCTCTCCATCACCTGAAAAACAAGTCCCACGAGAGGATTCCCTATTCCAATCATAGGATGCCGTCTCACTACTTATTTTAGGAGACTCTGTAAACCAAAAGATCACGGACAGACTTGAAATAGAGCAAAGACAGTTTTATGTGGGAGCAGACTAAGATTCCAAATTGGGAGATAGTGGGTATACTTTTTCATCAGGGTCAGCAGGTGAAGCCTGATGAGGAGGAGGTGATTGTACTTGTATATTCTGTGGGTCTCTAAAACCTCAACATCCAGGGTGAATTGAACTCTGCAGCAGTTTTCACATCCTGTAATGGATTGTTAGGTTCTGAAATGTCTACTGGCAGTCTGTCTCCTGGAGTAAATCTCTATGACCCCACCTGTGGCTTTTTCGTAAGCATTTATTTCCTTTCCTCACATTCTGCAGTCATTGGCTTTTTAAAAAATTTTTATATTTCTTGCAAAAAGACTTCTCTCTGTAAGCCAAAGTACCAGTCAGTTTCAGGGTGCTTGGGATCAGAGGAGTTGATTTGAGTGGTGGGCTCAGTTCTGTGTGCTTCTCATTTTCTTAGATGAATCTTCTGTGGACCTCACTAGTTGATTTACCTTTACATTTACTGGACCGTGATGAACTTTAGAGTACATAAAACACGTCTGACTGCTTTTAACGTTTTCTTTTTTTTTTTTTAAGATTTATTATATATAAGTACACTGTAGCTGTCTTCAGATACACCAGATCTCTTTACAGATGGTTGTGAGCCACCATGTGGTTGCTGGGAATTGAACTCATGACCTTTGGAAGAGCAGTCAGGTGCTCTTAATCGCTGAGCCATCTCTCCAGCCCCTGACTGCTTTTAAAACAGGACACATGGACACATCCAGGCATGCTTGGCCAACTGCATTTCTTTTGGTTTTACAAATTAACCACTTTAATGGTAATGTGCTCACTGTGTCTTAGCAGTATGTCTTAGCAGGAAATATAAGCTGACAGAGACCAGAAGCCAACGTGTTGTCTATAAAAGACCTCTGCTGTTATAGGGATTGTAATTAAATTGGAGAAAGAGAAGACCCTAACAATGTAGTCAGGTTTATATGATTATGTTGAAGTTGTGCCTCTGTGTTTTATTTCATTGAAATCTTGTGAACAATTGCAGTGTCTTTCTCGTTAAAAATGGGCCAGTCTTTGTTTTCATTTCATACCACAATTAACTGTAAGAAGTAACTCCTGGCTCACCTGACCTTATTAGTTAAAATGAAAACACTTGCTTCAAAGGCAACACTGGGGAAAAGTCACACACAAAGTAGCCTGCAAGGTCCAGCTGTCAGGTGCCAAGAGAGGGTAAAGTGCGTATAGCAGGGGTAAAGAGTTATGGGAAGCCTTGTGTGAAGGGGCAGGCTCGCTGGGAGACCGAACTAGCTTAGACTCCTCTTTTATAGATCAGGAAGCTGAGGCATTCAGAAACGAAAGCCTGGTTCTGGGGATGAGTCACATCTCAGAAGAGAATGTGCGTGCACCTGGCTGTGTGACCTTAAATGAAAGCACTGGCCAGATGAGAGGCATCATTAGCAACAGTTGATCACGCCAAAGTCAGTGGCTTTGCGGAAGTATCTTGTTAGGATATGTAGAGTGACTTTGTACCACACGGGACACAAACCTTAGGTCTGTGGCTTCTTCTGCAATGAGGTTTGATTTGTCTAAGGAGGGAGCAGTGCTCAGAGATGTCACTCAGGAGAAAAAACAAAACAAAACAAAACAGCTTGCATGTCAGAGAGAACCCCAGAGGGAAGTGCCCAGATAGGAGGCCACAGTGGAAGACTGTCCTTCTATAACCACAGCTCAGATGGTTCTGGACACATATGGTCCTAGGAATAATGGCTTTTCTCTCAGTCTGCTCAGGCCTATTTAGGGTGCATGTGCCAATTTGTAACACAAACTCTAATTTTGTCTTTTGATGTTGGATGAGGTCCCTCTGTTTACAAATGTGTAGGCATTTTGACAAAGTGAACTAGAGTTGCTGTTCTGTGCCTCTCAAGCCCTTCGATGTTTGCTCCAGCTGCCTTCATTTCTTTAGCATGCATTAGAATATGCATTCTCAGCCTACAGACCTGTCTCTGGCTACACAATTTCAAATGGGCAGGGAAGGTAGATTTCTTATTCAGCATTTTCCAAAGTCTATGTGAGACATCCCTTCTTTAGGCCACCAGATCAGATGTGCTTTTAAGGTCAAACCTCCTTCCACGTCTTGAATCCCAGAGTATCATGCGTTTCTACAATGGACTGCTCAGTCTCTTTAAAATCATTGTTAGGAACAAAAGAGGGTTTCCTAAGATGCAGGCTGGAGAGTGCGCTGTGTGGTGACTTCATCTGGTGTGGTGTGGAGGTTGCAGTGATCATTTTTTTGTTGTAAATCCTACTAGTACTAAGATGATGGAGTCAAAGTGCTGAGAGAAGCTACGATGTAAAACATCTAGACCAGCTGGTGTTTGCCGTAGACACCAAATAAAAGCACTGGTCACGCTGTAGTATCCATGTCCCTTGTCCAGAAGGCTGTTTCTGAAGAGCAGTTGTGTCTAAGCAGTCTGATGTATTTGAGTGCTGCGTAAGTCTCTGGGAAGATGAATGCATGCCAGATGTTTGCAAAGATGACCCTGTGTGTTCATGGGTGAGTCACTGGGAGCTACAGTTTCCAAACACTAGAGGATGTGGCAACTCCATGCACACATTCCAGGACTGTTTTGCAGCTGTATTCTCTCAGCATGGAAGGATAAGGCAGGATTTTTATGCAGAACACACAGCATTCTAGTCTCTTGCTTTCAGTGCCCACAGGACATGGGTAGGTGCCATGGACCCCTATGCTCACCTTCCAAATATGGGCATATTCTTCATCCATCTGGCTTCATTTGATGGTGTATGACCTTCCAGCTGCCCACAGTCTAAGCCTCCCAGTGAACCAGCCTTTGGCCTTTCATTTTTCTCTGCTGCTGTCTGTCCTCTCAACATTCCCTAACTCTGGGATCAAGCCTCACCTCTGCCTGTCCCTGCCCCTCCCCAGAATCTTTTTGAGGATCTTGGAAGAGACATGCACGGGCATGTGTAGTACCATGTAATATTTATGGGCATTCTCAGAAGCATGGACAGCATGGCATTGCTAAAGCTCACGGCACTTTGTGCTTACAGCAGCATGATTGCTGTGAAGAAGACTGACTGCCAAGTCAGACGTGATTGTGCTTTTTATTTCCACAGCTTCTTGTGAAGCGTAGAAAAACTTACAGATGAAACCATTACATTTACAAATTCAGAGGCCATGCTGGGCACAAGAGTAATGACAATTTGAATAATTACAATGACTATTTGTGGACATGGAACAGCAATAGGCCACCAAGGTATTAGCTGGTTGTGAGAAACACCAGATTCTGTCTTCTCCTAACAAAGCAAAGCAAAGCAAATCAAAGCAAAGCAAAACAAAACAAACCCTTTATTCTTTTACTTCTGAGGGCAAATAGCCTAAATGTAAATCCTCTTGAGAGCAATGCACTTAAATAGAAGAGTAGACTTTATTTTCCGTATTAGTTACTTCTCTCATTTCTGTAATAAACACCAGTTAAGAGCAGTGAAAAGAAGAAAGAGCTGATTGTAGCTCACCATTTGAGGGTATAGTCTATTGTAGCAGCAGAGGCATGAGGCAGCTGGTCATGTTGTGTCCACAGACAGCAAGTACAGAGGCATGATTGGTGGTTCTGCCTTCTGAAGTTTTCAGTTTATTTGGTCTGTCACTACAGTCCACGGAATGGTGCCAGTCTTCCCACATCAGTTAAACATCCATTGACACAGAGGTGTGTCTCCTGGGTATTTCGAAACCCAGTTATAATGACAATGAAGATGAACCATCACTCACTTTTTCCTAGAGTTTCCTCCATGCTCCATTCTAGAAGTAGATCTTCTCTACTTTAGATGCACAATAGAGACCATCTCTCTCACCATGGAGACACTGGAGAGCCAGGAGAATTATATACTAAGTGGAAATCATGATATATATGTTTTTAATCAATGCTTAAATCTTCAAGTTATGAAGAACTACAAAGGAGTAATATCAGTTTCCTGGCCTAAAAAAAGTGATTTTTAGCTAGATAGAGCAATTCCTTTAAATTCTACATTACTTTTAATAGTTTTCAAACTATGATTTTCGTAAATAAAGCAGTTTTAGTCAAGCTTAAACTTTTATCAAAATAATGAGTTAGGAGAGCATGAAGTGAACTTGGTCATTCTAATTCTTATACCAGATTCCTTCACCTTTGGAGTATCTATGATAGACAAAGTTCAGATGACAACAGAAAGCAACATGTGCTGGGTTGTAAAGGGTTAATAACTTTTCTCCTGAACAAAACTGCAGAAACCTCAGATTCCCTCATTTCTGTTGAGCACCTTCACTTTCTAGCTGAGCAAACAGAGGCTGAATGGTGATGTCGCAGGGACACAGGTGATCTGTGGCTGACCAGGCCACATTTCTGTCCCATTCTGAGGGTGACAGAACTTGCTTATGCTTATAAGCATAAGACATTCTTTTACTATTTTCTTCTTTGTTTCTTATTTTTAGTACTATACTTCTTATTTAATTTGTTTTAGAATTTTATACATGAGTACTATATTTATTTAATTTTCACTCCTCCTATTACACCGACTCCTCTTGTTATCCCTCAGATTCATGATCTCATTATTGTTACATACATGCACACACACACACACACACACACACACACCCACCCACCCAAAACCAACCAATCACTGACCCCATTTAGCTTTGCTCCTATATACATGTGTTTAGGGATGATTACTTGGGATTGGCTAATAACCTATCAGGGAGCTCACCACTGGAGAAAATTGAATTTGTCTTTCAGCTTTTCAGCTGTCACTGCTTGTAGCTCCTGTGAGATCTCTCCCAACTTCAGCATTCCTTCTGGTGCTGTCATTATGCAGGTCTCCCTTAGACATCCATGTTATTAAGATGTAATGGATGCCAATTTCCTTATCCTATTCAGATACCACTGTTTTGCTGCAGGTATCTCGGTCCTCTGACTTACGATATTTACACCTCATTTCCAATAAGCCTTGAGACTTATATGTAAAGATTGCATAGTAAATATATCAGTTGGTGCTGAACATACCACAGCTACTTATTCTGCACAGTCTGGTGAGACTCATTCTGTAATGGTCTCTATTTGTTTTCTGTAATGGTCTCCATTTGTTTTAAAAAGAGGAGTATTTGATGAGGGCTGAGAGCTACACTTATCTGTAGGTAGAACAGTAAGTATTTAGAATAGTTAGAAAGGAAATTGGTTTAGAAAGGGGACAGAAAGTTATCCTCTAGTGCAGTGGTTCTCAACCTGTGGGTCACAAACTCATTGAAGGAGAAGTTAATTGAAAGACCCTTTAACAGAGGTCATTATTTAAGACCATCAGAAAACATATTTATATTATATTTCATTACAGTAGCAAAATTACAGTTATGAAGTATTCATGAAAGTAATCTTTTGCTTGGGGCTCACCAGAATATGAGGTTATTAAAGGGTTACAGCATTAGAAAGGTTGAGAATCACTTTTCTAGGGTCTATGACCTCTCCAGCCACTGGTAGTTGGTAAGTCTCAAGAACCACACGCCTATTCTCTCTTATAATTGCTCTCTGAACTCTTCTTGGACTGACAGTTTTAGGTTCGTCTCCTCTTGAATCTTGAGTGGTGAACCCAGCTAATAGAAAAGTTGGTTGTTATTCCTCTTGAGTGACTTTGATTTATGATGTGTGACCACATCCCAGCTCATGCTTCAAGGCTGTATGTACACTGTCAAGTTCCTTTGTTTATATGTCATTTCACCCTCTGGTGAACAACACTTCCTTTTCATGAGGTAGTTCTTTCTTTGGCATGGACATTGTAAAACTAAGTGCTGGGCATATTTCTTTTTTACTGCCTGGTTTATATAGACTGTGGGGCTGCCTGGGAGAGAGAAGAGGAGAAAAGAAGGGAGAAAATGGAGTAGGAGGAAGAGAGAGCAGAGAGGAAGGGAGGTGGTGGTGGGGGTGATGGAGGGCCCTGGTCTTAGTGTAGGAGTTAGAGATGACATGTGTTGGTTTTATGGCTGTGTAATAAAAATCACACATAGAAGCTGCTAAACAGCAATCAATCAAACATCACACTTTCTATGGCCAGCAGGGATTAGCGGGATTGTCTGCTTTGAGTCTTGCTAGGCAAAGTTATCAGCTGTCCTCAATAGAAGGTTCCAAGTCTTCTGTATTTAGGAGAAGGTAGTCTTGTCCACCTCTTTCCATTGGGTAGGTCTGGGCTATAATTAGAATGACCCCATAAAAACTTATAAGAAAATTTAATCCTCATTGTAAGTGACTAAGAGATGGGACACTGATCTATTAATTCTTCCACTGAATAAGGAAGTGCTGGGTTATTTCAAGACTGTCTCTGTCACAAAAACCAGTTTGGCTCCAATCCCTGTAGCCCTTTCACATAACTTGTGCTGCCTTGTATGTCTGCAAGTTTCCTACCTGCAAAGACATCACTCACCAACATTGCCTGTTGGCTTTGAACCTCCTACTTTTCATAACTGTGGCCATTTGATTTGTATATTGTCCAGTCTCTGGTATTCACTTATAGCAACAAAATAGTAAGTAAGACAGTCTTAGTTTTTCTGGGTAATAGGTGAGGGCTGCACACTCAAATTCTGGCCATGGGACCCCTTCTTTGCTCTTGTACACATCCTCGTCTCTGACATCAGACGCATGAATCATGACACTCTTGAAGTTGCCCCATGTGTCAGCTTATAACACAATGATTGGTCATCTGGGTTCCATGACTGACTCCATCTCACTCACAGAAGCCATGGAGGATCCTGTTTATCAGTGTTATGAGTCTTTGAGTCATCTTGGAATCTCCTGCACATAGCAGTAGTATCTGTCCTAAAAGATAATTCAATATGGTGGTATTTTTAAAAAGTGTCACTTCTATAATTGTTATAAGGTCATCTGCTGTATTGAGGACTAGATTGCTGTAAACCCTATTTATTTCTCTTCTTTCTTTCTTTTTCTTTCTTTCTTTCTCTCTTTCTTTCTTTCTTTCTTTCTTCCTTCCTTTCTTCCTTTCCTTTCTTCCTTTCTTCCTTTCTTTTTTTCTTAATTTCTTTCTTGGTTGCTTTCTTTCTTGGTTGCTGCTTGCTTGTTTTATTACTTTCTGTATTCATGTATGTCTGTATGCATCCATCCGCCCATCCATCCATCCATCCGTCCATCCGTCCGTCCGTCCGTCCATCCATCCATCCATCCATCTATCTTTCTATGTGGGTTAGGATCAAACCCAGGAACTAATACAGGCTTGACATATTCTTTACCACTGATCTACAGCACCAACACAGTTCTGTTGCTGTAGAAAGTGCAACCATGTATCTGAGGTGACCGAAGGTATCCTGGAAAAGAGTAGCTTTTTTTGGTTGGGCTAGACTGAAGATATCTGCAGAGAATGGAGTATGACTCCTGGGATGCTCCCCCTGTAGAATAATAGTTAAATGTGTAGCCACTTGAGCACTGAATACAGAAGCCTGAGAAGAGTGGAGGTAATCCCAAGTAGATCACCTGGCCAAAGCCTCACTGTGTGTCGGGTGAATTTACTTCTGCCTATTCTACAGGCCTGTGCCCTGGTTCGTAGAGCACAAACATGGATAAATCACAGTGTGTTGCGCTCACCCAACCTCCTTCCTCTACTCACCCTTTCTGGTAATTCAGCCTGTGAACTATTCCTAGCTAGATACATAAGATTCACAGTCCCAAGAGAGGTAGTAGTCATACAGTGCCTAGCAGTGGGGATGCTTTCTCACACAGGCATCATCAGGCCATCTTGTTTTGTGGGAACATTCAGAGCAGTTCACACAGTTACAAAGTCTTATATGCTGGTCACTCCGTGTGGTCTCTTGATTCAATCAAGAGACACAGGTAACCATGGGTGCACGAATCTCCTCCCAGAGGAAGCAGCTCACTGCTTTACAGTAAACATTATTTATAAGTGGACGTGTGCGTTAAAATTATCATAAGAGGTTTAGCTCTGTAGTAGAGCAGCTTGGTTCCCCAGCACTAGGGGGAAAAAAGGAAAACATAAAATATATAGTGGAGTAAACATACAAGCCAGTGACATCATCACTCATCATCTAACTTCATATCTTGTACATGGTTGTCTCTGCTGTGCTAAATACAGCTTGCAGTACAGCAGCTTTGTTTGTACCAGGATCACTGCAGACATAAAGTCATGTGTGACACTACGGTGCTACACAGCTTTCTTGTCATTATGTGATGATAACCTTGTAGCTCACTGTTGCAGAGGTCTGGCACTAAGCAGACCTTGTTGAAATAGTTATGTGCTGTATTAACCTATGTGGGCTGCCATGGCCAATATTCTGTTCTAGATCCTTAGGACTCATGTGTCCTTAGTCTGTAAATGGCCATCTAACAGGTGTTCTTACATTCGTTTTGTGTGGACATCTCGGATATCTCTTCCGTTGTCATAAGGGCACAACTCAGACTAGAATAGTTAGGACACCGCTTTCATTCAATTTTCCCTAGAGCAGTGGTTCTCAACCTTCTAATCCTGTGACCTGTTAATACAGTTCCTTGTGTTGTGGTGGCTCAACCAGAAAATTATTTTCGTTGCTATTTCATAACTGTAATTTTGCTACTGTTACAAATTGTGATGTAGATAGAAGTCTGCCAAAAGAGTTGCAACCTACAAGTTGAGATTTACTTTTCTAGAAAGACCCTGTCTCCAAATACTGTCTTAGGTAGTAGGAGTTAGGACTTGAACATAAAAATTTGGTGGAACACAATTCAGCCCATGATTAAAAAGAAAGACTGAAGAGAAGTGGGCAGCCTCTATTATTGTTCCCATAAGTGGGACTTGTATGTATTGCATATAAGCATACGTGCGCAGACATTTATCATGAAAAGAATACAACTTGAGGAATCCTTGACCTGTTGTGGCAATATGTACTCTTATTTTACAAATAATTCCCAACTTCTGGTTTCACAGCATCTGTCCAAGATAGGAACTCCTCCACCTGCACCTGGACCTTTCCTCAGAATCTTATTTTTTCAGGTATCCTACAGAAGGGATGCTGCTCTCGGTTACAGCCTGTCCTGTGACTCATTGAAGACTCGCCTTGGGATTTTTGCATAATGCCGCTGTTGGTTAGCTATGTTAGGGAATCACCTTCAGGATGTACATGCTCCTCTCAAGTACTGTTCTAAAAGTGAGCTCTAACTGGGGAGGCAAGCTAAGCTTTCTAAGTTTTGATTCTGTGTACAGACTTACCAGGGATGGGGTGCTAAGCATTCCTGTTTCCTGTCATCGCTGTACTACAGAAGCTCTATGACATCCATACGGGGGTTCCATTGGACCAAAGCTTTATCCATGAACTTGAGGACATCTATTGCCATTCTTTGTAATGAAAAATGTTTTCCAAAAGGACTGGATCTTTAAATTACTATGCACTCTTTTTTTTTTTTTTAGAAAGTTAGAGAGAGAAATTAGAGGCAAATGCTTCTAATGATATAAACTCAGGGTTTGGCCTTTGACCTTTGGAAATGGAATTATAAGTATGCCTAACGTCTAATATATTTGACATCATGTTCATATTTTTCTAAGTTTGGAAACAACCAGACTAGTAATCAGCAAGCAGTACGTGTGATGGAGTGTTATTTCTACGTGCTCTGTTAGAGCTACAAATCTCTGGGTGGGGTGGAGAAGGGCAACGGGAATCTTAGTGTGATCAGTGGGCCATATAGTTCCCTGGCTAAACATAGTAAGTCTATATGACCATTACAGTGGACACAGAAGGAAGCATGTTTTGTTGTATGGGGTGTTTGGTCAACTATATGGACTTGATTGTTACAGCACACAGGGTGCTCTCTAATAGTTGTGTCTGTCTTTGTGTTTATATTCTAGGATAGGAGCTACATTTAAATCTTATTTTATAATGGTCAGTGTGTACTTTGCGCATAGTTGGTTTGGTGGATCTTGAAGTAATAAAACATAGGAAAATAGAGGCTGAAGATGGAAGAATAGTCAAGGGTGTGGTGTGTAACTGCTACTTGAATTTCTGGGGTAGGGTCATTTGAGTCCAGAAGTTTGAGACCAGCTTGGGCAACACAACCTCTGTATGAAGAGAGTGATCGAGACAGAGAGAGATAAGACGAGAGAGACAGGGAAGGGACTCACGGGAGAAGCCAAAAGTGGCACCTAGAGCAGGAAGCCCTTGAAGTTTGTGGAGATATCCTCAAATCCAGTGTGGAATTTAAGACAATTGAAAATATTCACAGCCAGCTCTCTACCCTCTATATCTAACATCCAGGAAACTGTTAAAAGTGACACTTGTATTGGATTAGAAATTCATATGAATGACCTAGTGAGGGCATTCTGAAGGGTACAGAGGTTGGTGACTGTAGCTGGCATCATGGGATTCTTCTTGGGTCAGTGCGGAGGATGGATCTGGTCTAATGTTCATTTTGCAGACCAGACACTGAGTTGTGGCATTGATCAGAGGTCCTCCCCAGTCCTGCAAGAGCTCTAAACCACCCAATGTCTTGTTAAACTTATGCCATATTATTCTAGTTTCACAGGCTTTAAAGTTATAAACATAACATAAAGATTGCCATTACAATTAAGTTATATTTCTGAAATTACAAAAAAAGTGGCCATTGTAACTATTTTAAGTGTGTAAGTGTATAATTAATGATGCTGTGCAGTTAAAACATCACCAGTATTTCCATAACTTTACCATCATCAGGTAGCAACTATATTCATGAAGAAATATTTTTTCTCCTCCCGCAGCCTTTGATAACTCTAACCTCTTTCTTCCTCTGTATAGTTTTAGGTCCCGCATGAGCGGAGCCATGAGATAGGCCTTTTGAGAATCCTCACTTCACTTAGCATAGCATCTTCAAGGTTCACCTGCATTCTAGGTTTCTTTCTTAAGTAATGGGTAATATCCACTGTATGTGTACTGTATTTGTCTGCCTGTCCATCAGTGGGAGGAAGGGGTTGATTTGACATTGTGGTTGTTGTCATATGAACATTGATGATCTGTATGAATCCTTGCTTTCTGTACTTTGGGGTCTGGGAGTAGTCATTTTGACTATTTTCAAGGAAAGAAGCCCATGGCATTTATGGTCTCCACAGTATTGAGCTCCCATATCATTGTCCAGCTCCTGACCATTTTGTCAGCCCGAAAGCACCCTCCTTGCTCCATAAGCAGTCAGTCTCCATCACCCTTACCATCCAAGCACAATAGCTTTCTATTATCCGTCCCTCTAGTTCTGTCTATTCTGACCATTTCAAATAGAGTGATATGCATTCATAGCCTTAATCTTGTTTTTGTTTTTCTTTAAATAATGTTTTATAGTGAAAACATAGAAATAGTTTTTAAATGATTCTCAAGTTACTCATCGGCCAAATTCAGCACAGTTGGATCTTGTCAACCATGTTAATCAAAGTCTCTCACTAGGGAAGAAAAGAAGTATGTGAATCGATACTGGAAAGAAATCCGAGTGGGCGACTTTGTCCGTCTTTGCTGCAATGAAATCATACCTGCGGACATTTTGCTGCTGTCATCCAGTGACCCTGATGGGTTGTGCCACATCGAGACTGCTAACCTGGATGGAGAGACCAACCTGAAGCGGCGGCAAGTGGTCCGTGGCTTCTCGGAGCTTGTAAGTGGTCTGCATTCTCAAGAGCACCACAGGCATCAGTCTGTCCTGAAAGCCTTTATTGTTTGGCTGGACCAATTTTCCTAGTAATGGAGAGTCTGATAGCCCTTTTTCCTGCCTAAGCCCATGCTTAACCTGTTCCTGTGAGGTAGGGCTTTTTCTGACTGTGATTTCCAGTGTATGCTTTAATGGATTTCTCAGAATGATATTTATTCTTTGAAGAATTGTGAGTGAACACTCTGAAACAGTCAACGTTTACTGAGTCATTGTGCTAGGTCACCAAATGGCAGTATAGTAGAATCACGGCCTGTTCCTGTGTAGGTTGGGAACATTATCTCCTCAAAGGACTTGTTCAGTTCAGCCTCAGGGCTTCCAAAGTTGAGCTCTCCCTCAGATGTGTTAACCAACAGCTAAGAGTGGGGTTGAGTGGGGAGTAGGAAGGGAGGTTTTACCTACAAACAAGCTAAGAAATACAGAATCCTCAAGGGGTTTTCCCACAGGTGTTCTTAAGAAAGGGTTGCCATTTCTAAGTCTGTGCAGGGACATCCACTGCTAAACACCAGGTGAAATAATGCCACACAAGTCCCCAGACATCGGAAGTGTCTAAAAGGAAGTGAGAAAGCCTGCTCCTGACCATATCTACGCTATCCCACAGTGCTTGTCTGAGTCACACCTTCAGGTCTGGTCATTGCGTATGCTGAGGATGCTTTGAAAAGTAGTCAAAGGAAGTGAGTCCTGCATTTAAAGGAGATGTCATTGGAGATTTCTTCTGTCACATGGCGTCATTCTATTTCTCCAGTAGATAGGGCTTAGAAACAGAGTCCTCGGGGCTGGTTTTAGTGACTGGCTTTGTTTAATAGTTTATAGATCTGAAGGAAGACACTGCAGGCATTGTGGATGAAGTGATTCTCTGATCAGGATTGCTGAGGGTCTAGGAGCCCTGCCTCCCATTCTTGCAATGTCTTGCAGTTTACTTCACTTGCCATCGCTGGCAGAGATGCCACTTCACACTCTGAGAAGGCCTCAAAGGGAGATTAATGCTCAGACCTGTGGCAGGAATTTTTGAGCCAGCTGTCTCCATGGATGTGACTTCATTATAAGCCCTTGCCTAGTGTCCTGCTCTTTCTTGTTTCAATCACAATTCCTCATTTATATTTGACTATGAAACAAAAACAAACAAACAAACAAACAACAAACAAAAAAACCCTCTCTGATTTCTACCAAATATATTTTATGAAACCATAGACTTAAAATTTTAAAATTACTGTATTATAATGGTACATGTTTATAATCAGGGCTGATGGAAACTGAGGCAGGAGATGGAAAGCTATGTAAGAAGTCAATATTAAAAACAAAATAATCATGAAAAACTTTATACATTAAACATATATACATATATGTTTTTACATATACATTTAGAGCACTACATATGCATCCACACACACACACACACACATACATACACACACACACACACACACACACACACACACACACAACCAGTCAAACATACACATTCATCTGTTTAAGTGGAGCACTTCTTTCATCCAAGGACAGGAAATCACCAAGCCTGTTGGTTGTTGAGGGAAAGATGATGATATGCAGAACCAAGAGTGTAGTGTTCCTGTTTAACATGGTAGCAGGGATGGTCACAGGACTGACTCCTTAGCTAACTCTAAAGAATTTATTCATCTCATGTCTTTTATTTTCCAACTTCTGAACTCACCTAAACCCCTCTCATTTCTCAAGCAGCAACTGCAACAGTTTGTAGGGCCATCATGCTTTGTATAAAAATGTCAGGTGTAAGTTGGAAGCTTAAGATTCAAAGTTGTTATGTTGGTGAATCTTTTTAATTTGATGGGATAGAGAATCTCCATGGAAACAAACCTTGTACCTCAGACACTCACTCCTGTTCACTTAGGTCTGCCTCATCCTCTAGGCACTGCAGTACTTCTGTGCTGCTCTTTGTACCCCATCCTGCCTCTTCCTTCCTCCTGGTGAGACACTGACAACTGGGAAGGGGTCTTGTGTCCTTTGCTACAAAGTGTTAGTTCCCCACACATCATGTACTTGTCTGTGAGGGATTGATTATGTGGTTCACTGAAGTGAGAGATCCACCTTAACTGTGGGAAACACCATCCCCCGGCCTGGGATTCTGGACTGAATAGAAAGGAGAAGGCAAGCTAAGCACAGGCATCCTTCATGTTCCACTTCCTGACTCCGGATGTCGTGTGTGACTAAGCGGCTTCACATGTCTGCCGTCATGATAGCCATGACTGCCATGGTAGACTATGTCTGTGAAAGTGCAGAAATAAACCCTCAAGCTGCTGTCTGTCATGTGCTTGTCAGAGCAGGAAAAGTAGCTAATACAGGAGGTTGTTCTCTATCACCCTCTAGGGAGACTTGGGGAAGCAAATAGGACTGAGTCATAATCTAGTCAAATTGGAGAACTCTGACTTTTTAGTAATGGTTTCTTGGACAGCAGCAAAATTCTTGAAGATGTATACACATTTGGGTTTTCATATTGATGCATTTTTTCATTTCCATAATTACTATTTTCACACTGTTCGTTCTGAAATTTATGTATTTATTTTCTTTACAGAAAGTAAAAGCTTTGAAATGCCTAACAACTGACAAGACAAGCCTCTCATAGCAGTATTACAGTGCAAGTTCTCTGTAATTAGGTGCTTTTGCTTGCTTGCTTGTTTGTTTTGTTCTTATGTCATAGAAAGATGAAGAATGGTCCAGATCTTGATTGATACAAGAATCAAATATTTTACCCATTTGATAGATAGTAAATTGGAAGGTGTGGAGTGCAGGAAAACTTAAATCAGAAGAGGTTTTTATGTTTGTATTTCTTTAATAATCAACAACCTGACTGTTTCCACCTGAGATGAGTTGTGTCATCAGAGTCCAGTCAGGAGACAAGTCATACATGATTGCATCAGAGAAAGCCTATTAAGGATTTTCATGTGTTCTTGTGGTGCTAGTAATGGAGCACAGGATGCCTGTCTCACTGGTCAGGTATTCTGCCGTGGAGCAAAAACTCCAGAGCACATAGGAAGCCAACGTAATGTGTGACATAAGCAGCTATGAGTGATGGTAGAGAAGTGGCTGTTGCAATCAGAAGGTCTAAGATAAGACACGGGCTTCTACTCAGGGGACTTCCGTAGCCTGTGGCAGTTGGGAGGGCTAGTGAGGAACTATACTTTTGGAACTTACTGGAAGTCTACCACAGAAGATCTTAGAGAGCTGCCAAGCTTGGAAATTTGCTTAATACCATGGGACCCTCTAATCATTGGCCACTGGGGAACACACTCTGTGTGTTCCTGAGTTGGACAGCCTTGGCAGTTTCAGTGGGCCATAATCAAGACAGGCAGATGCTTTCTAGACAGTCACACCAAGAAGCCCTAGCCTTTGAGCCTAGCCACAGAAGTTTTTATGTTTTGTTACTGTGTAATAAATCATGGAGAAAGTGTAGCTAAGTGACTTGAAGTGGGCAGAACAGTGTCCCCCACCCCCTCTCTTTCTCTCTCCCCTCCCTCCTCCCTCTCACCTGGATTTACTCATTTACTCCTCCACCTTCTACCAGCGCCCTCTACTGACAAAGTAGAATTTAGCACCTCTCCTACACATACAAGGTGGATGAAGTGTTCATCTGTTGAGAGACTGTAAAAAAGAGATCCACCAGCTGATGCTTCTGTTAGGGCCTAAAACTGTAGAAAGTGCTTATATTCAGCGATCAAGGGACGTTTCTAGAGAGAGGAGCTTGAATGTAATCTGAAGGTTAGAAAAAAGTTAAGATACCAGCTCTCTGTTGCAGTCACACAGACCTACAAACAGCCTTAAGGGGAAATGTGTTTGTTTAATGAAGATGATTGAATAAAACTGAACATAGTTGAGGGGCTATAGGATGGGTAGGAGGTGGTGGTCATGCCTCACCCAGAACTAATATAAGGATAAGGGTTCCAACTGGGCAGATGGCTCCATCATCAAGCTTTGTCAAAGGAAACTTGAAGTTTTTGACTTAAAGAGAAATGTTTGGTTTAAAGCTTGGAGTTTAATAATAGCATCCAAGAACTCAGAAAGGAATCCCATTGCTAAAAATTACACTCTTTTTGTGCATCACATATGTTATGTTCTCTTATAATGCCTTTGCAATTGAGGTTCAGTAAGCATTTTTAAAATTTACATTCTAAAAAATGAATCCTGTGAAATAATGATCATCCCATGGTGTTACCAGAGTGAAATAGATAAGGCAAATGAAGATATTCTGCCTACCGTCTTTCAGACTGCTGGTCTGAGTGGAGTTGGAGCAAGCAGGGACTGTCTTAAAGCTCAGGGAGGGGTCAGAAGCATTCAGGTTTTCTCTGGGTTTCACCAACCATTCACATAGACTGCAGACCTGGCGTGAGGCTGTGCTACCTCCACCAGAGCCCAAAGAAGTTCTCGCTCACCTGTAATAGTTGCATGCATTGCTCTGAACAATCAGGTATTTTCTCTGCAACTCAAGTCATATACAACTTTGTAAATTTTGATTCACTTCAACAAATATCTGTTGAGGGTCCATTAGGCATCAAAGCTGCATTAATCAAAACTAGGAGCATTTTCTTCTACTGATGTTCATGTCAGCTATGTAAGTAAGTGAATAGGGTGGAAGGTTGGAATGGTAAGTGGTAGGTGGAAATAACAAAACAGAAGTAGTGTCATGGAACACTGGGGTCGGGGTGGGGTTGGAGTTTCAGATAATGGTGGGAAGAGGAGGGCAGGGTAGTCCAGAGGCTGCTACTGTTGGCAAAGAGTCCTCTATGAGAGGTTTCTTTGTCAGTTGATTTACTGAAGGTATGTATTCTGGTGGTTTTTCTTGAGTGGATCTGTTGTCCCAGTTGAAACTAAGTTTCTGTTTATAAGTGGTTTTATGTTTTATGTATTCTTGGACACAGGAATGTAAATGCATAAGTATGTACAAATATTGCTCAGTACTTTTGTATTTTGTTATTACTGACAAGAACTGGTTACGTAGCTCAGGTTGACTTCAAGCTTGTGATCTTCCTGCTTTATCTTTATTTAGTGCTGAAATGACAAGCATGTGCCAGCACATCTGACTTGTATTACTTTTAAATTTACAGAATGATAAGTAATCTTCTCTGCACTGATAACACTGTGTTCTAGAAACAGTGGGTCTCTCAGATACTGTTTTGAGGAACAAGTCTTGTCATTGACATGTCTGTGAATGCAGGACTTAGGTCAGTGTGCCCAGATTGTCCATCCACTACAGAGTGGACTAAAGAACACTCTGCTTTTCGTTGAAGGGGCCCTTCCTGGTGCCATTTATTCCCAGTTGTTTTGGGAGCAGAGTGCCCTGTAGGCAGAAACTTCTCCATGTCCACGGAACACAGCAGGGACAAGCTTGCTGCCTTTTAGTTACAGCCATTGTTTCTGAGGTATAAAAGTGTACCTGTACATTTCATCACGTCGTTTGTTTAGGTTGCATGTGACCGCCAAGAGAAAAAGCTATGTTTCCATTCTCGTTGTGGTGAGAGTGCCTCTTGGAGTGTCACCTATCCACAGGTAGAGAAAATGGAAGCCGAGATCAGGATGTAAAGCAGACCTTATAAGGCATGAAACTGACTTCAGAACACGTTGTTACCTACGCAGGTGTGGATGGAATCGTGGCATCTGACAAGATCAAACTGGGATTCAATAGTGAGATGAATTCAGAGCCTTCCACTTTATTTATGCTAATGAATGACTCATGTGCTGAAGAGTGACTTAAGGGCCCCTTGAGAATCTTAACTAATCTGAGACTGGGACAAAACCAAACTTCTCTAGCCTGTCAGATTCAGTAAAGCATTTTTTAGTCACTCATACTAAAGTGCGCGTGTCAGAATGCCTTACTTCCCACTGTTCCTTACCTACTAAAGGTCAAGAAATGTGGGTGTCACTGACTATGATGAGAAATGTTCTCCCCTAAGCTCCAAAATCAGTTACTTGGGGACATCAGGGAACAGATCTATAGGCCAGGAATTTGCCTAGAACCCTTTAAAGATATTCTCTGTCTTTGTCTTTCTCTTTGTCTCTGGCTATCTCTGCCTATCTCTCTGTCTTTCTGTGTCTCTGTCTCTTTTTGTGTCTGCCTGTTTACACCCCACCCCCATGCCCACGTCTTTCACTGTGGACACTTAGGGTGTATGAAGCCCTGAGATCAACAGCCAGATATTCAATTTGCTTCCCACTCCAAAGATTCAGCTAAGTAAAAATGTTGAATTTAAACTTTGTCTTTGAGTTAAAAGAACAAATAGTTCTTGTTTACCTGGAGTTACTGACTTTCATCACTGGCACCTGACATGGGCTGAAAGTAAGCTTTTCATTGTGTGGTAAAAAGAGGCTAACTTAGGTCAACTTCAAAGGCTTACAGATCTACGTTTGTTTTGGACAAAACATCAAATAGTTGGTTGGTTTTCTCATCCGGCCTTTATCAAGTATGAGGAGCCTTGACCACCAGGCAGGAAATTCTCCAGAGTAGACTCTGAAGCCTGTGCTTTTGCCTTGGCTCAGGAGACCCTATGTACTGTGGGCTGTTGTCATTTCACTTAGAAAGGGTGGAAGGGATTGTGCAGGGTCAGATTCTAAGGCTAAAATCAGACTATTCTAGCATCAAAAATCAAAGGTCCCTTACTTTTAGGAGTGGGGAGTGGGAAAGAGAATCTGGAATTCACTCTTATCCTCAGCACCATAGTGAATTTGAGGCTATCCTGGGCTCTGTGTCTTTCACTGAAACACTTGCTTGGGAAAACTAACTGACGAGACACACAGACTTTTTTGATTCATTGTTTGGGAGGGATCAGTCCATAGCCTGTTGGTTTAGTAGCTGCAGTGGGAACACAAACTGAACAAACTCACTCACTTATGGCCAGACAGAGAAGAGGGAAAGGAAGGGGCCAGTGGTCTCATTGTTCCCTAGTGACTTCTTCTGACTGACCCAGTGTTTTAGCAATTCTTTCAGGTTCCGATGGCATCACACAGGAGACTGCTGTAAAATTTAGGGGATACTTACAGTTTGCACTGGAATATCTTTTGGTAAAGTGGCAAGATACCCTCACTCTCTAGCAGTGCCAACTATACTCCCTTCACCCACTGTGTGGTGCACCCTTTCTCAAGTATGCACTGACATTTTAGGGTTTTTTTAATATGGAAAATACTTTCATACAATATATCCAGATTATAGTTTTTCTTCTCCTCCACCTGCCAGTTCCTCCCCATCTTCCCTCCCATCTAGACCCATACCCTTTCTGTCTCTTGGTAGAAAACAAACAGGTATATAAAACAATAAAATACAATAAGCGAAGACAACACAAGTCAGGATAGCATTAAAACAAATGGGGGAAAAGACACGAAGAAAAAGTATAAGAGAATGCAGAGACACATATTTACATACACAAGAATCCCATGAAAACACAACATGGGAAGCCAAAACTTAAACATGCATAGGTTAAAAAAAATGCCCTGACTCAACATTATGAGGCAGAGACCCTCCAAAGATGATACTGAATTCATTTTGTGTTGGCCATGTACTTCTGGGCATGGATCCTGCCCTTAAGAGTTTCTTCAGTGAGACTCCCTTTGAGAAAATCTACTTTCATTTGCAAATAGTTGGAGATAACTTTAGGGTCAGTAATGTGTGCACTTCTTTTTACAGTTCTAGGAGCCCATCTGGTGCAGACCCATGCAGGCCCTGTGCTTGCCGCCACAGTCTCTGAGTTTTTAATGTGCATCCCTTGTGCTGTTTCTAGAAGGCCATGGTTCCTTGTTCTCCATCCACTCTAGCTCACACACTTTCCACCACCTCTTCTACAGAATCCCCCGAGCCTTCAGGGAAAGGCTTTGTTGGAGACACCCCATTTAGTGTGGAGTGTTTCAAGGTCTCTCATTCTCTGCATATTTTCTGGCTGTGAGTTTCTGTATTTGTTCCCGTTTGCTAAAGCAGAAAGCTTCTCTGATGATGGCTGAGCAAGACACTCATGTATGAGTATAGCATACTGCCATTGGGAGTCCTTTTATTGCCGTAAATTGCTCCTTTGGCTTTCCCCTGGATCCGTGACCTAGTTATTCTCAGTTTTTGGCTACCAAAGAAGCAATGGATATGGGTTTTATGGAATGGGCCTTCAGTCCATTTGTTCTCTAGTCCCACAACTTTGCATTACTATTGCCCAGTGTATCTTGCTGCAGAACACAATTTTAGACTGATGGGTTTGTACCTGGGTTGTGCTTATGTTTTTCCTTTTGTAGTGCACAAAGTACCTTCCAATACTTTGAACACTGAACACTAGTCCATGAGGTGAAGACTCTAGATAGACATCAGCATGACTTCCCCATATTCAGTGGATTGTGTCTTCATCAATAAGGCCTACTGTCATTTGTGGAGGGCCACAAATAGTCTTGGAAATAGCCTGGATTTTCTGGGGATTCCCATGGGACTCCACTAGCCAACAACTCAATTAGATGTTCATGAGTCCAGACTGGAAACTTCTTTTGGTAATGAGACATGTCCAGCTGGGCTCAGTCTCCCCTATCATTTAAATCTCCTTTATATAGGTATATACTCTAGGAGGAAGCTTCTACTCTATTAGGTTTCTCTATGACTCCTCACATGGCCCTTAGTTTTAGCATCCCTCTTTTTTTAAAGTATTTATTTACTTATTAATATAAATAAATACACTATAGCTGTCTTCAGACACACCAGAAGAGGGTATCAGATCTCATTGCAGATTGTTGTAAGCCACCATGTGGTTGCTGGGATTTGAACTCAGGACCTCTGGGAGAGCAGTCAGTGCTCTTAATCACTGAGCCATCTCTTCAGCCCAGTATCCCTCTTTGTATTTGTTCCCTTGTTCCCTCTTTCCTCATCTTTCCTATTCGATCTTTCCATCCCCCCACATCTACAAGTCCATCCTTAACTATTTATTCTACTTCCTAGGAAGATTCATCCCTCCCCTCTACTTCCTTACTCTATACTCACCTTGGTGATTATATGGTTTGTAGCTTGTTTATCAATGTCTCAACAACTAACATCCACATATATAAGAGAATGCATACCATATTTGTTTTTCTGGTTCTGGGTTACATCACTCAGTATGATTTTTCTAGTAACATGCATTTACTCATGAGTTTCATGATTTCACTTTTTAATACCTGAGTGAAATAGTCCCTTTTGTAAATGTACCTCATTTTCTTTAGCCATTCATCTATTGATAGACGTCTAGTTTCTAGCTATTATGAAGAGAGCCACAAAACAAAACAAAAGAACATGCTGAGCAAGTGTCTAATAATAGAATGAAGGTTCCTTTGAGTATATACCCAAGAGTAGTATGGCTGGATCTTGAGGTGGATCCATTCCCAGCTTCCTGAGAAACCCCCAGACAGATTTTTCTAGTTGTTTTACAAGTTTATATTCCCACCAGGAATAGATGAATACCCCCCTTAGTCCACATTGCTGCCCACATGACTTACTATTTGTTTTATTGATCTTGACCATTCTGACTACGGTAAGATGAAATCTCAAAGATGTTTTTGCTTCCCTAATGACCAAGGATGTTGACCATTTCTTCAAGTGTTTTTGGGAATTTGAGTTTCTTCTTTTGAGATTTCTGTTTAGATCTATACACTATTTTAAATTTTGGTTGCTTTCTTGATGTTCAGTTTTTTATATATTTCAGATATTGGTCCTCTGTTGGAGGTGTAGTTGGCAAAAATTTGTAGCCTGCATCTTTGTCTGAATGATGTTGTCCTTTGGTGTGCAGAAGCTTTTTAGTTTTATGAACACAGTAATTGTTGATCTGAGTACATATGCTAATGGAATTTTGTTCAGGAAGTCTTTTCTTGTGCCAATGAGTTCAAGACTATTCTACATATACTTTATCTTCTTTCAAATTCACTGTGTTTGGCCATATGTTGAGGTCTTTGATTTATCTGGTGTTGAGTTTTTGTAAAAAGTATGGGTCTATTTAGATTCTTTTTTTTACATACATCCAGTTTGACCAGCACCATTTGTTAAAAATGCTGTTTTCTTTTCAGTGTGTATTTCTGGGGTCTTTATCAAAAAGGTGTACATAGGAATGCAGATTTCTGGGTCTTCAATTCAACTTCACTGATCAATGGGTCTATTTTTTCCCCAATACCATGCTGTTGCTATTAGTATAGTTCTTTATTATAGTTTGAGGTCAGAGATGGTAACACCCCCAGCAGTTCTCAACCACTCTAAGAAAGGATTTGTCTTCTCATCCTGTGAGGACAGAGTTTTCCTGGAGTGCTACTCTGATGGAAACAGGAAGAAGTGCCCTGTGCTGCCCAGGTCTACCAGGCTCTCCACAGTTATGGAACCTGAGTGGTGTCAGCTCATCCATCACAGGCTAAGAACATAGAAACTCATCCCTTAAGTCTTCACAGAAATAGGAGAAAAGCAGCAGTGTCTTGCCAAGAGAGTGATACCTCATGTGATGGTGTGGATGATATTCTCAATTCATGTTCTGACTTCCAGACCTCAGGGCCTAGCACTACTCAGTCATCGCTGGTCATTTTCAGTTTCAGTGTGGAGGAGTCCAGGAGTAGAGACACCCGCTGTTATGTGTCAGCTGCCAGCTCTAAGAGCTGTTACAGCTGTAGTCATGAGCGGAGTGGTTGAGGGTTCTAACATACATGTTTTAGACTACTAAAGCCAAGAATTACACATTCTGAAACTTAAACTTGAATTTATTTTTCACAGTTCTGGAGTCTGGAAATTAGGGGTCAAGATCCAGGACTTGGTAGGGTTGGCTCCTTCTGAGCTTCTCTCTTCAGCTTGTGGGTAGCCCCTTCTTCATTGTCGTCACAGGGTCTTTCCTCTGTGACCTCATCTTCTTTCTTGTCAGTCACAATGAGTCAGGGCTCTCTCTAATACTCCGTTTTAACTCACATCTTCAAGGGCTTATTCCATGTATACAGTCATGTTTGGTAGTTCTACATGGGACTTTGAAAAGGGAATAATTCAACCATCAGAGTGTGTTTACAGAGGAAAGTTTACTCTGATCACACGGGTCATCTCCATGAACGCTCAGTGCTTATTCCATTTCACTCTGCTTCTAGAATTCTTGATGAATTTCTGGCTGGAAATGTCAGCAATAGTGGAGGAGAACCTTGACTCAGTAATATATGGCTACATTCTTCCAGAAAGCTGTCAGTGTATTATTGTGCTAATTACTAAAATCTGCAAATGACAGGGCATCAGAAGGAACCACAATCTTCCAGAAAGCTGTCGGTGCATTATTTTGCAAATTCCTAAAATCTATGAATGACAGGGCATCAGAAGGAATCAGAATCTATGGTGTAACAATTTTCAGAACTTGTACTAAAGGGGTTTGTTGATTGATTGATTGATTGATTGATTTTAGAGATGTGTCAAATGTCAAGAAATCAGTTGCCAAAACAGAAAATCTTTTTTACCATGTTTTTTCTGTAGATATAGTGAAAGAACACCTTTCAACCCCTGGCTAAAATCTACTTTTGCTTGTAGAGTTTCCTTAAAGGAAGACTAATTTCCACAGGAAGAGATACCTTGTGTTTTCCTAGTTGGTGTTTGTTTTACATTATAAAAAGAGCCAGTCCTTGGGTTGCTTTATTCCCACAGTTGTTAATGAAAAATAGCAAGCAAAGATCTGCTGAGAGTCAGTTTAGAATCCTGACTTGGTGGTGAAGGTAGGCAGGGTGCCGTGGGCTGGAGGAGTGGGGCACATCTATGGCTTGGACCCCTGCCCCACTGCCCCATTATAAACGTGTATTTCTAAGGCTGCATCTGTGAAATATGAACATCAGAAAGCAAGAGCACTGTTTTAAGCAAACGGAACAATTTTTCTCTGATTATAGTGTCCACCCAGTGTCCTCAGTTAACTGTGTCACGAGCACTGAAAAAGGTTTCATTCCGACCTCATTCCACTTTACTGGGTTGTGTCTTGACTGACAGCATTTTATTAGTGGCCTGGTCACTTCCTGGCCAAACTCAGTTCTGCACCCGGAGTCTCACTGACCTCTTGTGTTCAGGAACACTTTGCCTGTAATGGTGATTACCATTTACCCATACACACGGGCTTCTGCTAGTGGGATCAGAACCTGATCCCCAGGAGTACCCAGCAGGCTCCTTGACTATATGTAGCAAACAGGAATAGACCTTTTGATGCACTATTGTGAGGTAGGTCATATCCTGAGGTATCTCTGGGTTCTAAGGGGTGTCTATGCTTGAAGCACTGTGTGGTGGCGTCCTTGTCTTAACAAGCAAGGGGCTAGGTTTAGAGAGGTCACACTTTTTAGTTGCATATCACACCCAGCATTGAGGCTCCAAAGACTATCCCAATGAGCCTTCTGCTTCCTACCTGTGTCATTTCATGTGTATGTATGTATGTATGTATGTATGTATGTATGCATGCATGTAGGTATGTATGTATGCTGAGTCTTGTCTCTTATGTACTTTGAGCACAATAGCTTGGCTCCCTCAGTTGCCTTCCCAAGAGTGCTCCATCATGCTGTGTCATCAGTCTCTGCAGTCAGCCTATTCTTTGCAGCAGCTGCTGCCAGGATGTCATGCCTAAATAATAGCTCTGACCTTGGAACTCTGGCTCAAGAATTTCACTAAAAAGAGGCACATTGAGCTCTCTGGTGACGTAGAGGAATGAATCCCTAGACCAGAGCAAGTGGCAGGTTATTTGATCACCATGCACAAAGCTGACTGCAATATGCTGTCTTAGGGGAAGCTGTGCATGCCAAGAAGCCAGGAAGAACAAAATGTCTATGCATATAGATATCTTTACACACAATGCAACATTAGGGGCAACACTATGGGGCTCACTTTTAGGGGTCATGGGTTTGAAAAGCAGTCTGCACTAATTTAGAATATTGACAAAACCCTCACTAGATTGTTTCTGAAATACTTTCCTATGGTTGATACCTCACTACTTGACAGCTCCGATCCCCAACTTAGCTGTTCTCCCAGTGTTTTGGCAGAGGCATTGTGACCCTTTGCCATTAAGCACACACAGTGAAATCCAGGATTGCAGAATAGTGGGGCCTGGGCTTAAGGAGTCTGCTTTCCTTACAGATGTGGGAACTGGGCCTCTATCCTTCCTAACATGAATAGGGCAGGAGCCATAAGGAGATCTGTTGAGGTTGAAGGGGATTGAATGGTCGAGGTGCTCCATGTGGTCTGTTTAAGCACATTACATATTCAGGAAAGGTAGAAGTGGCTCTCAGTTGGGCAGACTCAGATGGGAGGTAGCTGATCCACAAAGACCTACAGTGTATCAGAGCCCACACTGAGCAGTGGAATGCATTGGGGCTCTTTGGACTTTATGGTGATGTGGCTGTGGTGTGGAGAATGAGATGGCCCTTACTGTGCATTTTATTCCCCCGTTTCATCTCTAGCTCACCTGAGGAGTGCACAGAGCAGAATGGGATGGGTGGGGTAAGAGCTTCTAGAAGCAGATGGCCAGTGTCTACACATAGCTCTAAAAGGTTTCTTCCCTCTCTCAGATTCTTAGAGCACTTTAGAATGTCAGGTCCTGTAGTAGAAACAAACAAACAAAATTTCAAAGGCCAAACTCTTTTTGCTTGAAGTAAGAAACCTGAGTTGGTGGGCAGAACTGAATCAGACTAAAGCTTTCTTAAGCTGCTGAGACCAGACATCAAGAAACGAGAGGCCTTGAGCTCCTGGCCTACACTTAAACACAGAGGGGTTTTCATTGTTGTTGTTGTTGGTGGTGGTGGTGGTGGTGGTGGTTTTGTTTTGTTTTGTTTTAAAGAATGTCTGTATCTTAAGTGCTTAGCACTGGACACCTAATTCTCTCCGTTACAGCTGTCAAAAGAAAGCCTGTGGTTCTCAGGGCAGAGGAGCTGGGCCAGTAGACTAGATACCTGCTGCTGCAGCCCTGGCCCTTATATTGTGCATGTATGGCCACACCTTCTGTGACTTGTGGCTGCCTGCCTTTCTGCCTCTTCCTGTTGGCTCACTGGAAGAGTATGGGAAAGAAGGTGTTGATAAGATCCTAGCTGGATGGCACTTGAAGTTATGTGAGCTGGTATAAAAGTCCGTGTAAGCTGTGAGATCTGTCTTCTGCACTGGCTGTGTTTTGATCTAGAGAAGTGATTTAGTCTCTGTTTTAATATGTGCAAAATGAGGCTCTCATGTTTGTGTCGATCATCCTGAACACAGTATTAGTCTATATTAAGTATCCTTATCAGGGAAACACCATTTTACAAAGGAGCTGTCCACTGGCTGCCCCAAAGACAGCAAATTTGAACTTGCAGGTAAAGTAACATAGAGAAGTAAAGAAGGATCTACCCTATTAGTGGACATCACCATCTGTACAGGCAGGTTGTGCTGCTTGTGACAAAGGGACTCCTCAGCCCAAGAAGCAAAAGCAGAGTCCTGCAAGTCTAGGTATTGGGTAATACCTTGCCAGAGCTGTGGATTCTTGCTCAGTAGGACTTTTGAGGAGGAGATGGTTGAATCACACTGCTCACTCCCTTGCTTAGGAATCCACAAGTGTCTTTCGTTCTGTGCACAGGGCAGGACAGAGTGTTTGCAGTGAGGGTCATGTTGACAGAGGTGGGTTCCTTGTTTATTGTCCTATTTTCTAGACACTTGTGAAATAGACACCCTGCTCTTCTTACCTTCCTATTCCTTCCATAATTCACTAAGACACGTCTTTAAAACACACGTTTGTGTGTGTGTGTGTGTGTATGTGTGTGTGTGTGTGAGAGAGAGAGAGAGAGAGAGAGAGTTTCTTTACAAAGAAAGTGCTTTTGAAAAGCTTTGTTTCAAGAAAGTTTTAAAAGCTTTCTATACAATTGTCTTTAGATATGCTTTGTTCAGGTTGACTATTAATTCATACACGTGGGAAGAACTCACTGCTATGCAACAGTATTCTATGAAGCAAGAGGAGCCTGTTTGCTGGGGTGAACCATCATAGAGCTGATGCTGCAGAACCAGTTCTTGTTCTGTTGCTGTGTCCTGGTCACAAACCTGCAGCCAGTGTTCCATCCAGTTTCCTTAGGGATGACAGACACACACAGCAAAAAGTGTTTGACTTAGACACCCACTCTAACTCACTCATGCAGTCCACCCTCACATGAGTGTCATTGGTGTCCAGTGGTATTTTTCTTGGCAACAGTATGAAAGAGGGGAAGAGGGGTTCTGAAACTCCACCTGAGGGTTCTGGCAGAAGAACCATTCTGCCAGAGATGCCTTTAGAGGTCCATCATCATCTTGATTACCCTCCCACTCTGACCCTAAATGGAACAAGGAGTGAAAAAGAAGAGGGTGGTACACACTGCCTAGGAGGAATGGAGCTGGGCAGTAAGTGGAACTGAGTGAAGCCAGGGTTTCAGTCAAGTCAGTTCTCACCCAGATCCATGATATTTGGCATGAGTGGACATGGTAGGACCACAAGGTCTCTTGAGTCCCCCTCTGCCCTCTTCCATTATATAATACATTTTATGAAAAAAATGCAGACCTTGTAATGGATGGTGTCAGATAGGAACAAACAGAATGAGTGTGCACCTGTGCCCCAGTTATCACAACCTTCTGAACTCTGTGACCTCTTACCATCTGACTCTAAATTTGCCCTTAGCAGCTGGCAGGTGTGAGGCTCTGACTGGCTCTATTTTACAAATGCAAACAACACACAAGAATATAAGGTTCACTTTTGAGAGAGACACAGTGCTCCTTTCTTCACACTACATTCACAATTCCAGTTTCCTTGGGAAAGAAGAGACTCAGACTCTAAAGGGTGACGATTTGAGTTGAACCCTAGTTTGTTATTGCAATATAATGACTGTATCCTATCCTTCTGTAGGAAGGCTAGGGTGATGATCAGAATTTTTTCCTACTTCTACAATGAAAGAGTCTGGCAAAAGAAACTTAAGAGAGCCAAGGAAGGTTGTTGGAACTGTTAGGGGAACAGCGCATGAGAGACCTGATTTTCCAGTTGGGTTTGTCTGGCCTTTTTGTCCTTTGCCCTCACAGTTAATCAGTGGTTTCCAGACTTTCCTGTCATGTACCCCAATCTGAAAACTGCTTGAGTGTTTATTTCCTTATAAATTAGATTACGCATGTTGGGTTAAACCACTCTTCAATTTTGTTATTCTTGGGATCTAACCCAGGTCCTTGTACGTGGGAGACAAGTTCTCTACCAGGTACTTGCACACCCAACCTCCATTACTATTTTGTACGTCAGAATACTAGTACTCAGCATGAGAATTCCTAAAAATCCAAAAATCCAAAATTCTCCAGAACCGAAAACTTTTTTTGGTGACATCACTGACCCATGAGTGGAAAATAATATTTTATTAAATTTTGTTCCATGAGCAAAATTATTTTTTAAAAAATTATAAAAGTGCATTGAGAGTATAACTTATGTATGAAATATAATGAATTTTGTGTTTAGATTTGGGCCTACCCTCAAGATATATCATAATGTGTATGTAAATATCCCAATATAAAAAGAAATCCCAACCAAAAACCCTCTGACCCCAAACACATATAATTTGCCATATTTTACATCCATTATAAAGGTTAAAAGGAGAAAAATTTAAGGATAAGTTTTAAAATAAGCATCAGCAGAAGGCCTACCCCTAAATGCTTAGTTTGCCACTAGCTGGGTGTATGTACCCTTTGTAGGCCCTTGGATAGATGTGCAGGTAATGGTTTACACTCATCACACATTACTAGAGCCTACTTGCTTGTCCCAAAGTGGGGCTATTTATGTGGTCTCTGTGGCCCCGTTGTCTTGAATGTACAACATCAATTAAACATTACTGCCTATGCTGTCCTCAAGATCAGAGACAGATTAAGGTACAGTTTGCTATAGCTGAATATCTCTCCTGAAAGTTCTGCTGAAAACCTGCCCAATTTTATATGTTGATCATATTTGGAGGTGGGGCCTTGTGACTTTATAAGAGGAAGATTGTCTTGGAACATAATGCCTCCAGAATATTATGAAGTAGCAAAGCGGTTCTCACTAGATATGGGTTCTATGTTGTTGGACTTTCCAGTTTCTTACCCAATGCCTCATGTTTTGCTGTAGCAATCGAAAGGAACATAACTTTTGTTCAGGATAAAAGTAGTATGGTTGTGAATAGTTAGTTGTCAGCTAAATGCTGCATATTCTGGATGTTTCTAAGGTCAGAGTGGGAAACAAGCATAGGAAAGCCGGAAGATGAGTTGACATGACTTGGGTTGGGGAGGGTTTGAGTCAATGAAAGGCAGATTGGAGCTACTCTTATAAAGCCGACCATTTTACTGGGGCTGACTTACAGTGTCAGAAGTTTAGTCCATTATTATCATAGTAGGAAGGATGGCAACCTGCAGGCAGACATGAGCTAGAGGAGCAGAAAGTTCTACATCTTAATCCAAAGACAGTCAGGAGGAGATTGAAGATTGTGTTCCACACTTGGCAGAGATTGAGCGTAGAAGACCTCACAGCCCACCCTCACTGTGACACATTTATTCCAACAAGGATACACATACTCTAACACCTCCTAATAGTGCCACTCCCTATGGGCCAAGCATTCAAACACATGTGTCTATGAGGGCCAAACCTATTCAAACCACCACACCCAGTGTGGTTAGGAACAAGGAAAGTTTGAATGTTCTAAAAGTGGGTCCTGAAATGAAGTGAAGGGAGTTGCCGCCAACTGGAACCTTGCTGTCATCTGGAATTAGTCAGCTTCGCCAGTGGCTGATACTCTGAAGTTAATAAACAGATGTTTTATTTATGAGTTAGAATGAAAAAAGAAACCCAGTTCCACTGACAATCATTTAGTTAAAAAATTACATACACAGCCAGGCAGTGGTGGTGCATGCTTTTGATCCAAGCCCTTGAGAGGCAGAAGAAGGTGAGCCCCTGAGTTTGAGCCAAGCCTACTCTACAGAGTGACTTTCAAGACAACCAGGGCTACAGAGAGAAACTCTGATTTGAAAACAGGTCAGAACAACAATACAAAATATATACACATGTATTTTAGATTTCAGAAGATTAAATCGGGACGCTGAGCAGGTAATTTTGCTCATTTTGTAAGTGTGTAGAGGTGGAAAATAATTATGTTATTAAAAACACAATCTCTGTAAGAGGAAGCTAGCATCCATTGGTCAGATGACAGTGCTGCTCCTCTCAGCCAGCTCTTTTAGCTTCCTCTTAAGAATTTCTCAAAAAATAAAGAGAAAACTAGTGTGCCACCAAGGCAAAACACACATGCACCAGCGCACACATGCATACATGTTACCAATTTTAACTTCTTGTCTTTATACTTGTTTTATCGAGATGAGGTTGACACATAGCCAACTGTGCATAGTGAAAGTGTGTACGTGCATGAAGGAGCCCTGGCAAAAGTGAGAAACCCCACAACAGTCAGGCAACTGTCACCGTCAAGTTGAGAGGAGCTTTCTGCCCTTCTTGCTGAGTCCCCAAACTATTGATCTTTACATCACTTAAGACTGGGGTTTTCTAGAAAGTTATGTAAATGCACTTTGTAAATTTGGGGCCTGGCTTCTTTTTCACTCAGTATGTATGTTTAGAAGTTGAGCTACATTGTGTGGATGAATAGTTTGTTCCTTTTTTATAACTGGTAGTGTTCAGTTGTCTAAATGTATTATGTTGCCTTATTCAGTAGTTAATATTTGAGGTAATTACAGTACGAGTTTAACAAAAAAGAAAATCAGATATGGACTGACTTGATCGGTTGGAGAATTTTCTTTTTTTTTTTTTTTTTGTTTTATGATAGCAAGATGTATTTTTTTTTTAAATTTATTTAATACTTAATAATAATTCTTTGGTTTCCGGGCAAACATCCCCCTCCCCCCTCCCCTTCCTTATGGGTGTTCCCCTCCCAACCCTCCCCCCATTGCCGCCCTCCCCCCAAAAGTCTAGTTCACTGGGGGTTCAGTCTTAGCAGGACCCAGGGCTTCACCTTCCACTGGTGCTCTTACTAGGATACTCATTGCTACCTATGAGGTCAGAGTCCAGGGTCAGTCCATGTATAGTCTTTAGGTAGTGGCTTAGTCCCTGGAAGCTCTGGTTGCTTGGCATTGTTGTACATATGGGGTCTCGAGCCCCTTCAAGCTCTTCCAGTTCTTTCTCTGATTCCTTCAACGGGGGTCCTATTCTCAGTTCAGTGGTTTGCTGCTGGCATTCGCCTCTGTATTTGCTGTATTCTGGCTGTGTCTCTCAGGAGAGATCTACATCCAGCTCCTGTCGGTCTGCACTTCTTTGCTTCATCCATCTTGTCTAATTGGGTGGCTGTATATGTATAGGCCACATGTGGGGCAGGCTCTGAATGGGAGTTCCTTCAGTCTCTGTTTTAATCTTTGCCTCTCTCTTCCCTGCCAAGGGTATTCTTGTTCCCCTTTTAGAGAAGGAGTGAAGCATTCACATTTTGATCATCCATCTTGAGTTTCATTTGTTCTAGGCATCTAGGGTAATTCAAGTATTTGGGCTAATAGCCTCTTATCAGTGAGTGCATACCATGTATGTCTTTCTGTGATTGGGTTAGCTCACTCAGGATGATATTTTCCAGTTCCAACCATTTGCCTACGAATTTCATAAAGCCGTTGTTTTTGATAGCTGAGTAATATTCCATTGTGTAGATGTACCACATTTTCTGTATCCATTCCTCTGTTGAAGGGCATCTGGGTTCTTTCCAGCTTCTGGCTATTATAAATAAGGCTGCAATGAACATAGTGGAGGACGTGTCTTTTTTATATGTTGGGGCATCTTTTGGGTATATGCCCAAGAGAGGTATAGCTGGATCCTCAGGCAGTTCAATGTCCAATTTTCTGAGGAACCTCCAGACTGATTTCCAGAATGGTTTTACCAGTCTGCAATCCCACCAACAATGGAGGAGTGTTCCTCTTTCTCTGCATCCTCACCAGCATCTGCTGACACCTGAGTTTTTGATCTTAGCCATTCTCACTGGTGTGAGGTGAAATCTCAGGGTTGTTTTGATTTGCATTTCCCTTATGACTAAAGATGTTGAACATTTCTTTAGGTGTTTCTCAGCCATTCAGCATTCCTCAGCTGTGAATTCTTTGTTTAGCTCTGAACCCCATTTTTTAATAGGGTTATTTGTCTCCCTGCGGTCTAACTTCTTGAGTTCTTTGTATATTTTGGATATAAGGCCTCTATCTGTTGTAGGATTGGTAAAGATCTTTTCCCAATCTGTTGGTTGCCGTTTGGTCCTAACCACAGTGTCCTTTGCCTTACAGAAGCTTTGCAGTTTTATGAGATCCCATTTGTCGATTCTTGATCTTAGAGCATAAGCCATTGGTGTTTTGTTCAGGAAATTTTTTCCAGTGCCCATGTGTTCCAGATGCTTCCCTAGTTTTTCTTCTATTAGTTTGAGTGTATCAGGTTTGATGTGGAGGTCCTTGATCCACTTGGACTTAAGTTTTGTACAGGGTGATAAGGATGGATCGATCTGCATTTTTCTACATGTTGACCTCCAGTTGAACCAGCACCATTTGCTGAAAATGCTATCTTTTTTCCATTGGATGGTTTTGGCTCCTTTGTCAAAAATCAAGTGACCATAGGTGTGTGGGTTCATTTCTGGGTCTTCAATTCTATTCCATTGGTCTGTCTGTCTGTCTCTGTACCAATACCATGCAGTTTTTATCACTATTGCTCTGTAATACTGCTTGAGTTCAGGGATAGTGATTCCCCCTGAAGTCCTTTTATTGTTGAGGATAGCTTTAGCTATCCTGGGTTTTTTGTTATTCCAGATGAATTTGCAAATTGTTCTGTCTAACTCTTTGAAGAATTGGATTGGTATTTTGATGGGGATTGCATTGAATCTGTAGATTGCTTTTGGTAAAATGGCCATTTTTACTATATTAATCCTGCCAATCCATGAGCATGGGAGATCTTTCCATCTTCTGAGGTCTTCTTCAATTTCTTTCCTCAGTGTCTTGAAGTTCTTATTGTACAGATCTTTTACTTGCTTGGTTAAAGTTACACCGAGGTACTTTATATTATTTGGGTCTATTATGAAGGGTGTCGTTTCCCTAATTTCTTTCTCGGCTTGTTTCTCTTTTGTATAGAGGAAGGCAACTGATTTATTTGAGTTAATTTTATACCCAGCCACTTTGCTGAAGTTGTTTATCAGCTTTAGTAGTTCTCTGGTGGAACTTTTGGGATCACTTAAATATACTATCATGTCGTGTGCAAATAGTGATATTTTGACCTCTTCTTTTCCGATCTGTATCCCCTTGACCTCCTTTTGTTGTCTGATTGCTCTGGCTAGAACTTCAAGAACTATATTGAATAAGTAGGGAGAGAGTGGGCAGCCTTGTCTAGTCCCTGATTTTAGTGGGATTGCTTCACCTTTCTCTCCATTTAGTTTAATGTTAGCAACTGGTTTGCTCTATATGGCTTTTACTATGTTTAGGTATGGGCCTTGAATTCCTATTCTTTCCAGGACTTTTATCATGAAGGGGTGTTGAATTTTGTCAAATGCTTTCTCAGCATCTAATGAAATAATCATGTGGTTCTGTTCTTCCAGTTTGTTTATATAATGGATCACGTTGATGGTTTTCCGTACATTAAACCATCCCTGCATGCCTGGGATGAAGCCTACTTGATCATGGTGGATGATTGTTTTGATGTGCTATTGGATTCGGTTTGCCAGAATTTTATTGAGTATTTTTGCGTCGATATTCATAAGGGAAATTGGTCTGAAGTTCTCTTTCTTGTGTCTTTGTGTGGTTTAGGTATAAGTGTAATTGTGGCTTCATAGAAGGAATTCGGTAGGGCTCCATCTGTTTCAATTTTGTGGAATAGTTTGGATAATATTGGTATGAGGTCTTCTATGAAGGTTTGATAGAATTCTGCACTAAACCCGTCTGGACGTGGGCTCTTTTTGGTTGGGAGACCTTTGATGACTGCTTCTATTTCCTTAGGAGTTATGGGGTTGTTTAACTGGTTTATCTGTTCCTGATTTAACTTCGGTACCTGATATTTGTCTAGGAAATTGTCCATTTCCTGTAGATTTTCAAGTTTTGTTGAATATAGGCTTTTATAGTAAGATCTGATGATTTTTTGAATTTCCTCTGAATCTGTAGTTATGTCTCCCTTTTCATTTCTGATTTGGTTAATTTGGACACACTCTCTGGGTCCTCTCGTTAGTCTGGCTAAGGGTTTATCTATCTTGTTGATTTTCTCAAGAACCAACTTTTGGTTCTGTTGATTCTTTCTATGGTCCTTTTTGTTTCTACTTGGTTGATTTCAGCTCTGAGTTTGATTATTTCCTGCCTTCTACTCCTCCTGGGTGTATTTGCTTCCTTTTGCTCTAGAGCTTTTAGGTGTGCTGTCAAGCTGGTGACATATGCTCTTTCCTGTTTCTTTCTGCAGGCACACAGCGCTATGAGTTTTCCTCTTAGCACAGCTTTCATTGTGTCCCATAAGTTTGGGTATGGTGTACCTTCATTTTCATTAAATTCTAAAGAGTTTTTAATTTCTTTCTTTATTTCTTCCTTGACTAGGTTATCATTGAGTAGAGCATTGTTCAATTTCCACGTGTATGTGGGCATTCTTCCCTTATTGTTATTGAAGACCAGTTTTAGGCCGTGGTGGTCTGATAGCACGCATGGGATTATTTCTATCTTTCTGTACCTGTTGAGGCCCGTTTTTTGACCAACTATATGGTCAATTTTGGAGAAAGTACCATGAGGAGCTGAGAAGAAGGTATATCCTTTTGCTTTAGGATAGAATGTTCTATAAATATCTGTTAAGTCCATTTGGCTCATGACTTCTCTTAGTCTGTCTACGTCTCTGTGTAATTTCTGTTTCCATGATCTGTCCATTGATGAGAGTCGGTGTTGAAATCTCCCACTATTATTGTGTGAGGTGCAATGTGTGTTTTGAGCTTTAGTAAGGTTTCTTTTACGTATGTAGGTGCCCTTGTATTTGGGGCATAGATATTTAGGATTGAGAGTTCATCTTGGTGGATTTTTCCTTTGATGAATATGAAGTGTCCTTCCTTATCTTTTTTGACGACCTTTAATTGAAAATTGATTTTATTTGATATTAGAATGGCTACTCCAGCTTGCTTCTTCTGACCATTTGCTTGGAAAGTTGTTTTCCTGCCTTTCACTCTGAGGTAGTGTCTGTCTTTGTCTCTAAGGTGTGCTTCCTGTAGGCAGCAGAATGCAGGGTCCTCGTTGCGTATCCAGTTTGTTAATGTATGTCTTTTTATTGGGGAGTTGAGGCCATTGATGTTGAGAGATATTAAGGAATAGTGATTATTGCTTCCTGTTATATTCATATTTGGATGTGAGGTTATGTTTGTGTGCTTTTCTTCTCTTTGTTTTGTTGCCAAGATGATTAGTTTCTTGCTTCTTCTAGGGTATAGCTTGCCTCCTTATGTTGGGCTTTACCCTTTATTATCCTTTGTAGTGCTGGATTTGTAGAAAGATATTGTGTAAATTTGGTTTTGTCATGGAATATCTTGGTTTCTCCATCTATGTTAATTGAGAGTTTTGCAGGATACAGTAACCTGGGCTGGCACTTGTGTTCTCTTAGGGTCTGTATGACATCTGTCCAGGATCTTCTGGCCTTCATAGTTTCTGGCGAAAAGTCTGGTGTGATTCTGATAGGTCTGCCTTTATATGTTACTTGACCTTTTTCCCTTACTGCTTTTAATATTCTTTCTTTATTTTGTGTGGTTGGTGTTTTGACTATTATGTGACGGGAGATGTTTCTTTTCTGGTTCAATCTATTTGGAGTTCTGTAGGGTTCTTGTATGCCTATGGGTATCTCTTTTTTTAGGTTAGGGAAGTTTTCTTCTATGATTTTGTTGAAGATATTTACTGGTCCTTTGAGCTGGGAGTCTTCACTCTCTTCTATACCTATTATCCTTAGGTTTGATCTTCTCATTGAGTCCTGGATTTCCTGTATGTTTTGGACCAGTAGCTTTTTCTGCTTTACATTATCTTTAACAGTTGAGTCAATGATTTCTATGGAATCTTCTGCTCCCGAGATTCTCTCTTCCATCTCTTGTATTCTGTTGGTGAAGCTTGTATCTACAGCTCCTTGTCTCTTCTTTTGGTTTTCTATATCCAGGGTTGTTTCCATGTGTTCTTTCTTGATTGCTTCTATTTCCATTTTTAATTCCTTCAACTGTTTGATTGTGTTTTCCTGGAATTCTTTCAGGGATTTTTGTGTCTCCTCTCTATGGGTTTCTACTTTTTTATTTATGTTTTCCTGGAATTCTTTCAGGCATTTTTGCGATTCCTCCCTGTAGGCTTCTACTTGTTCTCTAAGGGAGTTCTTCATGTCTTTCTTGAAGTCCTCCAGCATCATGATCAAATATGATTTTGAAACTAGATCTTGCTTTTCTGTTGTGTTTGGATATTCCATGTTTATTTTGGTGGGAGAATTGGGCTCCAATGATGCCATGTAGTCTTGGTTTCTGTTGCTTGGGTTCCTGCGCTTGCCTCTCGCCATCAGATTATCTCTAGTGTTACTTTGTTCTGCTATTTCTGACAGTGGCTAGACTGTCCTATAAGCCTGTGTGTCAGGAGTGCTGTAGACCTGTTTTCCTGTTTTCTTTCAGCCAGTTATGGGGACAGAGTGTTCTGCTTTTGGGCGTGTAGTTTTTCCTCTCTACAGGTCTTCAGCTGTTCCTGTGGGCCTGTGTCCTGGGTTCACCAGGCAGGTCACTCGCAGCAGAAAAGTTGGTCTTACCTGTGGTCCCGAGGCTCAAGTTTGCTCGTGGGACGCTGCCCACGAGCTCTCTGTGGCGGCAGCAACCAGGAAGATATGCGCCGCCCTTTCCTGGAGCTTCCGTGCACCAGGGTTCCAGATGGCGTTTGGTGTTTTCCTCTGGTGTCCGAAATGTGTGTGCAGAGTGTAGTCTCTTCTGGTTTCACAAGTGTATCTGCCTCTCTGTCGTTTTAGCTCTCCCTCCCACGGGATTTGGGTGCAGAGAACTGTTTATCCGGTCTGTTTCCTTCAGGTTCCTGCTGTGTCTCAGGCGCAGGGGTCCTGTCGCTCCTGGGCCCTCCCCTACGGGAACTCAGAGGCCTTATACAGTTTCCTCTTGGGCCAGGGATGTGGGCAGGGGTGGGCAGTGTTGGTGGTCTCTTCTGCTCTGCAGCCTCAGGAGTGCCCACCTGACCAGGCGGTGAGGTCTCTCTCCCACGGGTTCTGGGAGCAGAGAGCTGCTGCGGGCCGGGATCCGCGGGTGTCGGTTGGAGAATTTTCTAAAAAGGCTAAGCCATTTTGCAACCCACCACCAGCAGGGCATGAGTCTTCCAGTTCTTCCTTATTTTTCCAGGCACTTAGCATTGAGGAGCGGTCACCCAGTGTGCATGCTTGAACTGTGGTGGCATAGATAATGTATGATTTGCCACATTATAACTTTCAATGTACAGTTTAATGGTAAAAATTTCTTTCAGGTATTGTATAGTGTTAACACATCCCTCCCCCACAAAACCTATCATATTTCAAACAGAAACTCATAAAAATACTAGGCAGGAACTGTCCATTTCTCCATCTTCTAACCCCTGGTAATCTGCCTACTTGTGTCTCTACACAATTACCTTGTGTGGTTCTCTCTCTCTCTCTCTCTCTCTCTCTCTCTCTCTCACACACACACACACACACACATACACACACACACACGTTTTTGCTTAATGAGGCTTCTCTTTTGTTTTTTTGAGATGTATGTGTGTGTGTATGTGGTGTGTTTGTGTGTGTGTATGTGGTGTGTGTGTGTGTGTGTGTGTGTGTGTGTGTGTGAGAGAGAGAGAGAGAGAGAGAGAGAGAGAGAGAGAGACTTATCTAATTTTCTGTGGTCCTGTCTTTGATGATATATCTGAATTGTACTTGGAAGTTTGATTCCTACAAATGAATTGAGGACTTAGGTCATATATGTGTATTTGTATATGTACATATGTGTACATGTTTATTCGTCTACACAGAGAGGAGACACTCCTCTCTTGGGATTCTCTAACTGTGTGGAATCACTATGAACTGTATTTTTGAACTGAGATTTTCTGGCCTCCCAGCTGAGTAGCTATTTTAACTCAATGTTACAAGGTACTTGCCATGCCATCTCCATGCTGAGAACCTTCCTTTCAGTTCCCTCATCCTCTGGAGTGCAGTTCTCTATGAACTCATAAAAAAACATGACTGTTCATCAGATAGCCATGACAGGGTAAACTGAGGTTGAAAATGAGATTAAATGATTAGTCAGCTTCCTCCAAGATGCAGAGATGGTCCCAGATTATCCCTGTGAATTTAGTGTAACCAGACAAGAGAAAGAAGGCAAGTTATCAAAGTGATTCCACATGAGAAATGATCAGTCTTCTCAGTGCTGATTTTGAAAATGAATGGAACCCAAAGCCAGGGATCACAGTGAATTCTCTGCTGGAGCCTCCTTTGCCTCAGAGCCTGTAGCTAGACTTCAGTCCAGAGAGCAGCTAGGTACCAGACTTGTGTTGCTTTCTGAGTTCAATCTGTGGTTATTTGTTGCATTGACAATAAAGTGAATATGAACGCCCCAGGCTATAGAATTTATTCCACTAGGCTTTATTCAGGGGTTTGTCCTTCTCTTTCAGAGTGAGGAAGCCTCTAAGTTAAAGGGGCCCTGGCAAGACCTGACCTCAGCTCTCTTGAGTTTCTGGCTTATGTGAATCCTGGCTTGATGCCTCTTCATCTTTTGCTAAAGTTGGTATTTGAGATAGGTGATTTTAGCCTTCTGTCCCAGCATGTCCTCGTGTGGAGCTGGAACTCTGGTCTACATTGCCAAGGCCTGCAGTGCTGATATGTCTCTTGAAGCTGATAGAGAAGCTAATCTGGTTGTGCTTTAGACTGTCACATCCCAGCTGCCAGTCTTGCAGTCATTCTCCAAGTTGGAATAAGAATGCTTTACCTGACCATCTTTTTGTATCCCTCATCCTAATTTTTCTCAAAATTCATGTACGAGAAATGTACTACTACGTTCTTATAAGTAACCCTGAGACCTCTAGGTACCTGTCACTCTGTTTTTTGTGTGCTAGAAATCTTCCTTTGAATTCACTTATTCTCTGGGGTGCAGTTTTTTATGGCCTCATTTAAAAAACAAAACAAAACAAACAAATCACCCCCAAAACACAGGTGTTTACCAGATCTGTCCCAGCAGGATAGTCTTTTCTCTCACCAAGCTACGTGCTCAGTGGTATCTAAGACATATAGGTCACAGCCCTCAGCCCATCTTTGCCAACGTCATCTCTGCCACTGTTAGTGATGGAAGAAGCACAAAGTCGTTAGTGGCTGTGATTCAGACAGCAGAGTAGAGCCTGGACTTGTGCCCTGGCTGTGCAGATTAGCTCAGCAGCGCCACTGCAGCATGCTTCCTGTGGTGTCACCGTGTTGGAATAAGTACAGACTCTTTCAAGCCAGATATCTTAAAGAACAGCCCTCATTTCAGTGCTGGGTGAAACAGCATTCATTACTTGCTATCTAAATGCACAATCAGTCTTTGATGCACTTAAACACATTTGATAAAAGGTAATGTGGGGTTCTGCTGACAACTGGCCCACTAAAGCAGCATGAAGTATTTGTGGCCAAGAGGAAAAGAAAGGCTTTGATTTTCAGAATTCAGGCTCAAGCACGGCACTCCGAGCCTTTTGATTTTCGCTACCATCTAAATGAAGCTTCTAGGGTTCTGGGCTGTGAACCAGCCAGGAGGCAAGAGAACAAAGGATGAAAAGGCAGGGAGAGAGGGGAGGGAAAGGCTCCTACACACTCAGAAAAGAACTAGAGAGGGAAAAGCTGGCTTTCTACTCTCAAAGAAATATCACTTTAGTCTCTAATGCTTGGGTTTATGACAAGAAAATTTGCAGTTAGAAGGGAAATGTGCAAAACCCCAAACTCCCATCCTCAACACCTATCAGAAGTGTTGGGCTTCCTGAAGGCCACCTATGGTATGGACATGTGTGAAGTTGTTCCTGAAAAAGGACCATGATGTCCTGATGCTCTTCTCAGGGCCTCGCTTTGCATTTGAAAATGAAGATGTCAGAAAATGGTGAGACACACATCGACTTGTCATATACTGTTATTTGTATGAATGAGTATAATTGAAGTATCTTAAATAGCACCATCGCAGCAATTGTCATACATTAGATTAAATTAAATGGGTCCTGTGTAATATTTGCATCTGGGCATAAACTGTTAGTGTAAACAGTTCATCTGTGAAGCTAATTGGAATATGGTCACTGACTTTTTCCCTTATATGTTCAAAGTAGTCTACCCTGGGGGTGGGGGTGGAGGTGGTAATGCCATCTGAACACTTAATTATTTAACAAATGGTCTTGAATTCCCTCCTACATTTCAGAGGAGCCATAGTGGACTGGACCCATTACTTCCTTAACAAGTTGAAGATTTTGAGTAGTCCAACTCTTACTGGCAAAGAAGTTCACTCACTCATTGGGTCACCCACTCGTTTAGTATAGTATTGGCCCAGTAGCCTCCTGGGAATCCCTGCAATACAGCCAGGCTTGTGTGCAGCACTGATTGCTTTCCAAGTGCAGAAGTAGAAAGGGGTAATTACTTCATCAATTTGGGTTAAAATGCTTGCCTAAATTAGATCAGTATTTTTCACACACTGTCAAGAGATACAGAACAAGATTACAGGCTGTGGAGAAATCATCTTACATTTTTTTGAGATGAAACATGCTAGACCTTGTAAAAGAAAAGACTATGATGCTTAGAGCTATGGGGAAGCTCTCATAGCAGTTACACCTTCCCCAGTGCCAGTTGAAGCCTGTTTGCTGTTTACAAACAGCAGTCAATAAGCTTTCTACCCCTTCACCCCCATGAGCCCAGCACAGAGATTTGTGATAATGAAGAAGCGTGTAGTACATGAGCTCTTTTTAGAATAAACCGACATTAACTCTGGACCATCTCTAAGCATCAAGCTCTGTGCTGGCGCATGGGGTACAGAGTTCCTGTTCTCAGGGGATCTGTGGTCCAATGAAGGAGATAGAGGTCTCTCGGCCTTTCCAAGTGAATCAGGAGGCTACTCCTTTCTCTTTCTCTACTTCCCTCCTCCCTCTTTCCCCCCACCCTCTGTGTGTGTGTGTGTGTGTGTGTGTGTGTGTGTGTGTGTGTGTGTGTGTGTGTGTGTATGGTGTGGATGAAGGGCATTATGCAAGCTCCAAACAGTGGCACTTGCCTGCTGTCTTTAGAATGCTATCAAAAGTTCCTGGGAAGACAGCAGATTAAGTACAGGGCAGCTATCCATTTTAGTAGAGCGTGGACACAAGGAGAGCTATCCCTATCCCTAGGGTAGGAATGAGGGCAGGGAAGGTGGTCAGAATAGTTACCCTGACAGAGCCTCGTCTCTGGCTTGGGATGTGTTTTGGTTTCTATGAAATAGCAGAGAAATACTTCTGTGCCTAGGCTGGCCTGGTCTAAGCCTATGGCAAGCGGTAAGACCTAATAATGCAGGACAACAGGCAGAGACATTGTTCCAGGCAGCAAACATTTAGGGGCTGATGTCCAGAGGTGGCATATGGACTGGAGAAAAAGGAAGTACCTGGAGTTTCTTTTGACCTAGGAGTATTCTGACAAGTGACACTAAGGATATTTTCAGGATAGGGTCCAGATGCAACAAATGGAAGTGTTTTCCATGTGTTTATTGAAGAGGTAGAGTGGTTCTGACTAGCTGGGAGGTGCTGCTGCACACAGTATGCCCTCCGACCAGGGTCAGTGTCAGGAGGTCTCACTCTCAGTTCTACATGGTAGTTATGCAGGATTCCCAGTGTGCACTCATGCAGTCCACTTAACTCATCCGCTAAGCTTAAAGTTTGGCCTATTCCACTTCTATGAACTGGAAATATCCTTTTGGTTGCCACTGCTCATGTAGTAAGATGCAGGAAATCTGCTTTGCTTTCACTGAATAATTATGAGTGATTTAATTAATGCAAGTGTGAAATGACATTTTACTTTGATATCTTTTGGGGATTGGTTCAAAAAGACCTGAGGATATAAAAATCGGCAGGTGCTCATGTCCCTTGTGAGAAATATTTCCATAGTACATGTTTTGATCTTCCTGAATACTCGAAGTCATCTGATTTAAAGAAGTTAATGGAGCATTAGGCAGACACCCTGCTTTTGAGGCTTTGGGTGTCCCTGAAAGAGAGAACCATCACCTACTTTGGTGACTTTGCTTCCTACACTGATGCAGTTTCTAGCAGAATACAAGTGTAAGGAAAGGCGAGGAGGGCTCTCAGCTGAATCACCATGCCACTTCTTTCTTTTTAACTAATAAGGGCCACCTATGTTATCTCATGTACTGAAACTTCAGAGCTGTCTGAAGAACAGTCACTTAGAGCATTACACAGCCAGTGATCTACATAGCAACTGCTATGCAGTGGGGGAGCCTTCCCCATAGGCAGTTGCACTGAACCCAAGAATATTGGCAGCTTGTGGCTAGACTGTCGAAGGATGCAGCTTTTTTTTTTTTTTTTTTTTTTTTTTATTAACTTGAGTATTTCTTATATACATTTCGAGTGTTATTCCCTTTCCCGGTTTCCGGGCAAACATCCCCCTCCCCCCTCCCCTTCCTTATGGGTGTTCCCCTCCCAACCCTCCCCCCATTGCCGCCCTCCCCCCATAGACTAGTTCACTGTGGGTTCAGTCTTAGCAGGACCCAGGGCTTCCCCTTCCACTGGTGCTCTTACTAGGATATTCATTGCTACCTATGGGGTCAGAGTCCAGGGTCAGTCCATGTATAGTCTTTAGGTAGTGGCTTAGTCCCTGGAAGCTCTGGTTGCTTGGCATTGTTGTACTTTTGGGGTCTCGAGCCCCTTCAAGCTCTTCCAGTTCTTTCTCTGATTCCTTCAATAGGGGACCTATTCTCAGTTCAGTGGTTTGCTGCTGGCATTCGCCTCTATATTTGCTGTATTCTGGCTGTGTCTCTCAGGAGCGATCTACATCCGGCTCCTGTCGGTCTGCACTTCTTTGCTTCATCCATCTTGTCTAACTGGGTGGCTGTATATGTATGGGCCACATGTGGGGCAGGCTCTGAATGGGTGTTCCTTCAGTCTCTGTTTTAATCTTTGCCTCTCCCTTCCCTGCCAAGGGTATTCTTTTTCCTCATTTAAAGAAGGAGTGAAGCATTCACATTTTGATCATCCGTCTTGAGTTTCGTTTGTTCTAGGGATCTAGGGTAATTCAAGCATTTGGGCTAATAGCCACTTATCAATGAGTGCATACCATGTATGTCTTTCTGTGATTGGGTTAGCTCACTCAGGATGATATTTTCCAGTTCCAACCATTTGCCTACGAATTTCATAAACTCGTTGTTTTTGATAGCTGAGTAATATTCCATTGTGTAGATGTACCACATTTTCTGTATCCATTCCTCTGTTGAAGGGCATCTGGGTTCTTTCCAGCTTCTGGCTATTATAAATAAGGCTGCGATGAACATAGTGGAGCACGTGTCTCTTTTATATGTTGAGGCATCTTTTGGGTATATGCCCAAGAGAGGTATAGCTGGATCATCAGGCAGTTCAATGTCCAATTTTCTGAGGAACCTCCAGACTGATTTCCAGAATGGTTTTACCAGTCTGCAATCCCACCAACAATGGAGGAGTGTTCCTCTTTCTCCACATCCTCGCCAGCATCTGCTGTCACCTGAGTTTTTGATCTTAGCCAATCGCACTGGTGTGAGGTGAAATCTCAGGGTTGTTTTGATTTGCATTTCCCTTATGACTAAAGATGTTGAACATTTCTTTAGGTGTTTCTCAGCCATTCGGCATTCCTCAGCTGTGAATTCTTTGTTTAGCTCTGAACCCCATTTTTTAATAGGGTTATTTGTTTCCCTGCGGTCTAACTTCTTGAGTTCTTTGTATATTTTGGATATAAGGCCACTATCTGTTGTAGGATTGGTAAAGATCTTTTCCCAATCTGTTGGTTGCCGTTTTGTCCTAACCACAGTGTCCTTTGCCTTACAGAAGCTTTGCAGTTTTATGAGATCCCATTTGTCGATTCTTGATCTTAGAGCATAAGCCATTGGTGTTTTGTTCAGGAAATTTTTTCCAGTGCCCATGTGTTCCAGATGCTTCCCTAGTTTTTCTTCTATTAGTTTGAGTGTGTCTGGTTTGATGTGGAGGTCCTTGATCCACTTGGACTTAAGCTTTGTACAGGGTGATAAGGATGGATCGATCTGCATTCTTCTACATGTTGCCCTCCAGTTGAACCAGCACCATTTGCTGAAAATACTATCTTTTTTCCATTGGATGGTTTTGGCTCCTTTGTCAAAAATCAAGTGACCATAGGTGTGTGGGTTCATTTCTGGGTCTTCAATTCTATTCCATTGGTCTATCTGTCTGTCTCTGTACCAATACCATGCAGTTTTTATCACTATTGCTCTGTAATACTGCTTGAGTTCAGGGATAGTGATTCCCCCTGAAGTCCTTTTATTGTTGAGGATAGCTTTAGCTATCCTGGGTTTTTTGTTATTCCAGATGAATTTGCAAATTGTTCTGTCTAACTCTTTGAAGAATTGGATTGGTATTTTGATGGGGATTGCATTGAATCTGTAGATTGCTTTTGGTAAGATGGCCATTTTTACCATATTAACCCTGCCAATCCATGAGCATGGGAGATCTTTCCATCTTCTGAGGTCTTCTTCAATTTCTTTCCTCAGTGTCTTGAAGTTCTTATTGTACAGATCTTTTACTTGCTTGGTTAAAGTCACACCGAGGTACTTTATATTATTTGGGTCTATTATGAAGGGTGTCGTTTCCCTAATTTCTTTCTCGGCTTGTTTCTCTTTTGTATAGAGGAAGGCAACTGATTTATTTGAGTTAATTTTATACCCAGCCACTTTGCTGAAGTTGTTTATCAGCTTTAGTAGTTCTCTGGTGGAACTTTTGGGATCACTTAAATATACTATCCTGTCATCTGCAAATAGTGATATTTTGACCTCTTCTTTTCCGATCTGTATCCCTTTGATCTCCTTTTGTTGTCTGATTGCTCTGGCTAGAACTTCAAGAACTATATTGAATAAGTAGGGAGAGAGTGGGCAGCCTTGTCTAGTCCCTGATTTTAGTGGGATTGCTTCAAGTTTCTCTCCATTTAGTTTAATGTTAGCAACTGGTTTGCTGTATATGGCTTTTACTATGTTTAGGTATGGGCCTTGAATTCCTATTCTTTCCAGAACTTTTATCATGAAGGGGTGTTGAATTTTGTCAAATGCTTTCTCAGCATCTAATGAAATGATCATGTGGTTCTGTTCTTTCAGTTTGTTTATATAATGGATCACGTTGATGGTTTTCCGTATATTAAACCATCCCTGCATGCCTGGGATGAAGCCTACTTGATCATGGTGGATGATTGTTTTGATGTGCTCTTGAATTCGGTTTGCCAGAATTTTATTGAGTATTTTTGCGTCGATATTCATAAGGGAAATTGGTCTGAAGTTCTCTTTCTTTGTTGTGTCTTTGTGTGGTTTAGGTATAAGAGTAATTGTGGCTTCATAGAAGGAATTCGGTAGGGCTCCATCTGTTTCAATTTTGTGGAATAGTTTGGATAATATTGGTATGAGGTCTTCTATGAAGGTTTGATAGAATTCTGCACTAAACCCGTCTGGACCTGGGCTCTTTTTGGTTGGGAGACCTTTAATGACTGCTTCTATTTCCTTAGGAGTTATGGGGTTGTTTAACTGGTTTATCTGTTCCTGATTTAACTTCGATACCTGGTATCTGTCTAGGAAATTGTCCATTTCCTGAAGATTTTCAAATTTTGTTGAATATAGGTTTTTATAGTAAGATCTGATGATTTTTTGAATTTCCTCCGAATCTGTAGTTATGTCTCCCTTTTCATTTCTGATTTTGTTAATTTGGACACACTCTCTGTGTCCTCTCGTTAGTCTGGCTAAGGGTTTATCTATCTTGTTGATTTTCTCAAAGAACCAACTTTTGGTTCTGTTGATTCTTTCTATGGTCCTTTTTGTTTCTACTTGGTTGATTTCAGCTCTGAGTTTGATTATTTCCTGCCTTCTACTCCTCCTGGGTGTATTTGCTTCTTTTTGTTCTAGAGCTTTTAGGTGTGCTGTCAAGCTGCTGACATATGCTCTTTCCTGTTTCTTTCTGCAGGCACTCAGCGCTATGAGTTTTCCTCTTAGCACAGCTTTCATTGTGTCCCATAAGTTTGAGTATGTTGTATCTTCATTTTCATTAAATTCTAAAAAGTTTTTAATTTCTTTCTTTATTTCTTCCTTGACCAGGTTATCATTGAGTAGAGCATTGTTCAATTTCCACGTATATGTGGGCATTCTTCCCTTATTGTTATTGAAGACCAGTTTTAGGCCGTGGTGGTCCGATAGCACGCATGGGATTATTTCTATCTTTCTGTACCTGTTGAGGCCCGTTTTTTGACCAATTATATGGTCAATTTTGGAGAAAGTACCATGAGGAGCTGAGAAGAAGGTATATCCTTTTGCTTTAGGATAGAATGTTCTATAAATATCCGTTAAGTCCATTTGGCTCATGACTTCTCTTAGTCTGTCTACATCACTGTTTAATTTCTGTTTCCATGATCTGTCCATTGATGAGAGTGGGGTGTTGAAATCTCCCACTATTATTGTGTGAGGTGCAATGTGTGTTTTGAGCTTTAGTAAGGTTTCTTTTACATATGTAGGTGCCCTTGTATTTGGGGCATAGATATTTAGGATTGAGAGTTCATCTTGGTTGATTTTTCCTTTGACGAATATGAAGTGTCCTTCCTTATCTTTTTTGATGACTTTTAGTTGGAAATTGATTTTATTTGATATTAGAATGGCTACTCCAGCTTGCTTCTTCTGACCATTTGCTTGGAAAGTTGTTTTCCAGCCTTTCACTCTGAGGTAGTGTCTGTCTTTGTCTCTGAGGTGTGTTTCCTGTAGGCAGCAGAATGCAGGGTCCTCGTTGCGTATCCAGTTTGTTAATGTATGTCTTTTTATTGGGGAGTTGAGGCCATTGATATTGAGAGATATTAAGGAATAGTGATTATTGCTTCCCGTTATATTTATATTTGATGTGAGGTTATGTTTGTGTGCTTTCATTCTCTTTGTTTTGTTGCCAAGACGATTAGTTTCTTGCTTCTTCTAGGGTATAGCTTGCCTCCTTATGTTGGGCTTTACCATTTATTATCCTTTGTAGTGCTGGATTTGTAGAAAGATATTGTGTAAATTTGGTTTTGTCATGGAATATCTTGGTTTCTCCATCAATGTTAATTGAGAGTTTTGCTGGATACAGTAATCTGGGCTGGCATTTGTGTTCTCTTAGGGTCTGTATAACATCAGTCCAGGATCTTCTGGCCTTCATAGTTTCTGGCGAGAAGTCTGGTGTGATTCTGATAGGTCTCCCTTTATATGTTACTTGACCTTTTTCCCTTACTGCTTTTAATATTCTTTCTTTATTTTGTGCGTTTGGTGTTTTGACAATTATGTGACGGGAGGTGTTTCTTTTCTGGTCCAATCTATTTGGAGTTCTGTAGGCTTCCTGTATGTCTATGGGTATCTCTTTTTTTAGGTTAGGGAAGTTTTCTTCTATGATTTTGTTGAAGATATTTACTGGTCCTTTGAGCTGGGAGTCTTCACTCTCTTCTATACCTATTATCCTTAGGTTTGATCTTCTCATTGAGTCCTGGATTTCCTGTATGTTTTGGACCAGTAGCTTTTTCTGCTTTACATTATCTTTGACAGTTGAGTCAATGATTTCTATGGAATCTTCTGCTCCTGAGATTCTCTCTTCCATCTCTTGTATTCTGTTGGTGAAGCTTGTATCTACAGCTCCTTGTCTCTTCTTTTGGTTTTCTATATCCAGGGTTGTTTCCATGTGTTCTTTCTTGATTGCTTCTATTTCCATTTTTAATTCCTTCAACTGTTTGATTGTGTTTTCCTGGAATTCTTTCAGGGATTTTTGCGATTCCTCTCTGTAGGCTTTTACTTGTTTATTAATGTTTTCCTGTGCTTCCCTAAGTGTGTTCAGGTCTTTCCTGAAGTCCTCCAGCATCATGATCAAATATGATTTTGAAACTAGATCTTGCTTTTCTGGTGTGTTTGGATATTCCATGTTTGTTTTGGTGGGAGAATTGGGCTCCGATGATGGCATGTAGTCTTGGTTTCTGTTGCTTGGGTTCCTGCGCTTGCCTCTCACCATCAGATTATCTCTAGTGTTACTTTGTTCTGCTATTTCTGACAGTGGCTAGACTGTCCTATAAGCCTGTGTGTCAGGAGTGCTGTAGACCTGTTTTCCTCTCTTTCAGTCAGTTATGGGGACAGAGTGTTCTGCTTTCGGGCGTGTAGTTTTTCCTCTCTACAGGTCTTCAGCTGTTCCTGTGGGCCTGTGTCTTGAGTTCACCAGGCAGCTTTCTTGCAGCAGAAAATTTGGTCTTACCTGTGGTCCCGAGGCTCAGGTTCGCTCGTGGGGTGCTGCCCAGGGGCTCTCTGCAGCAGCAGCAACCAGGAAGACCTGTGCAGCCCCTTCCGGGAGCTTCAGTGCACCAGGGTTCCAGATGGTCTTTGGCTTTTTCCTCTGGCGTCCGAGATGTGTGTGCAGGGAGCAGTCTCTTCTGGTTTCCCAGGCCTGTCTGCCTCTCTGAAGGTTTAGCTCTCCCTCCCACGGGATTTGGGTGCAGAGAACTGTTTATCGGGTCTGTTTCCTTCAGGGTCCGGTGGTGTCTTCGGAAGGGGTCCTGCCGCTCCTGGGCCCTCCCCCACGGGAGCCCAGAGGCCTTATACAGTTTCCTCTTGGGCCAGGGATGTGGGCAGGGGTGAGCAGTGTTGGTGGTCTCTTCCGCTCTGCAGCCTCAGGAGTGCCCACCTGACCAGGCGGTTGGGTCTCTCTCTCACTGGGTCTGGGAGCAGAGAGCTGCTGCGGGCCGGGATCCGCGGGTGTGGGACTTCCGGTAAACACAGAACGTGCCCGGTTCTAGAGAAATTCTGCTTCCGTGTGTCCCAAGCTCACCAGGCAGCTTTCTTGCAGCAGAAAATTTGGTCTTACCTGTGGTCCCGAGGCTCAAGTTCGCTCGTGGGGTGCTGCCCAGGGGCTCTCTGCAGCGGCAGCAACCAGGAAGACCTGTGCCGCCACTTCCGGGAGCTTCAGTGCACCAGGGTTCCAGATGATCTTTGGCTTTTTCCTCTGGCGTCCGAGATGTGTGTGCAGGGAGCAGTCTCTTCTGGTTTCCCAGGCCTGTCTGCCTCTCTGAAGGTTTAGCTCTCCCTCCCACGGGATTTGGGTGCAGAGAACTGTTTATCAGGTCTGTTTCCTTCAGGGTCCGGCGGTGTCTGTCAAGGATGCAGCTTCAGCTCAAGCCTGGTCTGTGCATGTGAACATCACTCTTGTAGCTATTACTGTTTCTGTAACACTGAGCCACCATCACGATCACCATCCTTCTTTTAGAGAAATTTTATAGAATCTACTGCATAACTTCTGGTGTATTACATGTGGCATGGTCTCATGTTAAGACAGCATCAACTGTCCATCTCTGGTGAAACTGGGTGTCTCAGGGGCCAAGGCAGCTTTAGTTATTGCAAGGCCTCTCTGACCTTGGTCAAACGCTTAAGGATTCCAAATTCTCAATAGTGGAAAAACTGAGGAGGCTGGAGAAATGGCTCAGGAGTTTAGAGCATGCCCTGCTCCTGTAGAAGACCCAAGTTCAATACCCAGCACCCACATCTAACTTCAGGGGATCTGAAACGTTTTTCTGGCATAGGAGAGCATCTGCACTCATGAGTACATTCCACACAGAGACACATAACTAAAACTAAAATATACTTTAAAAAACTGCCCCCAGCAGAGTTCTGAAAGAACACTGCTAACAGCACAACCCCTGACATTTGTGTATTATTAAATATTTCTTCCTAGGTTGACCATGCTAACCCTGATATGAGTCAATGGGACTTTCAAAATTTGTTTATATTGGCAATGGCTGTGGCTTGTGGCAGTGCATGTACTTAGTATAATCAAAGCTTTTGGCTCACCCAGTCCCTAGGAAAAAAACTAAAAGTTAACAAAACTAGTTAAAAAAATAAAAACAGAAGAGGTAGATTCAGGCAAAAATACCCACATAGTCAGACGCCTAGTGTGTTACATATGCTAAACAGGGACCTAGGGTCTCACAGAGGCTGGACAGGGGCCTAGGGTTTCTCATAGGGTGGACAAGGTACCTGGGGTCTCATAGGTTGGACGTATGTGGTAAGTTCTCTCAGAGGGTGGACAGATGTGCTAGGGTCCCACAGAGGCTATGCAGCCACCTAGGGTCTCCTCTAGGTTGGATAGGCACCAAAGGTCTCATATATTCTGGACAAATGTGCTAGGATCTCACATAGGCTCCACAGGTGTGCTAGGGTCTCACGGAGGCTGTACATATGGTCTTACATATGATAGGCAGACAACTATGGTCTTACATAGGCTGACTGAGCACATAGGTTCTCATACATTCTGGACAAATGTGCTACGATCTCACATAGGCTGCACAAGTGTTCCAGGGTCTCACAAGCTGTACATATGATCTGCACTGATTATACAGTTAGACAGACTCCTATGGTCTCACATAGACTGGACAGATATTATGGACTTTGAGAGACTAGACAGGTGTTCTTCCACTGAGTTCCATCTCCAGGGTGAGAAATGTTTTAAATGAGAAACAGGAGTGTTCTTGGTATGGTTGTTGGGATTGCCACAGACTGAGGGTTGAACCAACAGACACGTTCATGGTTCTAGAAACTGAAAATCTGAGTTGAAAGTATCAGCAGTTTGCCATCTCCGGAGTCTTCTCCCATGAACATCTTCTCCATATAGACTCATCTTTGCCTCCTTACTCTCACCCCTGTGCCTGTGTCATATCTGCTGCTGATTATAAGGGTACCAGTGCTATTGGATTGGGCCTATCATCACAACCTCATTTAGTTTTAAGTAGTTCTCCAAAGGGCCTGTCTCTAAACAGAAGCACATTCTGTAATCTTGGAGGTTATAACCCCAACATATGTATTCTGTGCATGAGAGGAATACAGTTCAGTTTTTAATGGACCCTGAAGATTCCTCTAGTTCTGAAATCCTCCCCAGTTCCAGATGAAGCCAGACTTCTGTGCCCTGGGCATGTATACTTCCCAAGGCACGTGGTTGGGATAGAACATTACAAATGCTGTGATGGAACCCTGGGGACAGAATGTCCTACTGTTTCCAAGCTGTGCATATTGCTATTTTTCTTAGTGAGAATGAATAATAAACAGAAATGGAATATTTGAAGTCATACCTTCTTTGTATGCCAGAAACCATCCTGGGATTCTTCAGAGGCTACTTTCTTCATGACCATCTTGTATGCTGTAGCTGCCACTGTCTGCTGTGAAAAAGCAGTCAACTAGTTTCAACATAATTCATACAGCTTTAAATAAACACTAGAAGCTGAAGCAGAGCCGGACTCTGCAAATGGAGTGCAAGGCTATTTCAGTAAAGGACAGAGACTTACAATGACTAAGAGACTTTAAGAAAAGCCTTTGTAAATGGCATTCCATGACCCGAAAGTGGAGCTCAGTGGTAGAACACCCTTCTGATGCCAGAGGTTCAAACCCCAACACTTCAAAATAAGTAGAAACTTAAATGTTTTCAAAATCAGCTATTGCACTGGAGCCAGTATTGCCAGATAATTCCTCCTTAAGGTACACAGGACATGATGGGAAACATTAAAGTGTGACTTTTGAGTAATCCCATCTATGGCTATATTGTGTACAAGAAGATACATTGTTGTGATGGAATATAATTCACCTGGACTGATGCAGGCAGTTGTTGTACCCTTTTGTGACATTTCAGCCTGGTTTCCCAATGATATATATAAGCAAAGATAGCTCAGTGGTTTATTGTTTTGTGACACTTGACAGAAAATCCAATGAACCTGACAAGAGAGAGAAGGTTTCACTGGGCTCATTAGGGTTGTTGACTCCATTTTTCTCCTTTATTATCTGTCTCCCTCCTCTCCTTCTGACTTCTTTGGAGAAGGTATCATATCCATCAATGAAAAGATCTAAACATTCCCTTTACAGTGAATTGCCATTTCTTTTACAGCACAACCATAATGAAGTCGCCGAGCTCGTGGCTCATACTTGGCTATTTAAATTCTTTCTGGCAAAGGTCAAAGAAGAATCTTTTTTTTTTTTTTTTGGTTCTTTTTTTTTTTTTTTTCGGAGCTGGGGACCGAACCCAGGGCCTTGCTCTTCCTAGGTAAGCGCTCTACCACTGAGCTAAATCCCCAGCCCTCAAAGAAGAATCTTTAAAGAACACCAAGGAAATCAGATGTTAGCAGAAATTCCTATTTTTCACGTAGGAATTGCTTCTTTATATTGCTATGAAGAATTAGAAAAGACCGTGTGTGTCTCAGGAAACCACACCCAACCCTTTTCCTCGCTGGTGCCTCCTTTGCTGTTATCTCAGTCTCTAATTTTGCATTAGAACTAATCATTTCATCTCACTAACTGCAAGTCTGTTAGTTGCTGTTTATAGTTAAAACAATTAGTTATTGCCTATTATTAAAATGAGAAATCATGCATTAAGCACTGGATGTGTGGCATTCTGCAGAGACTCTAGCCAGAGTCCATGATGATTCTACCATGGGTGTGAAACAGATGAACAAGAACCATTTAGAGCAGAGTGGCCAGAGCCTAGGTCTCTCTAATGTGTGTGTGCTATTATTTCAGGTCTCTGAATTCAATCCCTTAACGTTCACCAGCGTAATCGAATGTGAGAAGCCAAACAATGACCTGAGTAGGTTTCGTGGCTGCATGTGAGTATCAGCACCTTTGCAAGCTTTCTTATTTTTCTTTTGTTAAACCATATACACAAACAGATACACAGCTTTCATAACATGTTCTTCAATAGTCTTTGCCACATATATCATTGTTTTGGTTGATCTTGAAAGTAATTTGTAAGATCCTGTCAGCAGTGGGAACTTGTCAAAGGCACTGTGTTATTGAGGAATGACTGATTTTCCCTCTGAGAGATAGAGGAACATGAAAAGGGACAGGAAGCTTATGAGTGTTATATATGGTCTCAAAAATGGAAGTCAAAGGCCATAGGCCAGGCAGGAAGAGCCTGGGTGGAAATGCTTTCCTTCTTGATCACTGAACAACACATTATTGAGTATTTGCTGTTTATTGGTCCTAGCCATGCACTGATTATACAGCAGTAGTAGTTACTGCCTTAATGTTACTTAATTAAGATAAAGGAGATTTGTATGTGCAGTAAGTCAGCCTCCTTATTTGTTCCTAAGTAGAAAGATCAGAGGTGAACAAATGGCCCAGGAGTGGCTAGTGTAGTGATTCTTGGTGAATACTTGGGTATGTGGCACTCAAGAGGTCACTCACTATATAATTCAGTCTGCTCTTAATGTTTGTTTGGAAAATTTCCTAATAGCAATAATGGTAGTGTAGGGAAAACAGTGTATATGGAGTTGTATATGGAACTGCAAGGTGGAGCTGCATGAACTGTTTCATGGAGAATGAAGCAGCTGATAAAGATCTGAGGATACCATGGCATGCCACTGGACCCTTTCTGTAAGAGCCCATAGACTTAGATCCCTCAGCATCCTTGTGATACCACTGTCCAGAGCAGAGCAGCCTTATAAATGGACTCCTGAAAATGGGCCTCATATTGAAGAACTCTCTCTGTGTGAGTCCGTGATTTGCTGATAGTACCCAGCACTGCAGCCTCTGCCCAATCCAGACACAGGAACAGTGGGATTTGGTAGTAGATAGAAGCTTCACAGAAGAAGATAACGTGAACTTGTGACCTGGAGATGAACCAGCCAGTCACTGGACTTGCCCTGGAGTTCAAAACTTGGAAGTCATTAGATGACCCCTTTAAGAAACCAAAGGAGGCTAAACTCCCAAAGGAAAGTGTTAATGTGGTACTGCACAGCCAGTCTGCTGTGCATTTTCTGGTCCTTGTTGACTTCTAGCCTGCCTTCTTCTGGCCTGCTTAACTAGCTTCTAGGAGTTTGCACATAGAACACCAGTTTCAGGACCTCTGTGAATCCTGAGGCCAACTTAATTGCACAGAGGAGATACTAGGTCTTAAAGAAGTCTTGACATTAAATAACTGCTAAAGGAGGTGAAGGCAATTTGTTGCCAACTCAATGAAAAATAGAGGGTAGATCCATTTCCAATGGCTTTTGACCTAGCCCTTGGACTCCGTACCCATTTCCTCCTGTGAGTCCTGAAGGAGGTTTCTGACACTGCAGCATTCACATGCACAGATAACTGTTCATGGATTCATCATCTGTCATAGGGTTAGGTTCATAATAAAGAAGATGGAATTCTTCATCAGACACTTTCCATCCTTCCCCTGAGGACCTTCAGGGAATTACGTATTTTTGTTAGAAGGGAGTTTGAGCACTCAAACCAGCACTCAAACTGAGGTAGCAGGTTCCAGAGACAATACTTTCTGGATAACCTTGAGGCTTGGGGTAGTGGGCATAATTTAGTGTGCCCCTCAGGTCATTGTTGAAAGCTCATTTAATACATAGAAAGTTTTCATAATGGTAAGTGCCTTCTAAACACTGAGCACTGTCATTCTGGCAGCCACTGTTAACTTCACCGCTACTGGGAACATGTAGTGCCAACTGAGAAGAGCCAGGAGATAGAGGATAGCCCTTAGGAAGGTTATTTCATTAGGTGTCTAGGAGGACTTTCTGTCTTTTATGGATACTAGAAAGAACTATATGAGATAGGAAGGTGAATTTGGGGTTTGCTTAGTTTGAGATGATGGCAAATTCATAAACAGAATGACTGATTTGATAGTAAAATCTGGGTAAAGATGTTTATGTAACAGTTTCAAAGTCTGAACGTACAAATTGGTTCACACTGTGACAAGGAACCCCAGCCGTGTGTCTCCATGGTAGATGGCATTGTAGTGCGATTATAAGTGAGTAGGAACTCTATAGAGGAAGGCAGAGCTTAGGGAAGGCCAGTACCTCTCAACACTGACACACAAAATCAAGTGTCTAACACTTGTGTCCTTGGAAAACAACCATGTCAACATTAAACAGCATCAGGGACTGAGGTGAGGGTGGGAACTAGAGGTAAAGATTTGAAGACACTTTGCCTAGATGTATTTAGTCAGTGAAGAGGGCAGGCCATGAGGAGAAGAACATAGGAGGAGAAATAAAAGGAACACAGACAAAATAGCCCTAAAAACTAGGAACATCACCTTTGATGTGACAGAAATGCCACCATGAGGCAGTGTCCAAGGGGAGAAGACATAGTAGAGACATTGGAAGGGTTATTTTGGAGTCCAACAAAGGTGATGACCGCCATGAAAAATGAGATGGAAAGGCTTGTGTCCAGAAGATGGAGAAGCACATTGCTCAGATTCAAGAAGTATGTCTGGTAAATGGTCAAGGGATGAAGGCCTGGGATCAATAGACAGTTGTCAGAAGGAGACAAAGTAAGATTAGACTAGGACTAGTAATGTGTTTAGTTATATGCAAAGGGGATATGAAGGCATTAATATATGACGGGTGAGTCTTGAGTGCTGCAGAGTGGCTTGCGACCTTTTGCTCACCCACAGCACCTAACTCTTAATGTCTCAGCACCCTAGTTCTGCCTTCTCTTCTGGAAGCTGTGGAAGACACCTCATCTGTGGACTTCATTCTTCTAACAAGAGCTTTTCTGATGATGACAACATAAATGTCCTGATGGCACATTTCCAGAGTGAAACACCCATGACAGTATGACGGAGTTTATACCTGGCTTTCCAATTAGTCACTTCTTACTTCTACTTGGTGTCCACAAAGCTCTGGTTGAGGAATAATATGGAGACATAAGTGGTCTAAGTGCCACCTGCTTAGACCACTGTATCCTTATCCCCATCTCACTGATTTTCCATCTCTTTTTGGCATAGTAGTTTAAATAGGCTATAGAATTGACTTGGGGAAAATGGGCACCTCCTCCTGTGCTTATGTTCAGTGGGTCTCTGGAGGTGAGCTGTTGGTAGCAGCATACTAGAAATTTTCCTTCAACTCCGAGACACTACAGAGTTAGAAGCTCTGCCTCCACTCTCCAGACTAATGTTGTCTTCTTGGGAATAGTACAGAGGGAGGGTGTGGATGCAGGAGAGCAGATATCAGGATGGGATCTGTATTGAGGAGTGTACTTTCCCCAGGAGCAGGCCTGATTTGCTGAGTTTCTTATCTGTCCCTGAGAAGGAAGCCTCAGCCTACCTCATCCTGATACTTGTATCAGAGACTAACTCACAGCCTCAGCTACAGGATCTGTCCTTGGTCAGGGACTCAGGTGATCCCACTCCTGTTATCTTGTGTCAGTCTCCAGGAGAGAGAAGCTACTTGCCAGGGCTCCATGGTAAGCCTCTACTCTCACTGCTAGGCATGCCTGAAGATTGTGATCTCTTATGGACCAGCTAACCCAAACTTGGGTCTATAGTCATTGTTACTTAGAAAATGGAACTCAGGATTTTAGCCTACCTCTCCCCCTTGCCAGAGTTGGTGGTTCTAGGAATTATCTTGCATTTCTGAACTCTGGTCTAATTCTGTAGGTAGTATCATTGCTCTTTCAGCCTCAGGTTAATCTGAGAAGCAAGTGAAGTAACCATGTAAAATACCTTGCAATATAGAAGCCATTGTAGAGAGAGGGTGGTATTTGCCCCAGTGTGTGGTTCCATTGATAGGAAATGTATGTAAGACTGTCTGAGGAAAGAGAATAGGAATCAGAGGTAACCAGGGCTTGGGGAAAACAATATAGCCTAAGAAGGAGAAGGACTGGCCATGGTATAAGGTTTCTTTATGGCTAGGGAAAACATTCTTGAATTATTTCCTGGTGATTTTACAGCTCTGAATGTATAAACATGAGCTTTATGTTTTAAATGAGTTGATATTGTGATATAAGAAATACATTGGGTTATTAGGAAGAGATAAATGTCAGGGGCTTCATAATTCAAGTACACTTAAGTATTCTGTGTTCTTTAAATTAGTTTCTATAGTTAAGCCCTTATGAGATCCTCAGTACCTGAAAATACCAGCATTCTCCACCACTTTCAGCTATTTGCAAAGTTCTCTCATTAGCATAGGTCTAAGCCTTGCCTTTCCCTGTGAACAAAGAGAAAACTTTCTCAGGTAGCCTCTGTTCTATTACGTTCAGTCAACTTCACAGCATGTGATGATTTTTTTATTATTATTCATGAGTATGTGTGGGTGGGTATCCACAGAGCCCAGAAAATGTCAGAGCCCATGGAGCTGGAATTACAGGCAGTTTTGAGCAGGACATGTGTACTGGGAAGCAAAGTCAGGTCCTCTAACAGAGGGGTAAGCAAGCTTAACTACGGAGCCACCTCCTCAGCCCCTTATGTGATGATCTTTGAGACCATGATCCAGAGGAATAGTTGCACTTTTGCCTAAAAGATGAAGATGTAGGATGTCTAGTTGTTTGTATAATATAAAATTCATTTCACACCATAAAGCCAGTTGCCTGATCCTCTATTCAGATCTCCCTGTATTTGCTCCTGTATTTTACTGCTTTGATGTTGGGTTCATTTATAATTGCTATATCTTTCTGTTGAGTTGATTATTTTTTAAAAAAATATCATAGAGGGTATTGTTTTTGTCTTTCAGGAAGTTTTTAATCTCAAGCTTATTTTTCCTATGCAAGTATAGCCAGTTACTCTGCTCTCTCAGTTACCATTTTTGTCCTCTTTGTAAGCATTTACAGAGATTTCCTGCCTGCATGTCATAGACCTGGGTACAGTACCACAGCACCAGGGTGACAGCTGGATGCCCTTGGAATGTAGCCTACTCACCCTGGTGATCAGTGCAGGGACTGTTGTCACTTTGTGTCTTAGTTACTGTTCTATTGCTGGAAGAAGCATTATTACTAAGGCACTTCTAAGAGAAAGCATTTAGTAAGGGACTTGCTTACAGTCTCAGAAGGTAAATACTTTTTCATCATGGTGAGGAGTGTGGCTGCAGGGATGCAGGCAGGCACTGGACCAGGCGCTCACATCCTGATCCTCAAGCAAGAGGCAGAAAGATAGTAAAATTTGGCCTGGTGTGGGCTAAGCCTACACCCAGTGACACACCTCCTCCAACCAGGTCACATCTTCTAAGCTCTCTTAAACAGAATAGCAAGTAGGTACTAAGTATTCAAATATAAGAGCTGGAGGGCAGCTATTCTTATTTAAACCACCATATCCCCTGAGGTATAGCAGCAGGATCATTACTGACAATTGAATTGTTTCAGTTCCTTAACTTCTCCCAGCCAGTGTTGAGAGGGAGATTGGTGTGAAATGTATCCAAGCATCAGTGGCAGTGAGCAGGCTTTAAGGTGAACTGTAATCATATCAGCCAGACTCATCAATGTTTGAGTGTTTTCATTCACCTTCATAGACATAATTACCCCTTGAGAAAATGGGACATCAGCACAAAGCAGTTTGGTCATTTCCACATGTATTTGAATTAGATGATTAAAATCCTGAACAATGTATTATTATATCAAAGGAAAGTCTACCTGTGGTTTATCAGTTCCAAACTGCTATCATTTTGTCCCTCCTGCCTATGTCAATCAGTGTGCTCATAGGGGCAGATGTGCTCTCAAATTCATGGAAGTAAGAGTTCAGTTATCTGCATAGGAACGGAGGGAGCCTTGGAATGTGTAAGTCATTTTAGGATACTGAATCAAAAGCAGGTGTGTTGTTACCACCACAAGGTCCATGGATTCAAGGGCAGGAGTGGGCACTAGGTAAAGGTCTGTGTGGTGAAGAGACGCAAGTTAGTGCTCTCTGACCAAGAAGGAACATGAGATTTACTCTCTAACCTCTGTTGCTCCTATCTCCTCCTTAACCATCCTTCCCAACATTTCATCCAATAGATCCAACCTAAAGCCAAGGTCAGGGCAGCAGTCAGCATTTTACCAACTACCGAGGAGAACAACAGGGTGTGTAATGTAGTAAGACTGGAAGATAATGCCTGGGGATCTAGGAGTTTAACAGAGATGGATATACACGAAGGATGTAAAACTGAGCCCACACTGTAAGAGGGATCTCCTCTGAAACTGAAGACAGCACAAGGAGGGAAGGACATTTCTGTGGGTGGCTGCCCAGAACAGAAAGACTACAAAGAGCTAAGGCACTACAGAGCAGACAGTCTGCATGAGAAGCTAAGGAAGTGCACAGCCTAAAACGTCTTCTCCCAGAGAAAGAAGCACAGTGTTCATAGACATGCACAGAAGGTTGCATGCATGTCTTAAGATGCAGAATGACAAAGCCAGGAAGACTGGGCTGCAGGCCCCTTCAGAGAAGTTTGTAAAACCTAAATTGGAGCAGTGCTTCAGACATGGTGCAAAATAAAAGCCATGGATTTCAATATTTAGGAGTATAATGTTGAAGTCTGATGACTGTGGTGATATAAAAGCAAAACAGGAGTCTGTATCACACATTAGTGCAGCTCAAGGCCACGTTGATAGAGAACTACATCAGAACAGAACGGATTGAAGGTCCTGGTGACTGAGTGGTACAGATTGGCTATCCCGGGAAAGGAGTTGACTTGTAGCATTTGCAAATTGCTGCTCCTTGGCCCTGGGGGCTTTATAGGCATTACCTGAGCATCAAAGCCTTGTCCCTGTGTCCATGGAACTGGATGATTTTTCACCCCTATACCTATCCTTTGTCATGTATGTGGTAGCCAGTACTCACATGTCCTCCCTCATACACTACACTCAGAGAGAGCTGTTCCCAACAGCATGTGAGTTAGAGAGATGCAATGCTTCTTGAGAGAGAAGACATTTATCTGCTTGAGCACTGCCATTTCCCAGCATCACTAGACTTTACCAGTTCTTTAGAAAGGTTTGCTTCCAGAGAGTTTTCATTTAGAAGAACATGGTTAGATGAGTCAAGAAGCCTAAGGACTTGAACTGGGTGAGTACTTCCAACTAGGCTAGACTAAATGTTGAAGGATGTGCTTGTTGCCATGGACAGAGTACCACACTTGGGTAGAATTGAAAACAGAGGTTTATTTCTTCTTTCTAGAGCCTGAAAGGCCAAGGCCAAGGTATCAGTGGGTTGATTTCTCTCAATCTTTCTGTGTTTGGCTCGTGGCTGGCCAATTTGTCCCCATGTCTTTTTCCATTGGCATCTCTCTGCATGTCTGTGTCCTAATCTCTTCTTAGAAGGTCAGCCGGATTGGGTTGGAGACAACCCAATGCCCTCATTTAAACTAATTACTTTCTTACAGACACTGCCATATCCTGGGAGCTGTAGGAATTGAGATTTCAACACATGGTTTCTAGGGACAATGTAGTAAGGTCTATAACCAAGAAGCAGGTGCTGATGGCAGATTAGTGGGCTCTACTTCTCTTGAGCATCTTTGGAACTAAGTTACATGTCTGGGTCTGTTCTACTGTTGATGGCAACACCCTGCATCAGAAGTTTAGGGGAGTAGACCAGTTACTGAGTGCTGGGACCACTGCGTTATTCCTTTATCTAGTCTTCTTTCTACTTCAAATATGGGCACTCTTCTCATAGGAGTATGTTTGTGCCCCCTGCATCTGCTGACTGTTCCTGCAGCTATGGTCCTTATTTAGATTGGTTCAACTTCTGGTGATGTGTTTCCTCCTTAGTTGATTTGATTAGAAGGCCTAGTGTTGGACGCAGGAGTGTTGATCAGTTTCAAGTTCCAGTTGCCTAGCATTTTGGAAGACTTCAGTTTAATCCCTAGTACAACACACACACACACACACACACACACACACACACACACACACACACACACACACACACACGAGAGAGAGAGAGATAGACAGAGACAGAGAGACAGAGAGAGTGAAAGACAATCGTTAAATCCTCAATACCTTGGAGGTTATTCACAGAACTCTTCACTGTGAGTACCAAAACTCAGACATTCAAGTCACATATAAAATGGCATAATGTTTGCATATAAACTATACATATCTTCCTGTAATCTCTAAATAATATGACATAAAAACTATACACCGTAAATAGTTATATACTATATTTTACAAGAAATAACAAAAAACATCAACCTGTTAACAACAGAGATTCCTCACATCCCCACACCCGCCTTGCCATCCACCTGTAGCTAGTTAAATCTGCAGATGCAATGCTCAGAGATACAGAGGGCTGGCTATAGTTACACATCATATCAAAGAAGGTTGAATCTGAACTGCTGTTTTTATTTTTGCTGAGTTCATCTTGTTTCTAGAAAACTGAGGTTATTGTCTTTCACTGATGCCCAGAGAAGTTTTTTCATGTCCAGTTGTCCCTAGAGAAATACATGAGAGATACATGAGCATGGAAGTTCTTTCCATGGTAATGGGACAGTAATGGGGCAGGGCTTTGTATGTATCTGTCTTTGTGTGCATCTGCCCAATCTCTTGGTGTTTGGCTTCAATCTTGAACCTTTGAACCTTTGTCTTGGGTTTGCTGCTGTGAGCCATTGGTACGGGACTGATTTAATTTCCCGTTGAGTGTCCCTTTCTACATATTCTGCAGAAGAACTGGCACTGCAGTGAGTTATGTTAAATTAACTACAATAAATTTAAATACAGTGAGCATCTTAGTCTTGATTTTATATAGTTTCTCTTCAATAGAAAATGTATTTATTTCTGGAGCTAATGTGCATCACTTTAGGAGACGTCAGGAAGGAAAGACTTTCAGAGAGGTCTGGGTTGCCAAAAGGAGACATTTTAACTAAGGGTGGATATGGAAAGGTGGCCTGTATATTGGGCTCCTGGGTCTGTTCCAGTGTAGTGATAGGGTAGGCCCTGTTGGACAGCACTGGTCTTTGCATGAAGAGGACAAGTTTTAAAGTCAATGACTTAAACAGTACTTTTGAGTCTGTACAGCACTGACACAATTTGTAATGCTCGTGGTTTGCATACATGCCAGATTAATATCTTCATAACTTTATGATCAGTAAATATAAAATGATGACAAAATTGGATTTGAGGAAAGGGCTCAGTGAATAAGAGAACTTGTAAACATGAGAACCTGAGTACAAATCCCCAGCATCCACGTGAAGATCATATGTTGCCATACATACCTATGGCACTAGCACTGGAGGCAGAAGCTGAGAGCAGAGACAGAAAGGCAGCTGCATTTGCTAGCCAGACAGTTTGGCTGAAAAAATGATAAGCTCTGGGTTCAGAGCTTGACCCTGTCTCAAGAAAATAAATCAAAATTGATAGAGCAGGGTAACAGACTCTGGCCTCCATGTTGGTACCTATATACACATGTTCACATATACACATATACCATAGACAGACAGCTTCACACACACACACACACACACACACACACACACAAACACACACACACACACACACACACACACACACACACACACTGTTGTCAAAATTCATACCATTCCTTCTCGAGGGCTGTGTGTATTTTGTGACAACCCAGGGGACTGAATGGCACTAGCGTTTCTGGTAGAGTAGATAGATGTGCCAGCAGTCATCCAGCAAGACTGTCCTTGTCAGCTTCCCAGGTCTGCCCTGCAACTGCAGAATTGGCACTTTCTCTAGTCAGTTCCCAGTTAATCCCATTCAAAGTACCTAAATAGCAGCTCTGGGGCTTCTATGATAATTTGCAGCAGCTCCCTCAGAGTTGCTATGGAGACACAACCAGACAGCCATGATGGAGACTTTTTTCTGCTTCCCTGTCCAGCACCCAGGTGCCCCAGTGTTTTCCTAGGTATTTACAGAAGTGATCATGCAGTCATGTGACATGTTCTGCTCCATGTTCCTCCACAGAATCCACAGCAATGGGGAGAAGGCTGGGCTGCATAAGGAAAACTTGCTGCTTCGAGGGTGCACCATCAGAAACACAGAAGCAGTGGCTGGGATTGTCATCTATGCAGGTAGGCACAGGCTAAACCTTAGGCCATCCATCTACTGCCACACTGTGCTGCGTGCTTTCCAGCATTTCTTTCTAATCTCTATCTCATAATAAGGGTTGTGTATACCCATTGTAGAAAATTAGAAAATCAAAATTTAGGAAAACAGAAAAGTATCAAAAAGCAAGTTTGTTCTAATAACAACCCAATCAATATAGTTCTTTCTTTTTCTTTAGTATATTTCTTTCTGTTCATTTTGTAGTTTTTATATAATTCATTCTGAATTCTATTTTGACCAAGGTTCTTAGAGAACTGTAATCCAGAATAATTGCTCTGTGGATCCAGTCCCCAGTTCCTTGTCTTTACTGGTATTCCATATCCCTCCGTCCTCCTCTGCAGGACATGAAACCAAAGCCCTCCTGAACAATAGTGGGCCCCGCTACAAGCGCAGCCAGCTTGAAAGGCAGATGAACTGTGATGTCCTCTGGTGTGTCCTTCTCCTCGTTTGTATATCTCTATTTTCAGCAGTTGGTAAGTCACCTAAGATGAGTCCTCAGTGAGGTAGACTGCAGCACAGCCTACAGGCAAGCTTGGGGGCTATCCAGACTCCGCTAGACTCAGCACGTTAAAGGTCAAAACACCATTTTCACTACTTGGGTTCCAGGAGTGACTGCATCAGCATCAGTATGGCTACACTGAAGTGAATGAGCTCGCAGAGTAATGTTCCTTTTGGAGTTGAAGACTATGTGGATGGGAGGATGAATCCATCATAGCCTTAGTAATGAGTCCAGTGAAAGAGGATTCAGCAATGTGATGAACCAAGCTAGCAACAGGAGAGGAACATATAGCAATGAGGTTGTTTAAAAAAAGAGAAAACAACAGTTTGGATCTTACAAGGGTACCAAAAGGTTTCATAACCTCTGCAGTAACATGTTTTGAGACTAGCACTTGATTTACACCTTGTCCCTACCTTGTGAGCTTGGACTAGACAGATATAACATGGTCTTGAAGAATGGTCTCAGGTGATTAAAGCAGAACCGCCACATAGAACACCAAAAGGTTTCTATAACCAGATAGGTGTGGGACTTAGTTTAGGAAGAAACATGCTTGACCCTTGACTTCTTAGAAACTATAACATGTTAAAGTCAAATCTTCAAGAAGGAACCATATGGGTAGTACTAAGGTCCTAATGCGTGTTTACCCAGGCCCTTATGACTGTTTTGAGGCACCTGGATGATGAAGTCATTCTCCCAGCACACAGGCAGTTTTTATATCTTGACCAGTGGTACCATTCAGCACCATCAACAGGAAACCCTTGGGTGCAGTTGTGGGGCTCTTGTTATATTGTCCAGGATGGGCAAGAATGTTTGATCCTCCTACCTTAGCCTCCCAAGTGTTGTACCATACACCCTTGATGTGAGCAGAACACAAAGTGTGTGCTCTTTCCAGCTGCCTGCCAGTGGGTCCAAGAATGTTATGTACCATTCTTGCTTTTATGGCAGAGAAAGATGATAGAATATGTCATGTCCAGTAACAATCTTAAACGAATGTCTTAATTTTCCCAAGCAGCATTCTTTCTTTCCTGTCAGATGAATGATGCCTCTCTTTAAACATGCACAGGACATGGATTGTGGGTTCGGCGCTATCAAGAGAAAAAAGCACTGTTTGATGTTCCCGAGTCTGATGGCAGCTCTTTATCCCCAGCCACTGCTGCAGTTTACTCGTTTTTGACAATGATAATTGTTCTGCAGGTAACAGTAATAAATATTATGTGGTAATTACTATACTTTTCTCTAGAGAACTCAAAAATCTTGCTAAGAGTTTTCTATAAATCCTGCATCTTGAAGAATCACAAATGGATGTTGCCTTTTATTCTGTTTGAAGGTTCTTTGGTGACTTTCCAGTTGATGCTCTTCTTTGCTTTTCTTTAAATGATGAAAGCTTTGGGGATTGAGTTTTCCCATTGTTTCTCTGTTTTCCCCTTTCCTATTAATTAGTTATTATTAATTTATTATTATTATCCTCAAACATGCTAGGCAAGTGCTCTAACCATTGAGATACATCATCAGTACTGTTTTAAAAAATAAATTTAATCTGGGAACAATAGTTAGATCTACAGAAATTTTCAGACACTAAGAGAATATCCTCACCCAGTTCCCTGACGTGTGTTCTATTGATATACTTCTCCATGAAATCGAGGAAACCAACCTGAATATTTTGCTGTAAGCAAAACCCCAAGCTATTTCATTCACAGCATCTCTGCAGATGAGCCTCCTCTCCCAGGATTCATCCTGCTGCAGTTGCATTTATCAGCATTAGTATTCAGTAGCAGTAGTATACATTCACATGCCTCTCCATCTATAACTGAAAGGCAGCACCAGTCTGTTAGAGTGAAAACATCCCCAGAGCTCTAAGGGGCAGTGAGGATCACCACTAACCTCCGTGAGGACAGAGCGACCCGAGGCTGTGTCTAGCCTCACATTATCACAAGTGGTTCCTTCCTACGTGGGAAAATAGTCTCATTTAACATTGCAAATTAGGTTTTGGGTTTTGGTTTTTGTAGGGTTTTTTTTTTTTTGTAAATGTAAATTTTGTTCTAGCCTTGAGTTAGGAAAATAGTTGGTGCCTTATTAACATAATTAATTTACCAAGAGAACTGAATTAGTCAGAAGATGATATTCTGGGCTCATAAATATTAGTTCAGTGTTGTGGCTCTATAAATAAGCATTCATTTCCGGAAAGTTGGTCTTGAATGATCAAACCATAACTGAATTGTTTTCCTCAAGCCATCTTCCCTTTGCTCTCTATTGCACAAGATCAGAAAAATTGAACTGCAACATAAAACCAGCCTCTGAAACAACTGTTTCCATCCCATGGCTGCCCTCTGGACTATGAAGTACATCCTTGGGTAATAGACAGCTCCTGTCACTGGGGCTCAGGGGAAACATGAGGGAGAGTGCTGTTGTAGTTAGAGGTGACTTTGCTCATGAGGACTCTGACTGTGCCTGTTTTCTTCTCTTCTCTCTTTCCTTTCCTAGCCCCTCTCAAGCACAACTTAGTCTCCAGGCCATCGTTATCCTTCCAGACATAGGAGTGGATTTCCGCTCTACAATTGCACCAGCCTAGGCTATTCTAGTTTAAACTCTTTGCCAGTACTGTAAATCCTTTTCCAATAGTGACTTTAAGCCAAGCTATTTAAGCCCTTAAAGGTACAGTACAGTTCCTGCTTACTTGGTCATTTGTCATTTGATGCGATTGTATTAACTGAAAACTGCTCCCTGGTGCTCGTCATTCATCCTGTGTGCCTTTGTCTTCCAGGTTTTGATTCCAATTTCCTTATATGTTTCCATTGAAATTGTTAAAGTGTGTCAAGTATACTTCATTAACCAAGATATAGAGCTGTACGATGAAGAGACAGATTCACAGCTGCAGTGCCGAGCTCTGAACATAACAGAAGACTTAGGGCAGATAAAATACATCTTCTCAGACAAAACTGGCACATTAACTGAGAACAAGATGGTCTTTCGAAGATGCACTGTGTCCGGCATAGAATATTCTCATGATGCTAATGGTGAGTGTGAGGACAAGAGGCCTCAAGTCTGGGCTGGATTAGAAAACTGCTCTCTCCAGATCTGCATGAGCAGGAGACAGGAGAAACAGTCCACAAGCTTCAGGGCTTGCTGCTTTTCAAGGGAGGATGAATCCTTGGCGATCACTTGGGAGCCCAGAACTATTTATAGAATGAGCTGACATTGCCGTGCTCACTGCCGGGTCTGGAATGATATGCATCTGTTTTGGCTCATTTTCTGCCAGGCAAGCACAGCAGCCAGACAGAGCACCCTTCAAGTGCTAGTTTCTGCAGTGGCTTCGCTTTGTCCCACAGAGGGACAGAGAGATTTTCTGTTGTCACTCATTTATCTTTCAGGTATCAGCTGAAAATTCTCAGACAGGCACTGTGTACTTTATGCAGCATTCTTAGCCTTGGAACACAATGTCCCTTCAAGCCTGAGAGAAATGAGTGTCTATGCCTTTGGTTACTCAGGCAGCCCTGCCGTCTGTCTCCTTTCCTTATCCTTTGCTGCCTCCCTTCTTGCTGAAGAAAGAAAGGCTCAGGCAAAACCACCAAGATTTCTAAGCCCCTTGCCAGGAGAAGATACAGGGATGAAATATGACCTGCACTGCAGTCATATTTCTGGAGTAGTAGCCATTTTGAATGAGCCCCCCTCCCCAATCCCGCACAATTCCCTTCTTTCCAATAAGAACAACAAAACAGTACAGACTGCCAAGAGAATGGAGCTTTAAATGGTGAAGCAGTGAATGGCCACATCTGTAACTACTGAGCTATCTTTCCAGCACCTAAGAATTATCTTGATGGCCACTGTCTTCCTCTGTGTACACTACAGAAGGCATAGGGACCTACCTAGTGTTTAACATTTCGTGTGCACACCAGGTAAACTGCTAGTGGCATTTTCCATGCCTTTACCTATTTACCCTGTCTACCTTCCTACCCTCATTTCCCTGTCCCTACCATTAATCCTCTTGCCTCTCCTTCCCCTTCCCACCCACTCAGCTCTGTGCACTGGAGTATAGCCGTAGGCATTGTGTTTGTAGCAGCCTTGTAGAGCTGGGACTCAGTTTCAGACGGGCAAGAGCAGGTTTGAGATCTGTAGCACAGCAGTGCCTTCAATCAATGCTGATGTATCCTCTTGGTGAGGAGATGGATATATTAATAGTTTCATGTGTATATATAGCACATTTTATGCTATGTCAAAACAAAACATATGCACCCTCTAAATATGTTGTTATGAGTTGTCAATAAAAGATAATGTTAATAGCACAAATAAAATATAAAGTTGTCATCTGAAACTTCATGGGATAGAATTATAGATTTGACAGAAGTGCAAAGATAAGGCTAACAGGTTCTGTCACTTCCAGAGGAAACAGTTAAGTATCTGAGGAATAAAAGTCTTTATGCATCTCCGTGACATGATATGCAGAAGTGCCAGCCCTAAAACAGATATGTCCAGTTGGTTCAGTCCATGGTTTGACACTCAATAGTAAATGACTACAGATCTGTGCAATGGACCAGAGCCCATATACAAAAGCTAGCCACAGAGTCTATGGGCATATTCTTTTCTCATCTCATCACCTAATAATCTCCAGCTAGCTGGCTGCATGCCTATGCGTAGGCTTGTCTGAGGCCTCTAGGGTTAGAAACAGGCCTCAGTCCACAGTACAACAGAAGTGGCTCCTTCCTGGCTTCACAGCTTCAGGGGGAAGGAAGAGGCCTGAGAATTATAGGCTGCTCTTCTCCAAACTGAAGCTAATTCAATGTACAACCGCCAGAAAGTAGGTACAACAGCTACATACCCAGGCTTCTTTTCCTCCTTGAAATCCAGCTACCACACTAGGATGTATGTCACCAGAGAACACATGGGATGTTTGGCATCCTGGCACGGAGAAGTATGTAGTCTGATGACAGTGGGCAGGTGACTCCTATTTTATCCCTGTTCTTCTTATCTCTGAAGGAGGGACTGGTGATAAATAGAAAAGAATGGTTGATTGATGCCATGAGCACCCCTTTCTCTGGGCATCTCCCAGAAGTCCCCTGATGTTAGGCTGCCCTAATGTTTCCACCAAGTGCTGTGCCTGCACTTGAACTTCTGATTAAAGAAGTTTGAAGAAGTAATTCTGAGTAGGTTGCTTATTGCTCACCCATGTCTTAGAGAGCCATCCTCACCTGGCAATCCTGAGAAGATTTGTTCAAAGCCACTGGCCAAAAACAGTGGCATGAACTCCTTTTCATGCCATTTTTCAGGCACTCATGTGAATGTGGGAACCTTACTGGCTAGTGAATCCCCAAGGCTCAAGCTCATAACGGTAGTCAAGTCCTTTTTGGATAGAGCCTTACTGGCTGGGCTCAGAGCTGGCCACATACAATTAGGTTATGCAAACTCAAGAAAGTGAACCTTGCTCTTCTATATCACTTCATAGTCTAGCGGTGCATGTAGACAGCTCCCTCACTATTAGCTCAACTCAGTTCATGGAGAATGCAAGTGGGAAAGTTGTAGGAATGTTTTAAATCCCCTTGAACTGCTAAATATAGCCTAACCATTGAAGAGTGAGTATTGGGTATCCTCTAGGACACAGGCACATGGGACCTACAACATGCTGAATTAATTCAGTCTGCCCCCATTGATGTTTAGCATTTTGTCCCTGTGTCCATAGCCCAGCGACTGGCCAAGTATCAAGAGGCGGACTCAGAAGAGGAGGAAATGGTGTCCAAGGTGGGCCCAATATCCCACCGTGGCAGCACTGGGAGCCATCAGAGCATCTGGATGACTCATAAGACCCAGAGTATCAAGTCCCACCGGCGTACAGGCAGTCGGGCTGAGGCCAAGAGAGCCAGCATGCTGTCTAAGCACACTGCCTTCAGCAGCCCCATGGTGAGTGCAGGCAGTATGTGGCCCCTCTAGAGGGATGATAGCCCATCACTTTGCTTTCTTTCCACTGTCCTTTGTCTCTGATAATCAAAATTATCTCTTTTTAATCACATAAGTAAGCTCAGGCTTGGCTGTGCTCCATGAGCAGAGCTATCTAGCAACACCACTCTTTACCACTTTCTATTCCCTGAAACACTTATTCAGCCTCCTTACCATGGTATCTGATGCTGCGTGGTTGCTAAGTGAGCCATCTAAAGAGGGTGACAAAGAGGAGGAAGCCTAGCCAAATGAAATGAACAAAACGCCAGAACAAGATGACATGTGTGAACAGGCAGAGCCAATTACCTGCCCCATAAAGTTTTAATTAGATGAGCACACAGCAGATAAAACTGTTTCTCTCTTGTCTTCTCTATGGCCAGTGTGTTTATGGACTGCTGTCACTTGGCAGGGGAATTTCTCAAAGTGAGTAACAGATTCTTGAAAGGGTCCTTTTACTATGATTTTAAGAACAGAGGGAAATTAATCATGCTCACTTCGAATGGTCTTATTCTTTTAAGACTTTCTAGGCCTGTGTAGATGCTACCATTTATGTATAGGTATCTAGAATTGTGGATGCTAATCTTTGGATCCACATCTGTCATGTGGGAAGGAAGGCTCTGGGATGCAAGAGATACTATTTCCCTTCTAGCATTTTACAATGTATATCAAGACTACATGAAGTATTGAAATAATCTAATCCAGCAATTTAGTCACTTGGTCAACAATTACCGATATATTATTTATACCAGCAGAATGGTGAAGGTTAAATATCTAGTGAGGAAGATCAACAATTGATAAATGGGACCTCATTTTCAGTGAAACTGAAAACCTTCTGTAAGGCAAAGAACATTGTCAAGAGGACAAAATGGCAACCTACAGATTGGGAAAAGATCTTTATCAATCCTACATCCAATAGTGGGCTAATATCCAAAATATACAAAGAACCCAAGAAGTTAAACTCCAGAAGACCAAATAAGCCAATTTCAAAGTGGAGTACACAGCTAAACAAAGAATTCTTAACTGAGGAATCTCAAATGGCTGAGAAACACCTAAATAAATATTTAGCATCCTTAGTCATCAGGAAAATGCAAATCAAAATAACCCTAAAATTCCACCTTACACCAATCAGAATGGCTAACACCAAAAACTCAGGCAAGAGCAGATGGTGGCAAGGATATGGAGAAACAGGAACACTCCTCCATTGCTGGTGGGATTACAAGCTGGTATAACAACTTTGGAAATCAGTATGGGGCTTCCACAGAAAATTGGAAATAGTTCTACCTAAAGAACCAGCTATATCACTACGGAGCATATATCCAAAAGATGTTCCAACATATATCAAAGACACATGCTCCACTATGTTTGTAGCAGCCTTATTTATAATAACCAGAAGCTGGATACAACCCAGATGTCCCTCAAAGGAAGAATAGATACAGAAAATGTGCTACATTTACACAATGGAATACTATTCAGCTATTAAGAACAAACCCAGATGTCCTTCAAAGGAAGAATAGATACAGAAAATGTGCTACATTTACACAATGGAACACTATTCAGCTATTAAGAACAATGACTTCAAAGATTTGCAGGGAAGAGGATGGAGCTAGAAAATATCATCCTGAGTGAGGTAACTCAGACATGTTATGTACTCACTGATAAGTGGATATTAGCCCCAAAGCTCAGAATACCCATAATACAACTCACAGACCTTATCAAGCTTAATAAGTAGGAAGGGCAAAGTGTGGATGCTTCAAACCCATTTAGAAGGGGGAGCAAAATAATCATATGAGGCAGAGGAAGGGAGGGACCTGGATGGGAGAGAGAGGAAGGGAAAGAACAGGGGGCAGGATCATGTGTGGGAAGAGACAGGAGAGAAGTCCAGAGGGCCAGGAGAATGAATAAAAATAGGTAATAGTGAAAGGTGAGGAATGGAGAGGGAGGCAGGGAACCACAAGAAAGTCCCAGACAGATAGGAGAGGCTCCCAGGACCCAATGGGTATAACTTTAGCCAAAATACCCAACAGTGGGGAGATAGAACTTGAAGAGCCCACCTCTATTAGATAGACATGGCCTCCTATTGAGGGATAGGACCATCCACCCATCTCAGAATCTTTAACAGTATTGCTCCTGTCTAAAGGAAATGCAGGAACAAAAAAAAATGGAGCAGAGACTAAAGGAAAGACCATTCTGAGTCACCCCCACCTACCTTGGGACCCATCCCATTCGCAGACACCAAACCCCAACACTATTGTTGATGCCAAGAACTGTTTGCACACAGGAGCCTGGTATCCCAGCATCAGACTAAGACAAATGCAGATAATCACAGCTAACCATTGGACTGAGCCTGGGGACCCCAATGAAAGGGTGAGGGGAAGGACTGAAGGAGTTGAAGGGGATTGCAACCCCATAGGAAGAAGAGTATCAACTAACTGTACCCCTCAGAGCTCCCAGAAACTAAAGTACCAAACAAAGTATGCATGAGTTGGTCCATAACTCCTACTACATATGTAGCAGAGGACTGTCTTATCTGGCATCAGTGGGAGGGGAGGCCTTGGTTTTATGGAAGCTTGTTGCCCCAGTGAAGGGGATGCTAGAGAGGTAAGGAGGGAGTGGGTAGGTGGAAGGGTGAGCACCCTCTTAGAGACCAGGGGAGAGAGAGAAGTTGTGGAGGGGATATCGTGAAGGGGGGCAACATTTGAAATGTAAATAAATAAAATAACTAATTAAAAAAGTAAGTAAAAAAAATAAAGTCACAACGGTTAAAGAGAAGTTAAGTATCTAGTGAGACAGGATAGCTGATAATCATGCTGTCTCTGTCCACTTGCAGGATGGTTTTTAAAATGTGTTCTCATAATTTTAAGCCATGCAAAAGTTTCTATGATATGCTTTGAGAGAAAACTGTCAATTTTTATATAACATATATTGATTATGTAAACTATTTTAATTATCTAAATGTAAAGAGATGAGATCTCAAGGAAATGTATATCATGGCTTTCAAAAAGTAGATATTTTGTAGGTTCATGAGATGTAGACCTGTTGAGTTTTTCTATACTGATAGTATATTGTCTGTTTTATACAATGTAGAATTATAAAATGTTAGGTCTGTAATGGGATTGAATTCTATTCATAAATAAATAAATAAATTTAAATCTACCTAAATAGTTAAGGACCACACCACTTGACAAGTTAATGAGTCAGATACATCATGCAGCTCTCTTTCCTCCCCAGGAGAAAGACATTACCCCTGACCCCAAGCTGCTGGAGAAGGTGAGCGAGTGTGACCGGTTCCTCTCCATTGCAAGGCACCAGGAGCACCCTCTGGCCCATCTTTCACCAGAGCTGTCTGATGTTTTTGATTTCTTCATCGCACTCACCATCTGCAATACAGTAGTTGTCACCTCTCCAGACCAGCCACGACAAAAGGCAAGTTCTGCAATAGTGTGAGACCCCAAAGTGCTCTTGACACCCTGAGGCCTGCATTGTGACACCTGGAGGAAGGTAGTGAGCTTACTGTAGTGAGCTTCCTGCAGGAAGCTGCTCGTGATTAGTGTACGGGGATGCAGCAGGGTGCTTTATATGGGAGGAAAGAGGGCGTCACGCTGTCGGAGGTGAGAGGACAGATTGTTTAGATACCTCTCGAGCCCCTGACGGGAGGGGTCCACATAGAGGCCAGTGAAAACTAGGCCTCAAGGCTAACACATGACTTCAAAGAAACTACACTTACCCTGGGACTTCCTGGGCTTTGTGGCCTTGGGCAGAGTTGGAAGCATGGCTACCCAAAGTAATTTTATCCATAGCCTTGTGCTTCCAGCAACACACAAGAGGGATGATAAAGATAGACTGGTGAACAGATTCTGGGAGAAGAAGTGCAAACCTCAATCCTGACTGGAAGCCTTTTATACAGGCTATTCTAATCACTGTGTCATCTGGGCCATAGAGCTGTGGGGAGGTTTTAAAGGAATGTCTCAGAGTCAGGTTTCGGTATACAGAAGATATGAGGTGATGGTAATAAATACAGCTATCATCATCCCTCAGGCTGAAGTGAATGAGAAAGATTCAGTCAGACGTTGTTTGGCACTTTGTAAATAGCAGTAACAAAGTTGAGTTTGCTTTGGTGTACCATTAAAAGTCTTTTTGGAGAGAAGAAAGGTTCATGTGAAAAGAACTCCTGTGTAGCCCGTGTTCCTCAGAGAATTGTGCTCATGAATCAGATGGCATAATGGATGCCTGTGAGCCTAGTTGTCTATATCAAGTAAGCTGTGAATGGAAATGGTGTTCAGGGCTGAGTGTATGTCCCAGACCTGCCACCTTCCCACCTCCTGGCTCAGCTCTTCCAGCAGCCTCCACTAATGGAAGCCCTGGTGGATTATTTGGAGTGAGGAAGGTGGACCAACAGTCTTTACTTTGGCAGTGTATCAGAAAACATTTGCCACTTAGCTATGTTCTTAATTCTCACTACTTCAACTTAGCAAGGCCCTAAGAGGCCTGAGAGATCCTAAAACTGGGCAGAAAGATCCTAAAACATACACTCAGATGAAAAGTTTGTATCGCCAGCTCCAAGGAGAAGCGGATTCCTACCGTGATGCAGGCTGCTTTAGCATCCCTTACCTGGCTGTGGGAACTTTTGTCACAAAGCATTAAAGCCCTCCGGCCTGTATATCCCTGGAGCACTGAGTGTTTCCTAGGTTACATAAGGTGTGTTCTGATGGTTGCATATGCTATTATTCTACAGAGGAAACAATATTTACTCACCCACCCTAGTACTGCCCAATGAGTATGTTTCTGGATGCATTTCTGTTCCTGTATCTGGGTAAATATCATCTTCAGGAGCATTGGAGGCATGAGTGCTGCAGAGTGGTACCTTTCCCCACTTATGCTAAATATATAGCATATTTAGTCATTGTAGTGCACAAGGACATATGGCTCTGTGACAGAAGGTAGGCTTAGCATGCATGAGGTCCAGGACTCAGTTTTCAGAACCAAAAGAATCAAATAAAAAGATAGGCACTATGGGTCCAAAGGAAAAATGCTTTTCTCAGAAGTTTGGCCTGTGTCTCACTTCTCCTAATGCCTGGCTTATAGCAGGAAACTACTGTGGCAATCCACAACTTTGGTCCCAAAGGATCATGTTTAAAATTTTAATACTCTATACATTTCAGATTTGCATTGTGTCAACATTTGCTTTTTTCCCCATCTTTTTGTCATTATTATTATTATTATTATTATTATTATTATTATTATTATTCCTTATAGTGTGTTTTTATCATATTCATCCCTTTTCCAAGCTCTTAGATACACTCTACTTCCTAAGCCACTCAAATTTTGTTTTTCTTTCCCCAACTCCATTTTTTAATTTGCTCAAATATAATTTGTGCTGTCCATATACTTATGGAGGTATAGCCATCACTGGAGCCTGATCAACTTAGCGTGGGCAACACCTTTAAATCTGAGCTCCCTCGAGTCTTAGGAAGCTATCAGTTGCTCATAGCTACTTAGCTACAGGTGGGATTTCATGCTCTGTCCCTTCCATGTTGTAATTTGGTCTGACTGGAGCTCACCCTTGTATTTCAGATTCCTGTTTCAATATTTTCTCATCAAGTAAAGTGTGGCTTCATTGCTCTCTTGTTAATCTTTTGAACCTCTAACAATATTCTGAGTATGCCTCCCTTTTCTTTTTAGATGCTTGTTTAAAACTTTTTTAGTGATTTGATCACAAATCAGTCTTATTAATTCACTGGGAAAGATTTCTTTGGGTTTAGACATGTGTCAGGTATATAAGCATTTTTTCTGACGCAAGTCAAAAGAATATATAAACTAGTCTCTTAAGTAGCTAGGACTGGATTGGAATTTGTGATCCTCAGCCTCCTGAGTACTGAGAGTGCAGGTTTGATCCACTATTCTAGTTCTTTAAGTAGCTTTATCATTGGGGTGTAAGTGGAGCAAACAGGCTCAGTTTTGTGCCAAACATCAGTGAAACACTCGCTCCTCTGAGGCGCTTATGAAGAGTGAGGGATATGTGGGATTTTTCTCATCTGCCTTTGGACTGCTTCCCTTACAGGTAAGAGTGAGGTTTGAGCTGAAGTCCCCAGTGAAGACCATAGAAGATTTCCTTCGGAAGTTCACACCCAGCCGCCTGGCTTCTGGCTGCAGCAGTATCGGGAACCTCACCAACAATAAATCCAGCAACAAATCTGGATCAACTTTTCTGCCCAGCCTGTCTCAGGACAACATGCTTCTCAGGCTGGAGGAGAGGCTAGGTCAAACAGCGCCAGTCATTGCCAGCAATGGCTATGCCAGCCAGGCAAGCCAGGCGGAAAGCTGGACCTCAGAGTGCACCTCAGAGCAGAAGTGTCCAGGGGACCAGAGGGAGCAGCAAGAGGGGGAGCTTCGATATGAGGCTGAGAGCCCAGATGAGGCTGCGCTGGTGTATGCAGCCAAAGCCTATAACTGTGCACTGGTGGACCGGCTTCACGACCAGGTGTCTGTGGAGTTGCCCCACCTAGGCAGGCTCACCTTTGAGCTGCTGCACACACTTGGCTTCGACTCCATCCGCAAGAGGATGTCAGTGGTGATCCGACACCCACTGACTGACGAGATCAATGTGTACACCAAGGGGGCTGATTCAGTGGTCATGGACCTTCTGCTGCCCTGTTCCTCAGGTAACTAACCTCCTCTTACGTTGCACCCTAGAGCCAGGCAGGCCATTTTGAGAAATCCTACCCAGCTGTGTAAAGCTCTTTTTCATTAATCCTGCCGGTAGCACAGTTCCAGCATTCCTAGTGCTCAGTGGTATGAATTTAGGGGGCATTTGCACCTTGACCTCACCTTCTTCTGCCCTGTGAGCATAGTGGAATTAGAGATTTCTTGGAAAGCATCCCGCTTAAATTATAAGCAATGGAGAATGGGGAGACTTTAGGTCAAAAGTTAGATCTGGAAGTTTTCTTTCTGCTGTTGACTTGCGGGGGCAGCTTTGGGTTCTAGGCCACAATCTTTAGCCCGTTTGTTGGGCTGTATAAGAGTAGACTGGGGTCACAGGAAGCGGGCCTGCCAGCATCTTCATTCTGCTCTCAATGGGGCAAGCAGCCTCTCTCCATTTCTTTTGGGTAAATGGTGGTTTTGAAAGCACAGTGCAGTTAATCATCCAAAAGGTTATAACTCTGTCCAGCTAGAAATCCTCCTGACCTTCAGGAGGAAAGCAAAGGCCACCTTGTAAAGTAAACTGGGTTTATCCTCTGACAACACTGTTGTGAGAACCAAGGAGTAAGAAGGAATGTGGAGGCCAAAAGCTGAGGGAGGCCCAGAGGGGTCCAGCCCAGGGCTTTGCTGCTTGACCCCTGCTATCTTCCTGTCTTCCACATCCTGGAATCACACTGGGTACCACCTGTAGGGAGACTGTGGAGTTCCTGATGCTCATGACAGCAGAGAGGCAGAGTCCTATTAATGGGTTGATTTTCCCTTCCAAGATAACCTTCATTTTTTTCTTGACTTTTACTTACATCTACATAGCCCAGAGAAGGTAGCTATCTGAGCAATGTCCTTCTACTGGCAGTACCTTAAAGGCAGGATGATAGTTGATAAAGACTTCAGCCTCTAACACAAGTAAAGGGACATGTCAGAAGGAAGAGCACTGTAGAAAAAGGACTATGTGGAGGAAGGCATGTGTTGGGAGTGGGAGGGAGATTAGAGAGCTAGGGGGACAGTAATCAGGATGTGGTGTGTGCATGCATGAACTTGTGAAAAAGTGAAGTCACTGGCATGCAGGTAGGGAAGAGAGCAGCTGAAAAACCGATCCCATCCTAGCTGTAGGGGGCAGTAAGCCCTACATAGATAGGCAAGGAAACAGACTTTGTGAAGGAGGTCAAAGCCAGGCCACATGTATACTCTGTGCCAGTGCATATTTTAAGAGGTTTAAGAACATCACAACTGTAGACAAACCATAAAGAAACTATTATTATTAAATCTTGTAATTACATCATCCTTTAGTCAACTTTTTATCACTACAACAAAATACCTGAAAATATCAGCCTATAGAGAGGATTATTTGGGCTCACAGTTAAGAGATTTCAGTACACAGTTGTGTGACCCCATCACTCTCAGTATTGTGATGAGGCAGGGTGTCGTAGGCGCACCTCCTGGAACAAACTCCTTATCTCATGGCTAGGAAGCAAAAGTTGAAGGGGATGCAGTTCAAGTACGATTTACCTCTTCGAAAGCATATCCATGGTGATTTAATGAAATTCCAATCTTCAGGTTGTGGATATCATTCACCCTGCTCCAAAATAGTGGGACCAAATCTTTAATACACAGGCTTTGAAGGATTCAAATTATGTCACCACTGGTTCACTTTTAAAAGACACTTTATTTTTTCATTCATTAGTTTATTTATTCACTTTACATCCAGTTGCAGCCCTCCTCTCCTCCTATGCCACCATCACAGCCCCTCCCCCACTACCCCTTCCTTTTTCCCTCAGAGAAGGGAAAACCCCCCTGCGGTACCACCAGCCCTGGTGCATCAAGTTAGAGCAGGAGGTACATCCTCTCTCACTGAGGCCAGACAAGGCAGCCCAGCTCAGGGAAAGAGATCCCATGGTAGGCAACAGAGTCAGAGACAACCCCATTCCAATTGCTTAGAGACCCACAAGAAGACAAAAGTGTACAAATGTGTAGGGGACCTAGGTCCAGCCCCTGCATGCTCCTTGGTTGGTGTTTCATTCTTTGTGAGCCCCCAAGGGCCCAGGTTAGTTGATTCCGTAAGTCTTCTTGTAGTGTAAAAGACATTCTAAAATCAACGAAGGCTAAGGCTATCTCAGAAATAGATGACATTAAATAAAATAAATATAATAGTATGGGCTGCTTGCGATTTTATGCCTCATTTTCTCCTACTAGGCCACAGGGGAAGGAGCATTATCTGGGGCACTGGCAGGACACTCATTAATGGGTGAGGAGGAAGCATAGCAGAGTACCAGAGACGGTGGCTGCTAAGTGTGCCTAAGGCTTTGCTCTTGTGCAGCCTCTGCAAAGGAAAATACTTATCCATTATAAAACATAAACAGAAGCAACTTTAAAGTCAAGGTTGGGAGCCCACACTCTGGTTTGCAGAGCTTTGCAGAGCCTTCCACTTCATCATGCTGCCACAACACAGGGTTACTGCGCACCCATGTGCCCTCTTCCTTCCTGTCACCTATGGTGATCCTCAGGCAGAAGCCTGCCACCTGCAGTTAGCTGCAGATGAGAAGAGCGAAGCTCAAATCCCTTACATACTGGAAGGGTAGGTGATGACAGTGCTATCTTACCTTCTCAACTGCATGTGGCAAGTAGGGTAAATAAAAATCATTTGTTTGTGTGGATTTCCACCTTTCTCTGAGAATGTTGCCCTTGCTTTGGATAGGTAGGATGTATAAGTACTCTGGACATATTAGGATGGGAACAGTAGATAGCAGGGAGAGCAGCTGTGGCATAGCACTGGGATTACTGTGGACTCACCCACTTGGACACATGGCCGTGTACACACGTTGTTTAGTTTTTAGTTTGAGAAGATGAGACAAGTGTGGAGAAGAACAGACTGGTTAAAGATAGCCAAGAAGGAAGAGGCCACCCCACTTATGTATAGATAATGATAGTACCCAGGTCTCTTAGCTGGATGTAAGTCACACACTTTGTTTAAAGAGGTCACAGTGCTTTACCAGAAGTGAATGTGACAGGATAGGAGCCGTTATGTGGCATTATCAGAATATAGCCAGATCTTTGTCTTGCCTGTCATGGTGGGAAGTGACGTGGCATTAGGTACAAAACACAATCCCACCCAACTTACCACAGACCTCTGTTCAAATACCAGGTCTGGACTTCCTGGTTCTCCTCCAACCCTGGGTGAGTCATACACTTTCCGTGTGTCAATGCCTGCTTCACAGGAAGCCCTGTACACACTGGCTCAATTTCTAGTATGACAGGGACTTCTACTCCTCTGCTGACTCTCCTCAAGATTCCCTTGCCAGTCTGCTCTGCCCTCCTTTCTCTGAGAGCAAGGACAGAGTGCATGTTCACTGTAGCCCTCTGCCCAGCAGGGTCTCACATGCTGCTACCTACTACATTAGTAAATCTTTTTATTCTCTCTTCTCTCTCATGAAAAATCGAAGAATCACCTTTGCCCTGTTTTTCTATCTTAATGAAATAAAATTTCTTATTGAAAAAATATAATTTCCAAAGTATAAAAGAAATAGGACTTAGCCCTCTATAAACACATACATTAACATCAAGAAGAGAAACTGGTTTCCCTTTTGGGAGCCTCACAGGTTGTTAGCAGCAGCAGCAGCAGCAGCAGCAGCAGCAGCAGCGTCTCCCAGTGTCCGGCCAGTTGTTGCTGTCTTAGTCCTGCTGCATTTGAAAGTTGGTGAACATGCAGGCCATCTTTCTAGAGTGTGGTAGGAGCTGTCACTCTGGCACTTGTCTGCCCCTCCCTGGTTCAGTCTCAGCAGCCTTCTGCATGGATCCCTCCTCAAGCAGTGAAGGCACTGGCAGTCTTTAGTCCACTTCTGAGTGTACTAGTATTCCATTATCTAGGGCACCGAACACCTGGCACAGAATTTCCTCTTATTAGTAGGTAGGTAAAAGCCACATGGATCGCTGTAGAATATCAAGGGAGATGGGGGAGGAGGCTTTTGCACAATTGTGACATCACATGCATTGAGAATATTATAACTTTAGCTTGAATCAGCAGACTCTGGCTCCAGTCCAAGATATGAGTAGACGAATGGGTGATGCATACCCTTGCTCCAGAGTGCAATCTTCTTGGACTCTCAAGTTCTTAAGTGATTCTCACGTGGAGCTTGAGTTCTTCCTAGCCTTCTATATCCGCCACCAGATCACATATGAATCCCAGCACAGAAACAGGTCCTTCAAGCCCCAGCACAATGCCTTTCCTCTGGCTACCCTGCCTTGGTGCTATCGGAATCTCTTACAGGAAGCTGCCTGATGGAAAAAGATTTCTCCCAAAGTGGTAGAGTCTTGTTTGTGTCCTTCTGTCTGGGCTGAGTGCAGGGCAGTTTTTGCAGTTTTTGCAGAGCAGTGCAGGTGCACCTTTACATCAGACCCTATGCAGATAGTTCTACACCTCAGTTTCCACCTACCCTAGAAATGGATGCCTATGGCCATCCCTATTGCCATCTATTTCAAGTCTTGAATGACTTAGCCTACTTTAATTCAAGTACTTGTTTTGTTTTTTCAATAACTCTGGTTGATCAGAGTCACTGCCCTACTTGCCTCCTCTCCTGAGCCATCCACCCCCACCTCTCCAGAGACCAATGAAAAGCTTGGTGGTTTGCATTTTAATTTCAAAGTAAAACAGTGAGCAGAGACTCAGGAAGCATGCAGGAGTGGTGAGAAAACACTATAAGGCAGTCAATCTGAGGATATCTTTGAAGTTGTCTTTCAGCAAATTTAAATCTGAAAGTTAAATCATCCAGGACAACACTTCATGTTCATCACTGACTATAAGAGGCCAGCTTTAAGGAATTGGCCTGCCAAGACATTTTCTCACCTTCAGAATTCTATTTCTTCATGTTCTGATTCATACAAGAGAATGAGTTGGTTTTTTGTTGGTTGTTGTTGTTGTTGGTGGTGGTGGTGGTGGTGGGTTCTTTGTTTTTTGTTTTTGTTGTTGTTGGTTTTTTTTTTTTTTTTTTTTTTTGTGCCTCATTTGTCAGCCTCTTGAATCCTTTGTCATTCTCTGGAACTTCTGGCCAGGCCCAGCTTGTCTTGAGGTGAACTTAAATAGTAGACAAGCTTTCCTGGCTGGATCCAGAGGTCTCATGGTTCAGAATTGCCAGAGCTAGAAAATACAATCTATAGAATATTCAGTTCTACTTAAAATTCAAATTCGGTGTGTGTGTGTGTGTGTGTGTGTGTGTGTGTGTGTGTGTGTGTGTGTAGTCAAAGGTTGACATATACAACACTTGGACATCTTTTTTTCTCACTGTTGGGGAATGTTGTGGGGATAAAATGAGAATTTGTCTGAAATTCTTTTCATAAGTAAGTTAGTATACACTTCTAGTAGAATTTACAAAAACATGTCAAGCCACCTTTGATAAAGTTTTGTTCTCCTGAGCTTCTCAAATGGTTTTATAAGCAACCCTAAACTTGTGTTTTGGTGAGATTCCTTTGTAAAAGTAACAGCTGGCTGACTTTGAGCTCTATGACATTTGTACACCGTTTGTAATCACCATGTGTAATATGACAGGCACCAGACCCTCATGGGGGCACTCAGCTAGGGTACTCTTACTGATTCTGCTTCTTCTCTGACCTAGATGACGCCAGAGGAAGGCATCAGAAAAAGATCAGGAGTAAAACACAAAATTACCTCAACCTTTATGCAGTAGAAGGCCTGCGCACCCTGTGCATTGCCAAGAGGGTGAGTGAGGAACACCTTCATGAGGACACACATTGGCAACTGCCCCCGCCCCCCGAAACCTCCCATGCACAGCACCCAGTGCAGCATTCAACAATGTGTCTCCATAGGTTCTGAGCAAAGAAGAATATGCCTGCTGGTTGCAGAGCCACATAGAAGCTGAGACATCTGTGGAGAGCCGTGAGGAGCTCCTCTTCCAGTCTGCTGTTCGCCTGGAGACGAACTTGCACCTGCTGGGTAATGAGCTTTCCAGGTGCCTGTTGTATTGAGCAGTGCTGGTTGCAGGGGTTTTCGAGTGACTAGTGACACGGCTGCTCCTCTTACTCTGGCCTGTGCTGAGCTTATCTGAGGAACCACTTGGCCTGAAGTTAACTTGTTCCCGGGTTGGAAGGAACATATTCTGTAGACTTGTTCCATGGGCCGCACATGTGCCAGACACTCTAGGTTTGCGCTCTCCTTAACTCATTTAAGCTCTACTTTCCAACAAAATGGCTATGAGGAGCAAAGCTTTTGACAATAGATAGTTGGAAAGATTTCATTCCCCCTGGTAATCTATGTGAACATTCATAGAAATGCTGAGTTTTGCATTTCATAAATATTTCAGATTAATTTTGGATGAAAAGAAAATGGCTCTTATTTCCACCTTTATGCCTATTTAATTCTAATAAAATATAATTATTAGGAAGACATTAAGGTATTTATTACTTTGGTACCTATTTTAATATTTAATTTTTCAATGGTTTAACATTTTATATTAAAATAGTGAATAAGTTCAGCTGAGTGTCGCACAGTTGTATATGTGATGTATGTTCACACTGGTACTGGCTGTGACAATAATGTACTCTTTCTTTTGTGAAGTGTTACTCAGGTTCTGCTGGGCTTGCATACAGCTCCAGAGAATTCATTTTTCTTATCTAACAAAGTATGTACTCCCTTGTTCTCATTTTCTGGGCAAAGAAATCTATACTTCTCTATATACATGTCTCTTATAATAGTCACTGTTAATATTTAATAGCATAATGTGCTGTAGACAAAATACCACCACATATATTGTTTGACAGACCATAACCTACTCTGAAAGCTACAGAGCTTGGAACCCAGACACACAGTGAATACTATCTCTAGTAAATTAAATGAAGGCCTTCAAAAGTGTCTGTCTGTTTTACGCCACTGTGTTGATTACTGAATTGTGATTGCTCTCATAGTGAGACCGCTGTCTTCAGAAAGCAAACAGCAGGCAGTTAATGTGGGACCTTTAAGTCCTGGATGGTATAGTGTGTAGGATAAAATCTGAGACCAGCCTGGGCTACATAGAGGGGCTTTTTTTTTCCTATAAATTCTCTCTGGCAATTGGACATCTACCACTTCCTCTCTTTGCGTGTCAGAACTGACCTAGTGCTTCTGTGCATCATGGGATTCAGGATCTACCCATCATAACCTCATCTAAACATAATCACCTATGCAAGGCTGTGCCTCCTAACACTGTCACATTGAGAGTCAGGACTTACTTCTGTGAATCTCAAAGCATTGTTGGCAGCTGGGGACACAGACGTGCAGGTCATAGCAGTGTTCCAGTACAGGGAGCTTGAAGTAGGAATGGCAAGAAGCCATGGGTCAGAGCTGAAGCCCAGGAATCATGGGATGCAGCTCACTTCTAGAGTAGGAATGCAGAAACCATCTTAATAGAAGAGAAATGGAGGCAGACTTGGGCACTGGATACAGCTTGAGTATTCTTCACCCAAAATTCTTAGGAAAAAAAGTGTTTTCGTTTTGAGTGTTTGTGCTTTCTTTTATATATACAAGAGAGTATGACCTTACCTTTTGTATGCTTTATACATTAGCATATCCGGAAGGCAAATTCAGACACTTTAGACCCTTGTGTTTTGACTGTAATATTTCATATGAGATCGTGTCAGATCTACAAGTCTGGGATTCTGGAGCTTTTCAGATTTCATCTTTCTCAACCCATCACATACTTTTCCAAGCATAATGAAGTCAGTAAGGGGATCTTCCTTCTTAAATTCTTTATGTTTGTGGAAAAAGCATTCATGATGGTATTCTTTAAAAAACTATTGAATCTTTCTGCATCATCCATTTGGATAACAAATGGTTAACATGGTTGAGCACAAACATTGAATCTTATAGTTGAAAGCTTTCCAAAGGAGGATAGGGGATGGGTAACTACTACAACTTTTCATTTAATCCTTTGGGCATATGTTAATTTCCTCTTAACATGGTCCCTGTTGTCAGATTATATATGTAAAGTTAGTTGCTTGTTAGTCAGAAAGATTTGATGGTACTCTTTATGATTGTGTATAATTATATTTGTTGACTTGTCCTTGTACATCTACATATCCTTGACTGAGTCATGTTAACAGCTATGGTAAGTGTCTAGCATAGTCCTGAATTGGCAAATCATTTTACCTTGCTTCCAGGGGGACCTTTTGCTATTTAGTGTCATCTGGCAGGTGATTCCCAAGAAAGTCTTAGGCAGTTAGTAGTGACACATCTGTCTTTAGTATATTGGGTACATGGTATTTGTACCCCATCATGAATTGTGATTAAGGACTCACTGGAACTATCATACATTTAAATAGGTGCCACTGGGATAGAAGACCGCCTTCAGGATGGAGTACCTGAAACCATTGCCAAATTACGACAAGCTGGCCTGCAGATTTGGGTTCTCACAGGTGACAAACAAGAAACAGCCATTAACATTGCATATGCCTGCAAATTGCTGGACCATGGTGAAGAGGTCATCACACTGAATGCTGATTCTAGGGTACGTAGCTTCCAGAGAGGCTGGACCTGATATGGGGGTGGGGGTGGGGGCTTATATTCTGTAGGCTCCAAAGACAGAGTTATGTTAGAAAGCCACCAAGACTTCCACTTTTAGTTGTCACCATGAGAATGCTTATCCATTGCATCCCTCTTACTATTCGTACTATTTCTGAGTCTTGAGACAGTCTTATTATCTTGGAAGATGTGGACTTCTCTGGGATTTTATTTTTAATTTTATATTTTGATATTATACTTACATCATTTCTTTCTTCCCTTCCTTCCCTCCAGACCCTCTTATATACCTCTTATTCTCTTTCAAACTTACAGTTTTGACAAAAGTTAATTGTTATGCCATACATATTTCTCCCACTCTCAGCATTCCTTGGCTACCTGTAGTTCTTTTTGTAGGGTGAAGACTCTTGGACTTCCCCCCATCCATGTTAGCTTGTCTTTTGTTGTCCTTGTTCAGGTCATGTTTGGGCAGCCCTGTTGATAAGACTTCATGGTTGTAGCTTCTGATATTTCTAGAAGAAACAATATCACAGCAAACTCTATGTTCCTCTGGTTCTTATGATCATTCTACCCCTTTTCTCCAATGATCCTCGAGCCTTAGATTTTACTTGCCTAATAATTGCATTATAAATGTATCCATTGGTACTGGGTTTCAGAACTCTGCATTTTGATTGGCTGTAGTTTTTTTGTTTGTTTGTTTTTTGTTTTTTTGTTTTTCTTTTTTAATTGTCTCTAGCTGTTGCAAAGAGAAGCTTCCTTGAGGAAGGATAAGGACTACCACTTATCAGGAAGTCCTGGAGAAGGATGTCTCCTGGGTGAAGAAGTTGGATCTAAGATTTCTTAATAAGGAGAGAGTGTGCATATGAGGTTTATTAATGCAAGGTTCAACTACTTTTTCATGCCACTGGAGTTTTTTAAATGAGGCCCTACATGTCTACAATACAGAGACCAGGCAGTGATCCATTTAGTATAAACTGCTCCGATTTCATCCACTGCTTCTAGGCACTTCTCTGGTCTAGTCACATTTATTTCCTTAAATCCTCAAGTATGCAGGGTGGTCAACTCACAGCCCCTCCCTGATCTAGAAGCTGATGTCTTCACTTGAAATCTCTACAGGATATCCACAAGCTTCTTGCAGAAGCCTGAGCCTCCCTCCATGCAAAGTTCCTCTTCTGTCTTCATTACCCAAGATCAAGGCCATGATAGCCTGTACAGAGATTCACAGATTCCTTCTAAGTTCTACATTGAGATCATCAGCTGTATAGTCCTCAGGACCCTGTACCTGAGAGCCACTCGTCGACAGTCTTTCCTTGCTATCTTGATGTTTGTGGGTCTTTAGTGACACTTTCTCTCTTGCTTATGACATTGGTGTTTGTTCTTTGTTACTTTTTATGCCAGTCTATCAATTATACCGACTCCTCAAGAACAAGGTTTGCATCGCCTTGATTTTTTTCTATTGGTTTGTTTCATTTTAAGTTTTATTGGTAGCAATCTGAGCCTTTTTCTTCTCCCTCTCTCTCTCCCTCTCCCTCTCCTTTTTCTATTTCTTCTCTGTTGTCCTCCTCCTCCTCCTCATCTTCTTCTTATGCTTCTTTGCTTTTATTTCCTGTGCTCAAACACTTTTTTCTTTTCTAATGCAAGATATACATTACAACTGTTTCACTCAGTACTATTTGTCCTCACCTCATAATTTTGAAGTGTATTTTCAGGTACATAGATGTCCTTTATAAATATTTTCTGTTTCCTTTTAGGTCTGTGGATTGTTGTAGAGTGTTTTGTTTCATTTCTAAGATTTTAAGATGTTTTTTTCAACTTTCTGTTACTGACTCCTAGTTTGAGTTCAACCTGATTAAATAATATTTCAGTTCATTTAACTTTATTAGCTTTTCGATAACCAAAGGAATAGTCTGTATTAGTTTCCACTGTGTAGACTTGGGTGCTCTCTTCACCAAAGTCAGAGCTATTCAGTTGACAAATAGAATGGTTCAGTTCTTGTGTCTTATGGGTCCAGAGACAGGACTTCCCGAGTTTCCTTGGCTCACTACTTCCCTTGTGTCTGAAGCAATTTCTAGAGGACACACACACTGACAACAAATATTGTTGCTTTCCTCAGGAAAGAGCTTAACTACACCTTCCTTCTGGAACCGTATCTTCCCTGTGTACTGAAGACTAAAATGGCAATTATTTCCACTCGCTTCCAGACACATGGTTTCAAATGAAATCAGCACAGGCCTTGAACCCTTGCTGTGTAATAATCAATGTTTCTGAGTGGCTACTGTTGCAATTTATTTCTCTGCTTCTTGTTCTAAGCAGTTTGAGCATGGTGTGTTTGTGTTTCAAGCTCACTGACTCTTTGTCTATACCATTGCCTCTTTACTACAAAGCCTATATCGTGAGGATTTTAGAAAATAAATTCCATATATAGGATGGTTTTAGATTTATAAAAATGTTTGGAAAAGCCTATGGAACATTTCCATATCCCATCCAATTTCTCCCATTAGCATCTCACAGTAGTATAGCTCATTTGTTACACGCACAAATGAATATTAATACATGCTCTAACTAAAGCTCCTGCTACATTAGATTGTCTTACCTGGTACCTCCCATCCTGTTTTAGGACTTACATCACCTCTGTTTGTCAAAACTCTCTTGAATGTCCCTAGCTGTGACAGTTTTTAAAGCTATCTTGTCTTTCATGTCCTCGGCACGTTGAAGAGGGCTGATAAAATTGTTTATAGACTATTTTGGTTGTTAGATTTACGTGATGGTTTTATTGTGACTACAATGAAGCTGTGAATTTCGAGCGAAGGGCATGAGGTATCTTTATTTAATCACATTGTATAATCATGCCATCATGTTCATGATGACCTAGTATTTGACACTTGTATCTGTTTTGCAAGGAATGGAGCTTTCCCTCCCACTCTTTTCTATACTGAACTCTCTCTAAATAAGTCCGTGTGAATTCACACTTAAGGAGTGTGGTGCTGCAGTCTACCTCCTTGAGGGCAGACATTCTACATAAATTATTTAGGATTACATTCACATTTCTATATGGTTTTTCTGTGTATTGCTCACAATGTTTCTCCCCAAACTCTTTTGCTACTGATTTTCAAAATGCTAATGCTTGCTTGGAGCTTTTCTGTGATGGCTGCTTTAATGTCCCTTTTACATTATTCTAGTGTCAGGGTCACCTGTTCATTGTGCTTTTCCACAGGAGCTGGAATTTCCTGATTCTTGTGACATTGGACTTTCATCATGTGACTTATGTCAATCATGTTATAACTCTCACCCCCCTTTTTTTTATTCCTCTGGAGCATGCAGTTTTGGAAACAGATGAGTTAGCCTATTGGATTTGTGCTTCAGGCTCTGCTCAGACTCTGGATGGGTCATTTGCTCAGCCTTTGTCTGGTTCCAATGCCTATCTTTGAATGTACATATTTTTTTCTCTTTTTATGTCAGTTTGGAGCAGGGGTAGGGACTACCAGAGTGTCATTCTCTGAGTGTTATTGTCCCTTCAGGATTATGCCCATGTGTGCACAGCATATAAGGAACCCGTGAATTCATAAATAGCATTTTAGGGCCAGCTAAAGTGTTTCCCTTTACCATCTTTCCAGTACTTTCTATTTTACCCAGAGTCCGCTTTAATGTCCTGTGGTGAGAAAGCCAGGGTGTATTTTTACCTCTTTCTAATTCCTATTTTCCTCCCCAACACCACCTACATGTAATGGTAGGAAATAGATAGAGGCAATCATTATACTACTGTCTTGACACCACTTGAGAGAAGAGTCAGGTTCCACTCCCTCTGAGTTTTCATTCCTAGATGGCGCTGTTTGCTGCCAGTATAGTAAAACCCATATAATGAGGATTAGGAATAAACAGAACAAGAAAAAAAAAAGCATCATGTCTGAGCTGAGCTTTCAGGGGTTTCTTCCCGAGCTCTGACCCTTTGGTGTCCTTATGATAATCTCCTTTCCATACTCAAATGCTACTGTTCTTTCAGAGTTCGTGAGTAGCTTCTTCATGCTCCTGGCCAGGTCCAACATCTATCTGGATGAGGGTAGAAACTGAATGGGGTGAGCCTGCTTCATCTCACAGAGAACTAGCTATGTTGGTGCTTTGCAGTAAGTTCAGGAACCTCATAACTGTCTATATCCACATTCTTCTTAAGTGCTTCCTACTCCCGCCCCGGTTACCAGAATGTCCTCCTCCAGCAGAGAATTCTATCTTCAGTCACAAGTCTGTGTGTTCCTCATCTGTAACTGGCAGTGGTCATGTCCAGGGGCCTGTCTTCTCCTCCAAGTCTTCCTAAGGGCACTGGCCATCTCTTTTCAGATTTATTAGTTTCCTCATGTAACAGTCTTCAATAAGTATTGATTGGCCACAGCTTGATGTTCACAGTGTGCTGTAAGGAACTAGGCTCTAGGCCAGTTCTGGCTGCAGGAAGACAGGAGCCTTTCAGACTTTCCATGGTGTGTTTGTTCCTGGAAATGAGCACCCTCTTTGGTCCCTGGTTCGTATCCTCAAAGGATATTACTATTTAGGTCTTCTAGTTAGAACTCAGCTCCAGTTTGGGAAGGACATGGATAATTTAAAAACACAGTAATTGGACTTCTTTTTTTCTTTCTTTCTTGAAATGGAGAGAAAAAATATAATATATAGGTAGGGAGGGAGAGAGAGACAGAGAGAGAGACATTGAGAGACAGAGAGACAGAGACAGACAGATAGCATGGGCTTTGAAATAGCTCTGTGTAACACTGTTGATGGCTTAGCATAAGGCAGGAATGTTTAGATAGAAGCCCTAGAGAACTTAAAGGCATACAGGTTGAACCTTCAGCCTAATCATGTAAAGTATAGCAGGAATACAGCCATGCCTATGAAGGTGAACGTGCTCCATTTCAACTTCAGCACGCCAGCATAGTCAATAAAGTATAATCCAGTGGAAGCTGAGTTCTTTTTCTCCTCTGCAAGAAGTCATTCTCTCTAGCTGTACTTCCTTTTCTGGAGGTCTAAAGAGCCATGAGCCAAGTGAATTAGAAGGGGGTATTGAGGCAGATAATCAGAATCAGTGGCATGACCTTACTGAAATTTGTTGTTTGTCAATTTCAGGAAGCATGTGCAGCCCTGCTGGACCAATGCCTCTGTTATGTGCAATCCAGAAACTCTAGAAGCGTCCCTCAGAACTCTGAAAGCAGCTTCAGTGTGGGGTTCTCTTTCAACCCAGCCTCCACATCCACTGACTCGAGCCCCAGCCCAAGCCTTGTGATTGATGGGAGAAGTCTGGCCTATGCCCTTGAGAAAAGCCTGGAGGACAAATTTCTTTTCCTTGCCAAGCAGTGTCGCTCCGTCCTCTGCTGCCGATCGACGCCTTTGCAGAAAAGCATGGTGGTGAAGCTTGTCAGAAACAAGCTCAAGGCCATGACCCTGGCCATAGGCAAGTACTTAAGCTGTCCCTGCAGCTGTCTCTTACTTAGCCACTCCCTCTCAATGTGACCCAAATTTCTGATCCTCTTCCACCTATTACTATGAATTAAGGAAAGCCTATTTACTTGTTCCCTTTACAATATTATGACCAGTGTGATAAAGTGGTGCATTCCAGAGATAACGCATACATCAAGCAGCACAAGATGTGGTAGCAGATAGATGTAGTATTATAAGATCAACATTTGCTAATTTAAGAAGACAAGGTGAAGTGTAAACCGATTCTTCAAAGACGGGACTTTAGATAACTACATATTCTACACAGTCCAGCCACAGTGATGTCTTGTGTTAGCGTATTTTGATTTGGTGGAGGCCCTTTTGATGGATGTTATATACATCTTGGCGTCAAGGCTTTATGATGTTCTAAGGAGCCAGACTGAACCAACCAGAAGCCCCAGTTATTCTTCTCAGCTGAATGTTCTCAGTGAGTGTTCTGAGACAAGCATCTCATTAAATACATCCAAGACAGAGCACACATCCATTTCAAGACAGCACAATTTTGTATCATACAAATTTGTATCTTAAATTATTTTTCTCTGCAGGTACTCTTGGCTGTGGAACCTTCAACTTCAATGACAGGGTAGAGGTCACTTAGCACCCTCTTAGGAAGAGCTCCTTCCCATTTCTAAATTGGCTATAGTCTCCTGCACAGGCTTAGCCACTTCCTGGTGAGGGCCAGAAAGGCAGTAACTATCATAACACCATTATAAATATGATCCACTCCTGGGAACTAGTAGGATAAGTGATAAAGATATCTTTACCAACTAGATATGAGTATTTATAGTATAATTTGCAGAAAGTATGTGGTATTTCCCTCTATCACCTTGGGTACTTTGTCTACTAGGAAGAATCCAACATTGAGTGTGAGACCTTGGAAGCCATAGTCTGAACACTCTTATGAGTTATAGAGATCAATAGTATCCACTAAGGAATATGCACAGATGGACAAAAGGGTGTGTGCTCAGGAGACATGACCAGAGTGTTCATCATGGCTTCCCTGGCCCAGGATGAGGGAAGGTAGCATCTCCTCCAGGGAAAGAGAAGCTAATCTCCCGTTAGAATAACACATCTTTTTTTGGACCATGTGTCTCAGTCTGAAGAACCCAGCTGTTAAGATTTAGAGAGCCCTATTGGGCATCGTAGTTCATTTTGAATGAGGCTTTATGTTATTACGGCTTTATAGGAAGCTAAAGGGATTCTCATTGTTCACAAAATTTTAATTCAACAAATAGTAACTGATCACCCATGTTGAGCTTAGCCAATAAAGAACAGTAAATCTACAAGGAAGAGACACCCTAATCCTGACCTGTGTCACACTTGGGTAATTCAACTATGGAAAAGGTTAAGACAAAAGGATTACATTTAAGGGTAGCCTTAAGAGTGTATAGTAAGTTCAAGGCCATTATGACAAACTCAATCAGACCCTGTCTCAAAATCAAAAGTGAAGAGAGGACTTGGGATATAGGTCAGTGGCATATAATACTTGTGAAAACCCTATGTTTGATTTCCAATACTGGAGGAAAGGCAGAAGTAAAAGGACCAACTATAGCCACATCATGAGTTGCTCTGACATTTGTGTTTCTTGGTCTTATTTTCACAGCTTGGCATATGTGTTTTGCCTTGGGTTCCTCTGAGTCTAGTCCTTAGAATGGCCACTATAGTGTCAATTCTAATCGCTATGTCTGTGTCTGATTTCCAAAAGATGTAAGGTTTCTGACTTCTCGTTTTAACATTCATCAATCAACAGCTTGTTGGAACAAATGGAAGTTCCCTTTGCTATGCCACAAAGAACCGAAAAGCAGATATTAGTTAATTCACAGGGGTAATCAGTACACATAAAATGGTGAACAGAATTCAACCTGCTTGATGTAATAAGAAAATTGCTAAGGCAACTATGAGTTGGAGCGCTCCTGATGCCCACAGTTGAGTCACTGCAACAGAATTGATGATTATGTTGGCTTTCCTTATTGTGCCAGAGATCACGTTAAGGAGCTTTTCTGTGTGAATCCTGACAGGATAGAACCCGCTGAATAAGATGGTGGCTAAGTGCTAGCTGATTACTGGGGCAGCTTGATGTGATTGGGAATTCCATGTTATATTGCGTCTAATTCTGATTCCCAGGAAATTGCTCTTCTGCCCTTTCCCCGATCTTTCTCACAGACCTCAGCCCAGCAGGGACCCAAGAAGCTCAACATGTTCGTGTGCTTCTATGCATCTCAAAATCAATGCTTCTTCCTGTCTGTGTTGTTTTTAGGTGATGGGGCCAATGATGTCAGCATGATCCAGGTGGCAGATGTAGGCGTGGGGATCTCAGGCCAGGAAGGCATGCAGGTAAAAGACCATTTGGGCTGTCCTATAGAACAAAATGACCCTATTTTCCCACTATAGCACAGGTTTTCCCTGCCTATGTCTGTCCTCTGATAAAACTGAAGTATTTGACTTCGGTATGATCCTGGGCTCACCTTCTGCTAAGCTAGTAGAAACTGAGATATATTGTCATTCTGTTAATGAAGCCATGTGTGGTAAACATCTTTGCCTGTATCAACCCAAGTATATTTTGGGAAACTCTGACTCCAAGAGAAAAGGTGAGTCATAGCCTCCCCTGGTTCATCCCTGGAGGCATTTATGTTTACTATTGCTCAACAGTATCTATACTCTGTCAAAGCTCCTTCTGCTTCATGACACTGTTAGGACCCAAAATTCCTCTGAAGATGAAATGTAGTCATCCTGACTCCCGTGGAAGTTCCATCTGTGCTTTTCATTTGTCTCTGTTTCAGTTCTGAATGTTCCAAAATTTGAACGCATTAGTTAACTTAAAATGTGCTGCTCCTGGATATAGCATTATATCAACTTCTAACATTTGAGCAAGTTTGAGCCTCATTTTTTAATATATATATATATATATATATATATATATATATATATATATATATATATATATGCTTGGTAAAGATTTTAGAGAACAAGTTATTCAGTGGGTTTTTTAAATCATAATCTTTACCACCATTTATATACAAGTTAGATCACTTATTCAATCAGAAATGATTTATGGAAAACTCACTATATATAAAGTTGTGCAGAGAACATTGATTTTCTGGCTTTTGTATTAAACAGCGGTCAGATGGCAGGCCTGGAAGAAGAGTTGGCTCTCACTATCCAGGGAGCTGCTTCAACATCAAAATGCAAAGATGCATTAGTCTCCCACTTAAACTGTTACATTTGCAGAAACTCTGCACACACCCATCTATACACTTTGAATCATCACTAGTGATTTCTTGTACTCAATGCAATGAAACACTATGTAAATAGTAGTTATGTTGTGTTGTTTAGAGAGAACGTTTCTACATTTTCAATACATTTTTACTGAATATTTTACATCTACACTTGTTTGAGCTTGCAGATTCTGTTCCACAAATACAAAAGGCTGACTTGTTTGCCTAATGGAATATCCATTTCTGAACCAAATGCTCACTATGCTCTGTGATTCTTCAATCATTTACCCCATTATTCATTGTTTCAAAAATCAATGAATCTCCACTATTGTCTGGCACATACTTAGAAACAGATACCGTCAGACATAGTCAGTGTCCTTCATGGAGTTAGTTTAGAAACTCATAAAGAAGGGGACTGTCATTGAAAAAAAGAGGAGGACACAGCTCTGGAGTTGTGGTATTTACCTAGCACACAGCGACTCCAGGTTGGATCTCAAGTGCTAAACAGCAAATAGATTAATAGGCCACGGGATAGACTTTGGGAATATCTTTGGAAATACCTTCAAAGGCTGAGAATTCCTGAAGAAGCTCATTTCTCTCTCTAGCCTTCTCCCTTTCCTACCCACCACAAATTCAGCCAAGACACAATTCCTGTTCCTATATAGAAATAGCCTATACCAATGTTATTAGGTTTCCCAGCTGTCTTGCTAGAATTGGGGTGGTAGAAGCTGTGTTGACTTTGTGTCTGCCTCTGTTGGAGCTTGACATGAGTGTGTTCCACAATATAGTGGACCAGAGGGGTCCACAGAGACTGAGTGTCTCAGGTACAGAAGCTCTGTTCACCTGGAGTTCCTTCCAGCTCCTGGCCCAAGATGACTATCCCACAGTGGCTGGGCTGGTGACCTAGCCTGACTTTATAGGGACTCAATCTAGATTTTTCACACCCATACACAACAAGAAGAGCTCAGGATAGTGGTCTCTCACTTACTGAAATAACACACTAGCAACAGGGTCAACAGAAGAGGTGTGGCCATCCTTCATTACATGTAACTAGAAGTACATACAGAAGTATTTAGCCATATCCTACCTAGAAATGTGCTTACTCAAAGCTACCTAGCCTCTGGGCCCTGCTGTTTCCAACACTGCTCATAAGATTCAAGTGACAAGTCTTATGGCTGAGGAATTATGGATTTGCCTCAATCCTAGGAACAGTGGTAACAGCCTAGTCTTCTCACTAGGTACTCACCATCAAGGTCTATCATATAAAAGGTTTCCTTTTTGGCTTTCTTTGCATATGGATTTGGCATGTATTTTCCTCCTTAGTCTTATCTTAGGGGAAATAAAGAAAACCAGCAACCTTGAAAAATCCTTCATGAATTTTTCCTTTTGTTCATTTAACAAATATTTTTTTGAGTTGTTGTGTGGGGCATTGTGAGGAGACAAAAGAAAATCAAATATGGACTCTTTCCATTTCATGAGTGAACAATGCTGAAGACAGTAGGAGAGGAAGGAGAGGGCTGAGAGTAGGCCTACACAACCCCTGCCCTTCATACCCATACGCTCTCCATCTATGTATCTCAGCACCTGAGAGAATGATATTTTGAAGCAAAATGCGTGAGTGCCAAACATGTAGAGATCTTTTTTTTTCTTGTCATTCCATAAAGACTGTTTATTCTCCTGGAAGAGGTGTCCAAAATGCAACTCTCAGGATGTCTTGATTCTGTCTGTCTGTCTGATACCCATTGGTGGGTCAGCTTAGCTAATGTTTGAAATGTGGGTATAATATAGAAAAATGTACCACTGGTGTTAGAGATATGTGGGGTGAGGGAAATTCCACACATCTCTGTTTTGTGTTTTCTTAAGAAACAACATTAGAAAATTTAAAGCCTGTATAAACTCATTATTCATATATCTAGTATTTGAGATCTTAAATAGTTCTAGAGAGTGCCATTCATGGGCAGCAAGGATTACTGAATGATTTTCCTTTTAAGTGAATGAGTTGATAGGACAAAGCCACACTTAGCACTGTGTTAGGCTGGAGTTTTAATCCTGTCCTGTTTGCTTTGCTTTGCTTTTGTTCTTCCATGCCAAGTTGGGCATCAGCAGTGATGAGAATTACTTTCTTTTTCAAGGCTGTGATGGCAAGTGACTTTGCAGTGCCAAGATTCCGATACCTGGAGAGACTTCTAATCGTTCATGGACACTGGTGCTACTCCAGACTGGCCAACATGGTGCTGTATTTCTTCTACAAAAATACAGTACGTATTGACATGGCTCTATAGAGTTTTACAATTTGTAGGATTGCTGCCTTCATAAACTATCAGAGTCTCCTGTCTGTCCGTCACCAGAACTCCAGTGTCAAGAATATCTTGTGCTTTTTTGAAAAGAGTAAAATAAGCTAAAAGGTTTTTTTTTTTAATTCTTTATGAAAACCTTCATGCTAACGCTAAGCTGATGTCAGTACAGCTCTTTTGTGTTCTTAACAGTTCACTCTGGAGGCTGACACATTTTCCTTTCCTAACCTTCCCCACCCACCCACTCGCCTGATTTCCAAAATGTCTTCTAACAAATGAATACAATATGCTTGGAACCAATCAAGACATGGCTAATTGAGTAGATTTGGAAATTAAATCAGATTAAGCTCTGCCTGGGACCACATCCAAAAAAAAAAAAAAAGTTGTGCTGTTTCTGCCCTTGTGAGTTCATTTCTCCTTTCATTGTAGGCCAGTATTGAATTGCCAGCATGGTGAGGCCTCAGATACTCAGAGCCTAGAGGCTCCTCACTTATCTGCAGAAGTGAATGACCCCTGTGGAGTAGGCTAGAATGGAATGTAGCCCCATTCCATTAGGTCCTTATAGTGGCATCTTAAGCATAGTTGCTCTTCAATTGATAGTAGGGTTTTGTTGTCTTGATAACAACCCATCACAAGTTGAAAATATCACAAACAAAAAAACACATTTAGTCCACTTAGATCATCTACTATCATAGCATAGTGGCATGATACACTGAAACATTGTTAACCTTGTGGACAGCTGGGAGCTTTGATTCAAAACCACTATCCATCATTTCATGAGAGAATAAAGCCCAGGCAAAGAACCAACTTAAAATTCAAAACTTGAGGGAATACATATTGCTTTCACTCCTGCATCAAAAACATGAAAAAAATCCAAATTGAGGCATCATAAGTTGTGGACCATATCTGTTTGACTTCTATGGGTTATAATTTCTTTTAATCTTCCCAAAACACAACTAGGAATTCAGCTAGCTGATCTCTGTAATCCCCAATTCAAGTTTGCCAAATTGGGAAGGTAGTGAGAATAGCTTATTTCAAGCTTTCCAATGTTTTAGAGGAAAATAGAGGGCAAAGTGGCAGCCTAAGGTGTGTACGCTTTCCGTCTGCGCTCCATGTTAAGCCTGCCTTTGTTGGAGAACACAGGGAGGAAAATTAGCCTGTTTTCCTTCATGTAAGATGCAGGGCTTTGTTAAGAACATTATCCACGTGAGGAGTTTAAGGGTAATCAGTCCTCACAGGAGAGAGTCATTAATTTTAAGAATAAATTGGCCTTTCCAATAAAAAGCAGAGAAGAACAGTTTCCATAGTAACAGAGGCTTAGGAATAAAGCTCTTTGGTACTATGAGAGGAGGCTCTTAATTATCTAAGTATTTTTCTTCCTGTTCCCTTTGACTCCATTTGCTCTACTATGACTCATAAGGCTGAGCCCACCGTGGGTGAGCAAGAGTGAGCTGTGGGCGGAAGGCAGGGGAGAAAATCAATGAAAAGCCCAAGACTGTCAGTGGTTGGTGTGAAGGGGGGAAGGTTGCATATTAGGAAACTTAAGTCATAGATTAAAACAGTACATGGGGAATTTAGTCATAGCTTCCACCCACATGGACTAGCATTTCTTATGATCTTCAGAAGTCAATTTCAAGGCAAGGAACTAAAGCCCAGAGAGAGATAAAGTAGCTGTGCCAAGAGCTAGAGACATAAAGCAACTCTTTCAAGAGCCACGGAGAGCTGCATCTCCAGCACCAGAACCCTGTCCTGACTGTGCCCAGTGGAGCATCCATCCACTCTACCACATCTCTTTTGCAGACTTGCCCCCTGCACCGTAAGCCAAGGTCCATCTGTGTTTGAACAAGTTGGATATGTTACTCAACTATGTCTGATCAAGTGTTTTCATATCTCAAACATTAGTTTTCTGTAAATGTTAAGAGGACTTTGAGTTTGAGCCTCAAAGAAGGAAATGAGGACAGTAAACTAGGAAGAGTATGCTTCTGACAAGAGCCACAGTATTCAAGAGATCTAATGAGTTCCTTAAAGGTATCGGATCCTTTAATTCTCAACAAGCCCCAACCCCAGCCTCAGCCCCATGTAGGTTTGGTATAGCCATGTCATGGACAAGGAAACTGAATTAGAGAGAGTGATATGATCTATTCTAGATTACACAGTGGGTCTGAAAATACATTATGTGTTGGGTTGTATCACTATTCTATAATAACTGAAGTAAATAAGTTATAAAGGAAATAGTTTTTATTTTGGTTGATGGTGTCAGAGGTGTCTGCCCATAGAAACCTGTTTCCTTTGGGTTTATGGTGAGGTAGCACTTCATGATAGAAACAAAGATGCTTACCCCATGGTTCTCAGACAGGCCGAGGGAATTGAGTTTTCAGTATTCAGTTTAAGGACATGCCCTCATTGACTTCCTTTCACTAGACTCAACTCTTTTTACTTCCACCACCACCAAATATCTCAATGATCTGGGAAACTAGCTTAAACTCAGGGGCCTCTGTGAGACACTTAAGATTTGGACCACGATATTTTATGTCTGTCCCCAGACCACATGCTCCCAATTGAAATGCAGCCCATCCACTGACACTCTGACCCAGTGAAAGTGGAAAAACCTACCTAACACCCAGCACTGCTGAGCAGATTATTCAGGCTCTCTGTTTCTTAACATCCTTGCCTTGGCCTTGCATTTGTGTGTGCCTTCCTCTTATGGGAGCTATTGATGATTTTCCACTGTTCATTTTCAAAAAGAAAACACAGATGGGAGGATCATGAATTCAAGGCTAACTGGGCTACACAGTTAACCCCTCTGAAAAAAAAAAGAGAAGAAAAAAGAAAACAGAAAGAAAATGAGGGTAAAAGAGGACATGGGCTTAGAGATATATCCTAGGGTACATAGGAAGTAGAAAAACGAAGGACCAACGGAACAAGCCACAGGCCCTCTTGAAAAGTGAGCCATTATAAGCCCCAGTCTCACCTTGATTGTTTAACATTGATCATCTCCAAGTCTTTTGGCACAAAATCTCATCTCTCCCTGAAATGTTTCTAGGCATTTCAAATTCCTGTTGGGAGTCTCTTGAAGACAGGAGGTTGTGGTAGAAGAGATCATGAAGCAGGCTAACAACAAGGCTGGAGAATAGGGCTGTCCTTTGAGAAGAAATCACTGTCTAGCCAGTTACCTACTGAAAATCTGTACAAGGATCTTGGGTTCTTCTGATGAGTCTCTGTAGGAACAGAAAAACAAAACAAAGCAAATAGACAAAAACCGTTCTTAATGCCTCTGTTCTCTCTTGCAGATGTTTGTGGGTCTCTTGTTTTGGTTCCAGTTTTACTGTGGCTTTTCTGCATCTGCCATGATTGATCAGTGGTATCTGATTTTCTTCAATCTGCTCTTCTCATCGCTTCCTCAGCTGGTAACTGGGGTGCTGGATAAAGATGTTCCAGCTGACATGTTGCTGAGAAAGCCACAGCTTTACAAGAGTGGCCAAAACATGGAGGTAAGCTTCCTGTGTCTCTGCCTTCATCTCCTGGCCCTCCATTCTCCTTTTCAACCTTCCAGAAAGTAAAATTCCCCCCCAAATCCTTACTAATAAACACTCCTGGAAAAAATTGAAATTGTAGAGTGGATACTGTTTTCTGGACTCTGTAATGCATGTGTTAGCTTTGTGTTGCTATAACAAAACACCTGAAATGATTGACTTACAAGAGAAGAAGATTGTTTGCACACAGGTTCTGGCAGTTGCAATCTTTGATCAGGCAATCCCAGTTGGGCTTCTAGTGATGATGCCTGATCATCAAGGCAATGGTAAAAAACACATACTAGGGCAAACTGTTCATGTCAGGAACAAAGAAGCAAAGAGAAAGCAACCAGGACCTTGTCAGCCATTCAGCAGCATGGCCACGATGACCAAAGGACCTCCCTCTGAGCTTTATTCCTGAAGCTTCCATCATCTTCCTCAAATGATACTATAAGAACCAAGATATAAGAACACAGGGACACATCCTAAATGAAGGCCATTGCTTGCATTCCTGAAAGCAAATACATTCAAGTATGTAAAACCATTCTCTACCTCGGCTTTTGGCAGAAAAAAACTTTGACAAATTTACCTTGGTCTCAGGTATTAAGCAATTTCTCTAAAGCAGGCAAAATTAAAGAAAAAACAAAGTGTCACTTTCAATGTGAGTTAAACAACAGACTCACATGGAAACCAATCATTGAGCAGACAGGTGTAAATATATGCTTACATCAGCACAGCACATTTGATAAACTGATGGCCAGTTGTCTCAGCCAGCCTTAAAGTAAACCATGTATGCTTCTCTTTAGCCGGTTTAGTTTTGATGTGTGCAGAAATAATGAAACACCCTATTGCTTCTGCAGTACGTCAGAGTAAGAATGGATTTGCTTCAAATTACCTTCCTACTGGGTCCTCTGCATACAGTGAGTTCTTGTAGGAACAGGCTTCACAGTTTAGGAAGCAATTAATAGGAAACAAAGGGGCTTCCATGCTGTACCCCTGGTCTTGAACAGGATTCTCATCCCAGCTGGCTTACTGTCCTCAGCCAATCATGAGACAACACACTGTTAATTTGTCATGTGGAGTGAGGTAATTCATGAAAATGTCACCAGCATTTCCTTTAAGTGGTAGAAAATGCAACTCCTGTGTGTATCCTGCAGGCAATCAAAGCCTTAGGCAGCTACTTAAGGACTTACTAGGCTGCTGTTGAGGAGAGGTGGGGTCCTGGTTGCTCCTTTAAATACAGCTTTGTGTCATCCAGGTACTGGAACAGTCTATTTGACTGTATCAGGACCATTTTGTCATGGGTATAGAGTTCTCATAGTGTGCTTGGCATTGTTATAACTTAATACCTATGTCAGTATTTTAGTTACTTCTCTACTGCAGTGACAAAACACTATGACCAAGGCAACTTTTAAAAAGTCTTTATTGGGGACTTCAGTTTTCAGAGGGTGAGTCCACTGCCAACATGGTGGGGAGCATAGCAACAGGCAAGCCAGCATACCTCCTCCAAGGACATAACTTCCAATTGTTCCCAAATAGTTTCACCAACATCATGAGAGGTTGGAGAGTTGGCTTGGTAGTCAAGAATTCTTATTGTTCCAGGCAGTGAATACATATCCTGCACACATACAGCTGAAAACACTCATAAACATAAAATAAGAATAGACAATTCTAAAAATCACTAAGAAACATCCATTTTTTGTTTAACTTTAAGATTTAAGGCAAATTGTTAAGAGTCTTTCAATGGATTCATCATAAAACCATTTCAAAGTGGAAGGAGGGCACAGACCCGGGGTGGGGGGCATATCAGGATGGGGTGCACATTGGGGGACTGGCTCAATATTTTAGATATTCTTCCCTGATGATAAGTCCCATAGTGAGCAGTGTCTGCTTTGTTTTTGTTTTTGTTTTTGTTTTTTCTCTCAGAATTTCATGATCACTGACTGTACTGATATCATTTCTAGACTTACCTCTTCTCCCCTCCAACTCCTCCTATCCCTCTGCCAACTCCCTTTCACATTCAGGACTCATATTCTTGGTTCAAAGGTTCCCAGTCACCTGGCTACCGGCAGCTCTGGTTCTGCCTGATTTGTTTTCTCATCCATCATGTTGGATCTGTGCTCGCCTCAGGTCCTAAAACAGAACATTTTCTTCCAGTACTTGGAGTATTTAGGGTATCCCATGCTCAAAAATTTGTTGGAGGAGACAAGCCCTTCTCTGTAATCTCTCTTTGTTTTTGTGTCTCAGGAATACAGTCCACGAGCATTCTGGTTAAACATGGTGGATGCTGCCTTCCAAAGCCTGGTCTGCTTTTTCATTCCCTATCTGGTAAGTAGAAACCCAGAATAGGTTTTCTCCTCAGCTGCCTCTAAGCAGCTATAGTCATACAGAACTTAGCCATTTTGCTTTCTGTCTTTCAGGCCTACTATGACTCCGATGTGGATGTATTTACCTGGGGGACCCCTGTCACAGCAATAGCATTGTTCACCTTCCTGCTGCACCTGGGTATTGAAACCAAAACCTGGGTGAGAGCCATGAGCAAGGTCACACTCCGAAAGGAACTCACATTAGGGGTCAAATACTTCTCAGAAGTTGTTTTGCACATTTAGTAGGCTACAAAACTGCCCTACCTTTGTGATAAAAAGAAACATAAGACCTACTCAAAGCTTTGAGTGACCCATCACTGACTTTCCTGAGCAGCCCTTTATCTGTTTGCTTTCTTGTCTCCTTCATTGCTATGTCTTTGCCTTGCCCTCTCCTTTTGCCCTTATGCTCCTGTCCCAGGCTGCCTTACTAAGGCCAACTGGCCACCAATGACAAGAATCTTTGCTAAGTCCTGGAAAAGCACACTCTTAACCATCCCTGATAAACTCATGTTGCTCTGTTGCCACTATTAATGTGAAGTAAAAGCCCTTTCTCTCTGGTTCTTTTTAGACCTGGCTCAACTGGTTAGCCTGTGGCTTCAGTACCTTTTTGTTTTTCTCCGTGGCTCTAATTTACAACACTTCCTGTGCCACATGCTATCCTCCATCTAACCCTTACTGGACCATGCCGACATTACTGGGAGACCCTCTGTTCTACTTGACTTGTCTCATCGCACCTGTTGCTGCATTGCTGCCCAGGTGAGTATCTGAGTTAGTACCACCAAGTGATAAGTAAGTGCAGCATACACACATCCCTTGGCCTTGCTGTGCTTGGACCTGGGTGAGTCTCATGAAGCTCAATCATAGACCAGTTTAGAATCTGTTTTTTGTGTCTTCTTTCTAGATTGTTTTTCAAAGCCCTCCAGGGGAGCCTTTTCCCCACCCAACTCCAGCTAGGACGCCAGTTGGCCAAGAAATCCCTCAACAAGTTCAGCGTTCCCAAAGAGACTTTTGCTCAGGGACAACCACCTGGACACACAGAACCTGAGCTATCAGAAAGGAAGGCCATGGGACCTTTTGAGTCTCTCCCTAGAGACTGTGCCTCTCAAGCTTCCCAGTTCACACAGCAGCTGGCCTGTTCCCCAGAGGCCAGTGGGGAGCCCAGTGCAGTGGATACAAACATGCCACTGAGAGAGAACACCTTGCTGGAAGGACTTGGCTCTCAGGCCTCAGGGTCTGCTATGCCCAGAGAGGCTATTTCAGAAGACTGTCCTGGGGACTCCAAGAGGAAATCCACCAGTGCTAGTCAAACAGCCCCCTTGTCGTCACTCTTCCATCTGCCCAGCTTTGGCTCACTAAACTGGATCTCCTCACTATCACTGGCCAGTGGTCTGGGAAGTGTCTTGCAATTGTCCAGAAGTAGTTTACAGATGGACAAGCAGGATGGTGAGTTCCTGTCCAACCCACCACAACCAGATCAGGACCTGCACAACTTACAGGGACAAGTTACAGGCTACTTCTAGTATCACCTCCAAAGGGCCACAGCCAATTGTGGTGACAAAGAAATCCTTGAAATGGCCTTTTATTTTATGTAACAAATGTTAATGTTATTTATGTTTATTATTTGCACAGAAGAGTTCTAGAAAGATGTATTTTTTAAATGTTTCCAAGACATATATAGGAAACCAGAGGTACCAAAAAAGAAAGTTTATTTTTTAAAAGTTCTAAGTAGAGTATACTTATGAAAAATAACACATATCTTTATCTATCTATATATAAAGTTTAAAGAAGAGTGACACTTAAAAGGTGTGTCGAGATTTATTTTTTCATCTCATTTTGTAAGGAAAAGCAATATGCATTGTTTCTTCAACACACATGACCCTTGCTTTCTGCAGGAAGGCATAACCATGTGGCCAATCCCGTAAAGCCTGGGGTAGCAGTGGCGGGTGTGGAGACAGGGCAGGGAGGAAAGAGGACAGAGAGAAGGGCGTGTGGCCTTTGAGGCAAATACCTCCATTGGCTTCCAATGTTACCATCAGTGAACAGGACAGTGAAACCTTGAGAAAAACCCATGTGAAATCCCTGCCAACACTCAAACTTCTGGGCAGGCATTTCATTAGGTTCACCTCATAGGTTTGACAGCTCCATTGTTGTGTGTATTTCTTGCTAAAATCATCACAGGCAATAAACAACCCCCCACTTTGCAACAAGAGTGTCTGGTGCCACTGTTGTGTGAAGATCCTGGTGGATGACATAAGAGAGAGTGTTCTGAATACTGTGGGGACACTTCCTCATGCAAGTCTTTTCAGATACCAAAGAAAACAGTACTATGGTGTACAGAACAGGGCTGACGGGTGACCTGTTATCTGAATCTCCTTGCACAAGGCCATAGGCAACACATTTTGAGTAGCTACTGTGAGGCTTTTGTTTGGTAAGCTATCATTTCTCTTCATTCAAAAAGGAAAGGGGGAAAGGAAATGATTAAAACTCTGATGATAAACTATAATATATCGATGACATATTAACTCATCCCTGATGTAGTGCCCATCCTGTCCCATACTCAGGATAGGAAGTAAGCAGAGTGTCTCAGGCTTATCCAGTGGGTAGCTGTCTTAGACTGCAATGCAGAATAACAGAGGATAAAGGTTTTGGAAAGAACTACCTGCTAAATATGGTCCTTGTCAAGCAGAATGCCCCTCATTCTCAGAGTGGAAGCTGTGAGGAAATGGGGAGGGGGTGTATCCTTTCTATGATGCTGTGACTTGCCCTGACAAGCTTGGTAAATGAATGAAGAAATAACTGACAAACAGACAGATAGAGGAGGGACAGGAAAAGGAGGGAGGGAGGGAGGGAGAGGGGAAAAGGGAAAGGGAGAGAGAGAAACTGCAGTTTGGTGGAGTGGGCCTCCAATGGAGAAGCATTGTTACCCAGAAGCACAATATGTTTATTACATGGAGTTGAACAGAGTGCCAGGTCTATTGCACCCAGATAAACAAGGAGGCAGGGTTTTTGGAATACAGCTGGATCCAGGAGACAGGCTTAGGTAAATTAGGGGGGAGAGTCTCTATAGGGGAGTGGTGTGAGGCCTATAAACATCCAGTGAGTAGGATACTGTGGATACATTTTTGATATACACTGCCAACATCCACAGATGGAACAGAAGGGAAATCTTTAGCATTTCCCCGTGGGTCTGAAGCCATGGTCCTTGACACATCTGTGCCCATATCAGCAGTACACATTCACCTAGAATTTCATCCACTAGGGACTTTCCCTGCTCCCCACAGTAGGTTCCTGGATAGCTCTGGCAGGGACACCTGGGCACTATAAGATGTGGGTGGCAGAAGTTAGCAGGAGGCAATTTTTGCACTAGTAATGCATGATCAAAGGCAGCAGCTCTCCTAACCAGGATTGTGTAAATCCCTACCATGCCTAGTGCCACCTTTTCTGTTCTTGGGAGCCACACATCTGAAAAGTTTTAATGTGCAAAGCTGGGTTCTTATCTCAAGACCACAAGAACAACAAGCATGTGTGTGTGTGTGTGTGTGTGTGTGTGTGTGTGTGTGTGTGTGTGTGTGTGTGTGTTAGTATCTGACTTCAAAATGACCCAGTGTCCAGACATCCTGCACTCACAGCCTTGCTTCATTCCAGGAGAAATCTTCCCTCTGAGGATAGGGCTTCTTGGCAAAGGATCGGGGCATTAGCTTCAGAAACTTTCATAGCAAAGCAAGGTTGGAGAAATACATATTTCAAAAGGTATGGATGGCAATTGGCTGTTTATGGGGTGAGAAATACTCATGCAATTTACTGTAGTCCATTCCAGTCAACCACGTTCATCTCCACATAGCATAGTATGGGGTGAAAGTTCATGATCCCTTCTAAAATGTGCTGCCCAAAATACATTGCCAAAACCTGACAAAACTATAGAAAATTTGAATATTTAAAAAAGAGCGATTAGTGAAAGGCAAACAACATTATTCATACATGACTGGGTAATATGCCTAGAAATTCAAATGAATTAGAAATTCATAGGCAAATGGAATGAACTAGAAAATATCATCCTGAGTGAGGTAACCCAATCACAGAAAAACACACTTGGTATGCACTCATCGATAAGTGGATATCAGCCCAAAAGCTCCAATTACCCAAGATGCAATCCACAGACCACAGGAAGCTCAAAAAGAAGGATGACCAAAATGCGGATGCTCCCACTCCTTCTTAAAAGGGGGAAAATATCCATAGGAGGGGATATGGAGGCAAAGTTTAGAGCAGAGACAAGAAATGGCCATTCAGGGCCTGCCCCCATGTGGCCCATATATATACAACCACCAAAACTAGATAAGATTGATGAAGCTAAAAAGTGCATGCTGAAAGGGACCGGATATGGATCTCTCCTGAGAGACACATCCAGAGCATGTCAAATACAGAGGTGAATGCTAGCAGCAAACCACTGGACTGAGAACAGGATCTCCTTTAGGGAAATTAGAGGAAGGATTGAAAGAGCTGAAGGGGCTTGCAACCCCATAAGAACAACAATACTAACCAACCAGAGTTTCCAGGGACTAAACCACTACCGAAAGAATATACATGGACTGACTCAGGGTTCCAACTGCATATGTAGCAGAGAATAGCCTTGTTGGGGCACCAGTAGAAGGGGAAGCCCTTGGTCCTGCCAAAGTTGGACCCCCATTGCAGGGGAATGTTGAGGAAGGTGGCAGTAAGGGAGGATGGATGGGGGAAACACCTGTATGGGGAGGAGGCTGGGATGGGGGCTTATGGACAGGAAACCAGGAAAGGGAATAACATTTGAAATGTAAATAAAGAAATATATCTAAAAACAGATAAATAAGACACTGTAGTGGGGTTATAATAGACACACGTTTTTATAAAGTACATACAATATAGATCAATCCAAAAAAAAAAAGAAGAGGAGGAGGAGGGGGAGGAGGAGGAGGAGGAGAAGAAAGAGGAGGAGGGAGAGGAGGAGGAGGAGGAAAGAAGAATAATAGGCAGCTCTCAATTATCAAAGGAGGAATTCTATCAGCTCACTATGTTGGAGGATGGCTGTTCTTGAGGCCTCACCCAGGTCTGAGCATCAAAGTAACTGAACACTAAAACAACTGAACACTGACAGCTAATGAACCCTGCACAGCATGGACACTTGCTTCAAAATCAAAACCAACATTTCAGGCAGCAGATACAGTGTCATTTTGCCTTGTATGTCTGACTTTGCACAGAATCTAACATCTTAGATGCATTCAGCAAATATTGGTAAGTAGAAGAATCAACCTATTAATAAAAATGAAAGACATTCCTATTAAAATCATAATAAAAATTGCTTGCTATAACTTATTATTTGTTTAATAGTTTCCCAATTTTCCGGCGGATGCCATAGTATATTCAATTTAAATGAATTTCTAGAGTGGCAGAAATTAAGATAACCATTGTCCATACTGGAAATGATTTTATACCTGGAAAATCCCAAATGAATAAGTTAAATGGCCCTCGGAATTAATAAAAGGAAGAAGTAAATAGCTTCACTGAACGAAAAGTAGCAACAGTTTCTATAGAGAACAGTGGAAATCATAAAGATGTACTGGTGAGGGCTGGAGAGGTCTCAGTTGCCACAATACAAAAAAAAAAAAAGTACTGAAATACTGAAGAACACTCTTTGGGAGTGTAGAGGGCGTTCTCTCTAAATTAGAAAATGTGAAGCTGTCTCAGTCCATACGTATTTTCTGTCAGCCATATTCAGTTCTCAGTTTCTTTGTTTGGGTAGTTCTGAAATTAGCAAAGTGGTTCAAAATTTTATGTAGGACACTATATGGGCAAAAATACCAAAGAAAATTCCATCAAATAAGTCATGAACAGGAAATGTCTGCTTTCCTCAGTAAAGTATTAGTTAATCCTAGAATTGAACGTAAACCCAATTAAGATCATTAAGGGATAATGGACAGTTCAGATAGAAAAATGCTTTATGACATTCAGATACTTAATGTTCAATTCTTTCAGGAAAGAAATGAACAGAAGAAACATGCCATTTTATAGTAAATTTAATTTATGATTAAAAAGATTAAGTGAGACCTATAAATTCATATTTAAAATAAATGTATATCACATATAACCATATGTGATATAGAAAATATTCATTTTATATACATATATAATATATTATAAATATAATATGTATAAAAATAAACTTGAAATTTTAAAGTAAAAGCCATAGTATATGTAGTGGAACTCTGAAGGTGACATCTTAGGCATTTGTGGCAGTTTCTGAGGTTTTGGCTGTCTTTTGGTTCCTAAACCTGAATTCCTTCCCTTGGCCCTGGACACTGGGCCTTCAATGCACCTGGCTCAACCTCAGTGGTTCATCTGCTTTTTCTGGTTCTGTTAGCCCTGTTCACTCCTACTTCTTAGGACTTTTAGAAGCCTCTAGTATTAGAAGCCTCTAATAAACTTGTGATTCCAAACTGCCATAAAGTGAGAGACACTGTGATGAGGACACTTCCCTGACCTGGTCCTAGAATGTCATCATCAATCTATTCCTGGGCAGCTTATTTGCTGAGAAAAAATCTAATAAGAAAGTTTGTTATTAACTGAAAAATGAAAGTAAAAGCTTCAAAGAGGAAAGCCATTGGCCTTTAAAAAGTTTAGTATTTGGGTATTAAGTAAGAGTTAAAACTGAAAGGTCTAATCTCATGGTAAAAGAGGTATATCATGCAAATGACTACCATGAATAACAAATAAGAAATCATTATTTGCCCAAAGACTGGACTGGTTGAATACTCATATTTTAGTGAGAACACCCTACCTGTTTAGAAGCTTAAGCCCACTCCTCTTTGACCCAGTAAACCAACTTTGATGGACTAATTTTTGCATATGTATGTGTTGTACATGCATGTGCAGGAATGTTCACACAGGTATGGCACATGTGTATACAGGTATACATCACAGTTGTGAAAGTATGTGTGTATGTTCAAGCTTAGTATGGATTATCATTTACTATTCTCTATCTTATGTATTCAGGCAGAATCTCTGACTGAACCTTTAACTCCCGCTTTGACTAACCTTTAATCTAGCTAGCCATCTTGCTCTGGCAATCCCATCTCCATATGCCATATGTCTAGTCAGCACCTACATACCCACACAGATTTTAAGAGAATTCTGAGGATCAAAACTCTCATTCTTGTGCTTGCACCACGTGTTCTTTACCTAAGAAGCTATCTCCCAACCCAACTTTTGGGACTAAATTTGAAGAAAATATCTCGTTATATTCATTTAAGATATTCCTACAGAAATTAAACAGAGATGTAGACAGACTAAGAGAAGTCTGAGCCAAATGGACTTAACGGATACTTATAGAACATTCTATCCTAAAGCAAAAGGATATACCTTCTTCTCAGCTCCTCATGGTACTTTCTCAAAAACTGACCATATAATTGGTCAAAAAACGGGCCTCAACAGGTACAGAAAGATAGAAATAATCCCATACATGCTATCAGACCACCACGGCCTAAAACTGGTCTTCAATAACAATAGGGGAAGAATGCCCACATACACGTGGAAATTGAACAATGCTCTACTCGATGATAACCTGGTCAAGGAAGAAATAAAGAAAGAAGTTAAAGACTTTTTAGAATTTAATGAAAATGAAGGTACAACATACCCAAACTTATGGGACGCAATGAAAGCTGTGCAAAGAGGAAAACTCATAGCGCTGAGTGCCTGCAGAAAGAAACAGGAAAGAGCATATGTCAGCAGCTTGACAGCACACCTAAAAGCTCTAGAACAAAAAGAAGCAAATACACCCAGGAGGAGTAGAAGGCAGGAAATAATCAAACTCAGAGCTGAAATCAACCAAGTAGAAACAAAAAGGACCATAGAAAGAATCAACAGAACCAAAAGTTGGTTCTTTGAGAAAATCAACAAGATAGATAAACCCTTAGCCAGACTAATGAGAGGACAGAGAGAGTGTGTCCAAATTAACAAAATCAGAAATGAAAAGGGAGACATAACTACAGATTCAGAGGAAATTCAAAAAATCATCAGATCTTACTATAAAAGCCTATATTCAACAAAACTTGAAAATCTACAGGAAATGGACAATTTTCTAGACAGATACCAGGTACCGAAGTTAAATCAGGAACAGATAAACCAGTTAAACAACACGAAAACTCCTGAGGAAATAGAAGCAGTCATTAAAGGTCTCCCAACCAAAAAGAGCCCAGGTCCAGACGGGTTTAGTGCAGAATTCTATCAAACCTTCATAAAAGACCTCATACCAATATTATCCAAACTATTCCACAAAATTGAAACAGATGGATCACTACCGAATTCCTTCTATGAAGCCACAATTACTCTTATACCTAAACCACACAAAGACACAACAAAGAAAGAGAACTTCAGACCAATTTCCCTTATGAATATCGACGCAAAAATACTCAATAAAATTCTGGCAAACCGAATCCAAGAGCACATCAAAACAATCATCCACCATGATCAAGTAGGCTTTATCCCAGACATGCAGGGATGGTTTAATATAAGGAAAACCATCAACGTGATCCATTATATAAACAAACTGAAAGAACAAAACCACATGATCATTTCATTAGATTCTGAGAAAGCATTTGACAAAATTCAACACCCCTTCATGATAAAAGTCCTGGAAAGAATAGGAATTCAAGGCCCATACCTGAACATAGTAAAAGCCATATACAGCAAACCAGTTGCTAACATTAAACTAAATGGAGAGAAACTTGAAGCAATCCCACTAAAATCAGGGACTAGACAAGGCTGCCCACTCTCTCCCTACTTATTCAATATAGTTCTTGAAGTTCTAGCCAGAGCAATCAGACAACAAAAGGAGGTCAAGGGGATACAGATCGGAAAAGAAGAAGTCAAAATATCACTATTTGCAGATGATATGATTGTATATTTAAGTGATCCCAAAAGTTCCACCAGCGAACTACTAAAGCTGATAAACAACTTCAGCAAAGTGGCTGGGTATAAACTTAACTCAAATAAATCATTAGCCTTCCTCTACACAAAAGAGAAACAAGCCGAGAAAGAAATTAGGGAAACGACACCCTTCATAATAGACCCAAATAATATAAAGTACCTCGGTGTGACTTTCACCAAGCAAGTAAAAGATCTGTACAATAAGAACTTCAAGACACTGAAGAAAGAAATTGACGAAGACCTCAGAAGATGGAAAGATCTCCCATGCTCATGGATTGGCAGGATTAATATAGTAAAAATGGCCATTTTACCAAAAGCGATCTACAGATTCAATGCAATCCCCATAAAAATACCAATCCAATTCTTCAAAGAGTTAGACAGAACAATTTGCAAATTCATCTGGAATAAAAGAAAACCCAGGATAGCTAAAACTATCCTCAACAATAAAAGGGCTTCAGGGGGAATCACTATCCCTGAACTCAAGCAGTATTACAGAGCAATAGTGATAAAAACTGCATGGTATTGGTACAGAGACAGACAGATAGACCAATGGAATAGAATTGAAGACCCAGAAATGAACCCACACACCTATGGTCACTTGATTTTTGACAAAGGAGCCAAAACCATCCAATGGAAAAAAGATAGCATTTTCAGCAAATGGTGCTGGTTCAACTGGAGGTCCACATGTAGAAGAATGCTGATCGATCCATGCTTATCACCCTGTACAAAGCTTAAGTCCAAGTGGATCAAGGACCTCCACATCAAACCAGACACACTCAAACTAATAGAAGAAAAACTAGGGAAGCATCTGGAACAAATGGGCACCTGAAAAAATTTCCTGAACAAAACACCAATGGCTTATGCTCTAAGATCAAGAATCGACAAATGGGATCTCATAAAACTGCAAAGCTTCTGTAAGGCAAAGGACACTGTGGTTAGGACAAAACGGCAACCAACAGATTGGGAAAAGATCTTTACCAATCCTACAACAGATAGAGGCCTTATATCCAAAATATACAAAGAACTCAAGAAGTTAGACCGCAGGGAGACAAATAACCCTATTAAAAATGGGGTTCAGAGCTAAACAAAGAATTCACAGCTGAGGAATGCCGAATGGCTGAGAAACACCTAAAGAAATGTTCAACATCTTTAGTCATAAGGGAAATGCAAATCAAAACAACACTGAGATTTCACCTCACACCAGTGAGAATGCCTAAGATCAAAAACTCAGGTGACAGCAGATGCTGGCGAGGATGCGGAGAAAGAGGAACACTCCTCCATTGTTGGTGGGATTGCAGACTGGTACAACCATTCTGGAAATCAGTCTGGAGGTTCCTCAGAAAATTGGACATTGAACTGCCTGAGGATCCAGCTATACCTCTCTTGGGCATATACCCAAAAGATGCCCCAACATATAAAAAAGACACGTGCTCCACTATGTTCATCGCAGCCTTATTTATAATAGCCAGAAGCTGGAAAGAACCCAGATGCCCTTCAACAGAGGAATGGATACAGAAAAGTGGTACATCTACCCAATGGAATATTACTCAGCTATCAAAAACAACGAGTTTATGAAATTCGTAGGCAAATGGTTGGAACTGGAAAATATCATCCTGAGTGAGCTAACCCAATCACAGAAAGACATACATGGTATGCACTCATTGATAAGTGGCTATTAGCCCAAATGCTTGAATTACCCTAGATGCCTAGAACAAATGAAACTCAAGACGGATGATCAAAATGTGAATGCTTCACTCCTTAAATCTTTAAAAGGGGAACAAGAATACCCTTGGCAGGGAAGAGAGAGGCAAAGATTAAAACAGAGACTGAAGGAACACCCATTCAGAGCCTGCCCCACATGTGGCCCATACATATACAGCCACCCAATTAGACAAGATGGATGAAGCAAAGAAGTGCAGACCAACAGGAGCTGGATGTAGATCTCTCCTGAGAGACACAGCCAGAATACAGCAAATACAGAGGCGAATGCCAGCAGCAAACCACTGAACTAATAGGATCCCCGTTGAAGGAATCAGAGAAAGAACTGGAAGAGCTTGAAGGGACTCGAGACCCCATATGTACAACAATGCCAAGCAACCAGATCTAAGCCACTACCTAAAGACTACACATGGACTGACCCTGGACTCTGACCTCATAGGCAGCAATGAATATCCTAGTAACAGCACCAGTGGAAGGGGAAGCCCTGGGTCCTGCTAAGCCTGAACCCTCAGTGAACTAGATGGTGGGGGGAGGGCGGCAATGGGGGGAGGTTTGGGAGGGGAACACCCATAAGGAAGGGGAGGGGGGAGGGGGATGTTTGCCCGGAAACCGGGAAAGGGAATAACACTCGAAATGTATATAAGAAATACTCAAGTTAATAAAAAAAAAAAGGAAAAAAAATTCCTAAGCAAGACATAAAAATTTTCAAGCAAACAGACCCAAAAAGCCAGCTGGGTAGCCATTCTAATATTGGTGTTATGTTCAGATAATTTTCTGTTGTGCTCAAGGCTCTTTCCCAATTTCTCTTCTATTGGATTCAGTGTGTCTGGTTTTATGTAGAGGTTCATTGGACTTTAGCTTTGAATATAGAGATTAAAATGGATCGATTTGCATTTTTCTACTTGAGGATCACCAGTTGGACCAGCTTCCTTCATTGAAAATGCTGTCTTTTGAACACTGTATGTTTTGGCTCTTTTGTCAAACATCAAGTGACAATAAGTGTGTGGATTACTTTCTGAGACTTCACTTGTCTTCTACTGGTCTGACTGTCTGTGTCTGTACCAATACCATATCATTTTTATGACTATGGCTCTATAATACAACTTGAAGTCAGGGATGGTGATTAACCCAAAAATTCTTTTGTTTTCTTTTAACTATCCTGGGTTTCTTGTTATTACAAATAAAGTTGAGAATTGCTCTGAAAAAAAAAAGATATTCCTGGTAAGAGTGCTACAAGTTTGTAAACATTTTGGAATGTCATGGAAATCAGGAAAGAACCATTTAAGGAAGGAAATACAAGAGGTATCACAGATCCAAAATATGGAATCTATTGAGAGAAATGCTATGAATGGTCTTTCAGCATGTTAAAGACCAGGTATTGTGCAGTTAATGCCAAGGACAAAGCTGGTGCTTGCTATGCACAACATTTTCTGAAGCAAGAACCAAGTGACAGTGCATTGGAGCTTTGCTGCAGTGGACGTGTGACCCTTAAAACCTTTGAGTGAGGCTGTGAAACAGTGGGTATATGGCTCTTAAAACCCAGGGTATGAGGCCATTAGAGCTGGGAGATATAACAATCAAAATTTGGTGTATGTATTATTCCAAACCCAGGGTCACACAGACAATCCTAATGAAACCAAATAGGTAGGAAAAGAAAGATGAATATGGGAAAGAAACTAGCAGAGAAGAGGGGTTCTAGGTAAAAGGGAAACAGCATGGCTTGTGATAATAAGAATGCACTGGGGGTTGGGGATTTAGCTCAATGGTAGAGCACTTGCCTAGGAAGCGCAAGGCCCTGGGTTCGGTCCCCAGCTCCGAAAAAAAGAAAAGAAAAAAAAAAAAAAGAATGCACTGGATACATGTGTCATGTCAAAGAATAAATACAATAAATTTAATTTAAAAAAAATCTAGGTATGGGGTGTTACATGTCTATGATCCCAGCTATGCAGGACACTGAGGCAGGAAGATTCTAAGTTTAGGCCATCTCAGAAAAAGGATGGGGAATAAAAGGAAAAAAAGGTTGAGAATGCACAAGAATGAATACACATTGACATGTTTGTGGTCCTGCTCATCAAGTTTACTGGATCTATAAGACTTGCATCTCTGGAAACATTGAGTTTTAGAGCCTCATCATTTAGAACAGCATAATGTTTCCACCAAATAGATATGAGTGTCACAAAACTGGATCTGTTCTCAGCTTGTGACCCAAAATGGTAACCCCAAACTGTCAACTCATCTTTTGAACTTGTTCCAGTTGAAATAAGTCCACGTCCACAATGTAAAATGTTACTTTACTTCATTATTTAACACGGATCATCCTATATAGAAAAAAAGATAAAGATAATGGTAAAAAGTTGAGGGTCTGGATGGAAAGAGTACTATCGTAGAGGATTTTTCCTGTCATTCATGAGAGCTGGGGTTCCATCCCAATACCATTCTATGTAGAATTTGGCATTCCATTACAGATGATATAATGAGTCACCCAGATTTATCCCTGGCTGCTCAGGTTGCTTTCTTGGCATGGTTCTACCCCATTTGGGGGTACATAGATATGCCATTGACTTACTCTCAGCCTCCATTCTGAACAGCATAGGAACCTGGTAGGATGATGAGCTGCGCTTTGCTTCTCCACCCAATCTTGCTGCTTTCATGCTCGAATTGTTCCAAGGCTATTTCCAGGTTAAGTCTACTGAACCTGAACCTGTTTCTATAAACTTCCTGCAGTTCTTGATCTAATGTGGAACTGAATCAAGAAATAATTCCCCAGGGAAAAAGCCAAAGTATCACTCCTTATAATTAATCATCATTATACACATAATAAGAATATGTATATGAAATATAGCTGAGCCAGGTGTAATGGTGAACATCTGTAGTTTTGGTACCCAGGGACTGAGGCAGGAGGACCACAACTTTAAGTCTAGATGGAAATAAAGTAAGAACACATACCTGAAAATGTAATGTAAATCTTATTGTGGAGCTAGAGAGATTTCCTCTTGCAGAGGACTCGAGTTTAATTCCCAGCACTCACATGATAGCTCACAACTGTCTGTAACTCCATGTCTAGTGGATACAATGCTTTCTTCTGACCTCCATGGGCACTAGACATGCAAGTGAGGCACATGCATATATGGAGACAAAATATGCACCATAAAATGAATGTTTAAAATAAAATAAAATCTAACTGCCACATTGATCCATCTTATTTAGGATCTCTCAGTTTAGTTTTATATTGATTTTAGTCCCTGATATCTTGAATATATGTTTAAAAGCAAACCCACCTTTTTTTTTTTACAACTTTTTCATCTTTATTAACTTGGGTATTTCTTATTTACATTTCTTTTATCTTTATTAACTTGAGTATTTCTTATTTACATTTCGATTGTTATTCCCCTTCCCGGTTTCTGGGCCAACATCCCCCTAACCCCTCCCCTTCCCCTTCTCTATGGCTTCCCCTTCCCATCCTCCCCCCATTACCACCCTCCCCCCAACAATCACATGCACTGGGGGGTTCAGTCATAGCAGGACCCAGGGCTTCCCTTCCACTGGTGCTCTTACTAGGATATTCATTGCTACCAATGAGGTTGGAGCCCAGGGTCAGTCCATGTATAGTCTTTGGGTAGTGGCTTAGTACCTGGAACCTCTGGTTGGTTGGCATAGTTGTTCATATGGGGTCTCTAGCCCCTTCAAGCTCTTCCAGTCCTTTCTCTGATTCCTTCGACAGGGGTCCCATTCTCAGTTCAGTGGTTTGCTGCTGGCATTCGCCTCTGTATTTGCTGTATTCTGGGTGTGTCTCTCAGGAGAGATCTACATCCGGTTCCTGTCGGCCTGCACGCCTTTGCTTCATCTATCTTGTCTAATTGGGTGGCTGTATATATATGGGCCACATGTGGGGCAGGCTCTGAATGTGTGTACCTTCTGCCTCTGTTCTAAACTTTGCCTCCCTATTCCCTCCCAAGGGTATTCTTGTTCCCCTTTTAAAGGAGTGAAGCATTCCCATTTTGGTCATACTTCTTGAGTTTCATGTGTTCTGTGCATCTAGGGTAATTCAAGCATTTGGGCTAATAGCCACTTATCAATGAGTGCATACCATATGTGTTTTTCTGTGATTGGGTTAACTCACTCAGGATGATATTCTCCAGTTCCATCCATTTACCTATGAATTTCATAAAGTCATTGTTTTTGATAGCTGAGTGATAGTCCATTGTGTAGATGTACCACATTTTCTGTATCCATTCCTCTGTTGAAGGGCATCTGGGTTCTTTCCAGCTTCTGGCTATTATAAATAAGGCTACTGTGAACACAGTGGAGCACTTGTCTTTGTTATATGTTGGGGCATCTTTTGGGTATATGCCCAAGAGAGGTATAGCTGGGGCCTTAGGTAGTTCAATGTCCAATTTTCTGAGGAACCTCCAGACTGATTTCCAGAATGGTTGTACCAGTCTGCAATCCCACCAACAATGGAGGAGTATTCCTCTTTCTCCACATCCTCGCCAGCATTGTCACCTGAGTTTTTGATCTTAGGCATTCTCACTGGTGTGAGGTGAAATCTCAGTGTTGTTTTGATTTGCATTTCCCTTATGACTAAAGATGTTGAACATTTCTTTAGGTGTTTCTCAGCCATTCACCATTTCTCAGCTGTGAATTATTTGTTTAGCTCTGAACCCCATTTTTTAATAGGGTTGTTTGTCTCCCTGTGGTCTAACTTCTTGAGTTCATTGTATATTTTGGATATAAGCCCTCTCTCTGTTGTAGGATTGGTAAAGATCTTTTCCCAATCTGTTGGTTGCCATTTTGTCCTAACAACAGTGTCCTTTGCCTTACAGAAGCTTTGTAGCTTTATGAGATCCCATTTGTCGATTCTTGATCTTAGAGCATAAGCCATTGGTGTTTTGTTCAGGAAATTTTTTCCAGTGCCCATGTGTTCGAGATGCTTCCTCACTTTTTCTTCTTTTAGTCTGAGTGTATCTGGTTTGATGTGGAGGTCCTTGATCCACTTGGAATTAAGCTTTTTGCAGGGTGATAAGCTTGTATCGATCTGCATTCTTCTACATACTGACCTCCAGTTGAACCAGAACCATTTGCTGAAAATGCTATCTTTTTTCCATTGGATGGTTTTGGCTCCTTTGTCAAAAATCAAGTGACCATAAGTGTGTGTTCATTTTTGGGTCTTCAGTTCTATTCCACTGTTCTATCTGTCTGTCTCTTTCCCAATACAATGAAATTTTTATCAGTATTGCTCTGTAATACTGGTTGAGTTCAGGGATAGTGATTCCCCTGAAGTCCTTTTATTGTTGAGGATAGTTTTAGCTATCCTAGGTTTTCTGTTATTCCAGATGAATTTGCAAATTGTTCTGTCTAACTCTCTGAATAATTGGAGTGGTATTTTGATGGGGGATTGCATTGAATCTGTAGATCGCTTTTGGTAAAATGGCCATTTTTACTATATTAATCCTGCCAATCCAGGTGCATGGGAGATCTTTCCATCTTCTGAGATCTTCAATTTCTTTCTTCAGAGGCTTGAAGTTCTTATCATACAGATCTTTCACTTGCTTGGTTAAAATCACACCGAGGTATTTATATTATTTGGGACTATTATGAAGGGTGTCGTTTCCCTAATTTCTTTCTCGGCTTGTTTCTCTGTTGTGTAGAGGAAGGCTAATGATTCATTTGAGTTAATTTTATACCCAGCCACTTTGCTGAAGGTGTTTATCAGGTTTAGAAGTTCTCTGGTGGAACTTTTGGGATCACTTAAATATACAATCATATCATCTGCAAATAGTGATATTTTGACTTCTTCTCTTCCAATCTGTATCCCTTTGATCTCCATTTATTGTCTGATTACTCTGGCTAGAACTTCAAGAACTATATTGAATAAGTAGGGAGAGAGTGTGCAGCCTTGTCTAGTCCCTGATTTTAGTGGGATTGCTTCAAGTTTCTCTCCATCTAGTTTAATATTAGCTACTGGTTTGGTCTATATGGCTTTTACTGTGTTTGGGTATGGGCCTTGAATCCTATTCTTTCCAGGACTTTTATCATGAAGGGGTGTTGAATTTTTTCAAATGCTTCCTCGGCATCTAATGAAATGATCATGTGCTTTTTATCTTTCAGTTTGTTTATATAGTGGATCACGTTGATGGTTTTCCGTATATTGAACCATCCCTGCATACCTGAGATGAAGCCTACTTGATCATGATGGACGATTGTTTTTATGTGTTCTTGGATTTGGTTTGCAAGAATTTTATTGATTATTTTTGCATCGATATTCATAAGGGAAATTGGTGTGAAGTTCTCTTTCTTTGTTGGGTTTTTGTGTGGTTTAGGTATAATAGTAATTGTGGCTTCATAGAAGGAATTCAGTAGTGCTCAAACTGTTTCAATTTTGTGGAATAGTTTGGATAGTATTGGTATGAGGTCTTCTATGCAGGTCTGATAGAATTCTGCACTGAACCCATCTGGACCTGGGCTGTTTTCGTTTGAGAGAATTTAATGACTGCTTCTATTACTTTAGGAGTTATGGGATTGTTTAAATGGTTTATCTGTTCCTGATTTAACTTCGGTACCTGGTATCTGTCTAGGAAATTGTCCATTTCATGCAGTTTTTCATGTTTTGTTGAATATAGGCTTTTATAGTAAGATCTGATGATTTTTTTAATTTCCTCTGATTCTGTAGTTATGTCTCCCTTTTCATTTCTGATTTTGTTAATTTGGACACACTCTCTCTGTCCTCTCATTAGTCTGGCTAAGCGTTTATCTATCTTGTTGATTTTTCTCAAAGAACCAACTTTTGGTTCTGTTGATTCTTTCTATGGTCCTTTTTGTTTCTACTTGACTGATTTCAGCTCTGAGTTTGACTATTTCCTGCCTTCTACTCCTGGGTGTATTTGCTTCTTTTTGTTCTAGAGCTTTTAGGTGTGCTGTCAAGCTGCTGACATATGCTCTTTCCTGTTTCTTTCTGCAGGCACTCAGAGCTAGGAGTTTTCCTCTTAGCACAGCTTTCATTGTGTCCCATAAGTTTGGGTATGTTGTACCTTCATTTTCATTAAATTCTAAGAAGTCTTTAACTTCTTTCTTTATTTCTTCCTTGACCAAATTATCATTGAGTAGAGCACTGTTCAATTTCCATGTATATGTGGGCGTTCTTTCCTTATTGTTATTGAAGACCAGCTTTTGCCCATGGTGGTCTGATAGGATGCATGGGATTATTTCTATCTTTCTGTATCTGTTGAGGCCTGTTTTATGACCAACTACCTGGACAAATTTGAGAAAGTACCATGAGGTGGTGGAAGAAGTTATATTCTTTTGTTCTATAAGTATTTGTTAAGTCCATTTGGTTCATGACTTCACTTAGTCTGTCTATGTCTCTGTTTAATTTCTGTTTCCATGATCTGTCCATTGATGAGAGTGGGGTGTTGAAATCTCCTACTATTATTGTGTGAGATGCAATGTGTGCTTTGAGCTTTAGTAAGGTTTCTTTTATGTATGTAGGTGCCCTTGTATTTGGAGCATAGATATTTAGGATTGAGAGTTCATCTTGGTGGATTTTTCCTTCGATGAATATGAAATGTCCTTCCTTATCTTTTTGATGACTTTTGGTTGAAATCAATTTTATTTGATATTGGAATGGCTACTCAAGCTTGCTTCTTCCGACCATTTGCTTGGAAAGTTGTTTTCCAGCCTTTCACTCTGAGGGATGTGAGATTATGTTTGTGTGCTTTTCTTCTCTTTATTTTGTTGCCAACATGATAAGTTTCTTGCTTTTTCTAGGGTGTAGCTTGCCTCCTTATGTTAGGCCTTACCATTTATTATCCTTTGTAGGGATGGGTTTGCAGAAAGATATTGTGTAAATTTGGTTTTGTCATGGAATATCTTGGTTTCTCCATCTATGTTATTTGAGAGTTTTGCTGGATACAGTAACCTGTTTGGCATTTGTGTTCTCTTAGGGTCTGTATGGCATTTGTCCAGGATCTTCTGGCTTTCATAGTCTCTGTTGAGAAGTCTGGTGTGATTCTGATAGGTCTGCCTTTACATGTTACTTGACCTTTTTCCCTTACTGCTCTTAATATTCTTTCTTAGTTTTGTGCATTTGGTGTTTTGACTATTATGTGACAGGAGGAGTTTCTTTTCTGGTCCAATCTGTTTGGAGTTCTGTAAGCCTCTTTTATGTTTATGGGCATCTCTTTCTTTAGGTTAGGGAAGTTTTCTTCTATGATTTTGTTGAAGATATTTACTGGTCCTTTGAGCTGGGAGTCTTAACTTTCTTCAGTACCTATTATCCTTAGGTTTGATCTTCTCATTGAGTCCTGGATTTCCTGTATGTTTTGGACCAGTAGCTTTTTCCGTTTTACATTATCTTTGACAGTTATGTCGATGATTTCTATGGAATCATTTTGCTCCCAAGATTCTCTCTTCTATCTTTTGGTGATGCTTGATTCAACGGCTCCTTTTCTCTTCTTTTGGTTTTCTATATCCAGGGTTGTCTCCCTTTGTGCTTTCTTTATTGCTTCTATTTCCATTTTTAATTCCTTCACCTGTTTGATTGTGTTTTCCTCGAATTCTTTCAGGGATATTTGTGATTCCTCTCTATAGGCTTCGACTTGTTAATTTATGTTTTCCTGTGTTTCTCTAAGGGAGTTCTTTATGTCATTCTTGAAGTCCTCCATCATCATGATCAAATGTGATTTAAAATGCAGATCTTGCTTTTCTTGTGTGTTTGGATATTCAGTGTTTGCTTTGGTGGGACAATTGGGCTAGGATGATGCCATGTAGTCTTGGTTTCTGTTGCTTGGGTTCCTGAGCTTGCCTCTCACCATTAGGTTGTCTCCGGTGTTACCTTGTTGCTATTTCTGACAGTGGTTAGACTGTCCTATAGGCCTGTGTGTCAGGAGTGCTGTAGACCTGTTTTCCTGTTTTCTTTCAGGCAATTATGGGAACAGAGTGTTCTGCTTTCGGGCGTGTAGTCTTTCCTGTCTCTGGTTTTCAGCTGTTCCTGTGGGCCTGTGTCCTGAGTCCACCAGGCAGGTCACTTGGAGCAGAAAATTTGGTCTTACCTCTGGTCATAGGGCTGAAGCTGCTCCTGGGTGACTGCTTTTGAGCTCTCCATGACGGTGGCAACCAGAATGGCTTGCCCCACGTTTTCCCGAGGCCCCTGTGCACCGTGGTCACAGATGGCATTAGTTGTTTTCCTCTGGCATCAGAAATGTTCGCAGAGTGTAGTCTCTTCTGGCTTCTCCCACCCACGGGATTTGGGTGCAGGGAGCTGTTGATTGGGTCCCTTCAGATCTGGGCGGTGTCTGGACCGTAGGGGACCTGCCGCTTGAGTGACCCTATCTTCCTGTTCTCAGAGGCCCTATACAGTTTCCTCTTGGGCCAGGGATGTTGGCAGGGGTTGGCCGTATTTGTGGTCTTTCCTGCTCTGCAGTCTCAGGGGTGCCCACCTGTCCGGGTGGTGAGCTGTCTCTCCCACGGGGTTTGGGAGCAGGGAGCTGTGGCCCAGGATCAGCGAGGTTTGGGCTAAAAACTAAAAACTTCCAGTCCCAGAGGAATTTTGCCTCTGTGTGTCCTGAGTCCACCAAGCAGGTCACTTGGAGCAGAAAGGTTGGTCTTACCCCTGGTTCCGGGGCTGAGATTGCTCCTGGGGGGCTGCTTTTGAGCACTCAGTAAGGGCGGCAACCAGAAGGGCCTGCACCGCCTTTTCCGGGGGCCCCTGTGCACTGGGGTCTAGATAGCGTTAGGTGTTTTCCTCTGGAGTCAGAAATGTGGGCAGAGTGTCTTTTTTTTTTTTTTTTTTTTTTTTTTTTTACAGTTTTTGAGAGCAGACAGTACTTAAGTGATTGATCCCCAGAGTGGCCAACTCTGTTTTCAAGGCCCACAACACTCCATCGTCACAGATCACACCTATCTGTGGCTTTAAGCTTTCCCCCACCCCCAATATCTCAGTTCTATCCTCTTGTCTGCTTCTGCTCATTGTCTTGCTTCCCCCTCATGCCGTGCACTGCAGTCTGGTTTTCCTGCTGAGCTGTGTCCTTGTACTAAACCATTAGTACTTCTTTCAGTCTGAATTCTTCAGAGTTGGCAATTCTCCCAAGATATGTTAAAATTGCCTTAAGAATCAAATTCAAATTAGCTAGGCTGTCAATGCTATTCCTCTCTCCCCCTGACTTGGGCATACTCTAGTTCTCATCGTGCAGTCTTGTCTTCCCAGTACTGTATGTGAAAGCATGCATGGATTGCGTTCTGATTGTCTCTTAAGCAGGTACAGAGGTGGGGGTACTTTGGGAGATGTGGGATCTAATGGGAGGTCCTTAAATCATTGGGACATGCCCTAGAAGGGGACTGTAGGAGCTAAGGTCCTATTTTTACTTCCTGTTTTATTACATGAGCTCTGCCATGTGTTCACCTCCTTAGCTATCCAGCTTCTTCACCAGGCACTCAAGCAATGGGTCCTCTGATCTTCGACTAAAAATGAAGTGAAAGGGATATTTAGCTGTCATTTGCACTTTTGCAAGAAGGTATACTTTTCTACCATTACCACTGTAGACAGTTTCTGTCTCTGCTACAATAGCTAGACATCAGGGTGCAGGCTCCCTAGCATACCTTGAATGTACTTCCACACTAAGGTCACCTCACTGATCCTTTCATTCTCATGCTTCTCATATTTTTTATTGAACCATCTATAGACAACCTTTGTGAGTTTTTAACCTTAAGACTGTCATCCAGTCTAACAAATCCCCTTCTATAAAAATATGTATTCTATGTAGTCTCTAATTTCATATTGAACTTGGTAGTATCATAATTACATTTTCTTAACTAAAAAGGCTCTAGCAGTCACCAAGTGGTACAATATTTGGACTGAGACTTATAGAGAAAATTGTATGTGTAGAATAAACTGAAAATTAAAATTAATCACAGTACAAAGAAGGACAGCTTTGTAAAAAGAAAAATGTACACTGAAAATCTAACAACTGACTTATATAGGTCTTCCAATAAAGACTGACTAAAAAGGTAGCAGCCAAGGAACCAAGGACAGGTAGACAGTAAGAAGTAACAGACCAATCATGGTGGGGTTTGACTAGAATACTAGATCTTAGGGATCTGAGACAAGAGGTTCATGACTTTAAGGACAGCCTGGATACACGGTGAGACTGTATCTTGGAAAGGAAAGAAAACAAAATGAGAGGAGGGGAAAGAAAAGAAGGGAAGGAATAACAAAACAGTTTCTTAAAGCAATTATGTCAAAATTACTTTGAAATTAGGTGGATGAAAAGGTTTAATAGAAAGGATTTCAAAATGAATTTATGAAAAATAAACTTGCAGGCCAGTGAAGAATAAAGATACAAGTAGATAGAGTGTTGGAAAATGATATGTGCAGGCAGAGTGATATTAGTGTTGGACAAAGCAGAGTTGAGAACATAAAAGTTGCTTACATTATGAAAGGGTCAGTCTTAGGAGTGCATAATATTAGTCCTGAGTGACATATCCCTAATAACAAAGCTCCAAAGTATATGAAACTAAAATTTATGGAGGAAAGAAATATAATCACAAATAGAGTCGTCCTCCCTCAGAAATTCACAAAATAGGTGGAAAGAAGGGAAAGTAAATGTAGGATTTGGAGGACGAACAACTTGCTTTTGCACTGAATGCTGGAAAACACAGGGCCAACTGTAAGTATGTATGATGTTAAATGGACATAACGACAATAGAGTTACTAGTCTTTGGAAACAAAATACCTGGTCCAAGGCCAGACCAGGAGAGGTAGAGTGGGAAGTGTGCAGAGAGGAGCAGAGTGAGAAACTCCAGAAAAGAGCAACCCAGAGATCTGGAGACTCTGGCTCTGACTGGCTGGTAGGTAATCTGGCCTGTACCCATGACTCCATGAAGAAACCCACAGGTTTATTGGGCCTACAGTCTGCATAGCCGTTTATAAGGTGTACCTGCTTCTACCCAGTTTCACATTTGGCCTGCTTTTCTTATCTTTTCTTATCTCTACTGAACAAGCACCCTTATCCAAACCCATAAAAACTTTACTTCAGCATTCAACCAGCTACTGCAGTAAAGCCACACCTAGGGCACACATTCCACAAACAAGGGCCTATACATTTGTAGATCAGGACTTTTTACTTGATGGCCTTTGACCCTGCGAGTAGACTGTAATGAAAACAATCTCAACCTTTAGCCTTCTTCCAAGTCAACATTTGATCTTTTTCAGAATGGAGATCTCTGTTGAGGTCCCTCTGCCCTGCACAATATTGACCTATGTGGTACATGGGCATTAATTGCACACATTTAGATCATCCCAGTGGCTCTGCCTGCCACAGTTTCTTTACCATGTCAGCTTACCTAGGTCTAACATGTCAGCCTGATATTTTTCACTAAATGAATCCCTTCTCGTGCTTGCACTTTAAGGCATGAAAACTCTTTTGAGCAATTTAAACTTGGTTTATACCTAACTCAAGGTCAGTGTTTGAGAAAATGAAAGTGACAAGTGTTTTCAGCACAATTATACTGCTGTTACTTTTCTCTCTGGCCTTCGTTAATGGAAGCAAACTTCAAGTCCTCACTGGAAAGTTGTGGCATGGCTCAGACACCAGATGGAATGGATAAAACCCTCCTTCCAGAGCCAAGTCCCTACTAGAACACAGCATGCCTTCAGCTTTGCCAAAGAAAACAGATTACCTGAGCGGTGTGCTCATGTCTACCACAGTGGATCCTGTGAGTTTAGTATTTCCAGCCACAGCAAATTTTTGTCTACTCTTCGATTTGCTTTGCAACTAGGATTTCAGTTAATTTAGTTCTTAGTTAAAGCAGCACACAATTTTCCAAGTGTTCATGAAATTAAAGTATTTTCTGGTCCTCATCTTCCTCTACATATTTTGGATTAGGAAAAGGAAAAGGAAAGAGACTTGCTCATTCTTCCAATTTTTAGAAAGGCCTTGTTCTCAAACATCTCCAGAAATTCATGTTTGGGGAGGGTTTTTAATAACCACAGGAATTTCTAGGACTGAGCCCATCAATTCCTGTAAAATAGAACTACAGATTTTTAAAAGACTTACCAGGAATACCATAAATAAAACGAAATTAGTTGTCTAATTTGAACAACTCAGCTATTCATTATAAACATATCATATGATAGACACCTGAGGCCTCCTGGCAAATCATCTGGGTTCTTTCTCTTACTGGGTCAAAATGTACACAAGCTTAAAACCTGGATCAATAACTAGTGCTCCTATCTTCTGGTGTATAGGTGGCCACAGTGGCTACTACTATGGAAGATTTGTCAGTTCTGGCCTTAAGTTAGAGTATAAGGCCTTGGGGTGTAGGACAGGTTTGACCTATTATCCAGAAACCCAGAGGAAACATAATGTGAGCCTTCCTTTCCCCCAGCACACCTATCATATCATGATACTAGATGCCTCGTGGCCAGGTACACCACCTTGATAGCTTAGCGAGAGTATCTCAGGCCAGAGAATGGCTATCAATACTCATCATCACCACCTTTCATAGGCCTAAGGAGAATGATTGTCCAAGAAATAGGCAACCTCTTCTCTTTTCCTGCAAAATCTTGAAGCAAAACATAGTCAGGTCCATCTCCATCAGCACTTTCCTGTATAGATAAGTTTAAGACTGCTAAATCTCACGAAGTAGAAAGACATCCCTGCCTAGTGCCTGAGAAAGGACCAAGCATCCCAGTGAAAAATGTACTTCACACCAAAGGGAAGCATTAATATCCACACATTATTCAAACACAAAGAAAGGACATCTTGGTGTTTTAATATTTGTGAGATTTCTAACTATAGCAGCCTTATCAAAGCCTGCAAGGAATATTATGTAAACTCGTCATGGGAAGTAGTCACAGAGGGCAAAGCAGTCACTTCAAAACACTAATGCAGCCTTGCACCTCTGTCCATTGTGAAGTTACATTCACCCTAACTTAGGAGGCTGAAGGTATCCTTCAGCTGCTGAGCCCAGTTCCTTGTTCTGAGTCCCCATTGTGTGAACTGAGATCTGGGTAGACACCAGAGCTGTTCAGAAGTAAGGAGAGTGTGGTGTGCACAATGAAGACACTTCTGCTAGGAAGTCTTTCTAAGCTGTCATTAACTGTATCTCATTGGCTGTTTCACAAAACAGGGAGCTGCACCCTGCAGAGACCCAGGTAGCCCTAGGTAACTTGGCTCTTGTTTATACTTTTACACAGAGAAATTTCTGGGGCAGAGCTAGCTCTCTCCTAACCCTCCCTAGAGCCTGTAGAAAAGCTGGGCCTGCTGGGAAATCAGCCTGCAGGTCTTCCCCTTCTCATTCCATGGCTAACTCACACAAAGCACGTTTCACTGGCAGATGGTCTGAGAATTTATCTCCCTATAAAATTAGCACAGCAACAAATGTGTCTGCCCTGACTTGGAAGCTCAAAATAACCCATTAGAGCCCAGGCGGTCATAAATCTCTGACCTGTGTGATGGCTCACAAGAGTGGGAAACACATCAGACTTGAACTTCATAGAGGAAAGTCCTGCTATTTTTAGCCCCCTGCCTTCTCTCAGAGAAAACATTCTTCCAGAGCTGCCCTCAGCCCCTCAACTAGCCTCCCTAGAAATGCTCCCATACCTGACCTTGCACTCCAGTGTACGCTTTATGTTTTCTATAGCAGTTACCTCCTCATGGCACCTGCTTGTTCATTTTTCAGTTGGTTATTATCTTCCTGTTATCCCTGAGTGAGTAAGGGTCTTTCTGAGAACACCAGAGAGAAGGAACTGAATTCTTCATGGTTAATTAAGGGTGTTCTTCATGATTGTCAAAGCTTGTTCTCATCTGTGATATTAAGTAATAGTGTCATTGCGTATCAGGGAACGAATATATTTCATGGGATCTATTTATTTATAAATAAACAAATAAGTGCACAGAATCTACCAGCTTATCTGTGGACTGGGTTTTTTAAAGCATACATTATTAAATTATGCATTTTGAAGTAGTTTTTATAAAAGGTTTCTTATGATTTATAACTAATTTTATTTGAACTTGTAAGATTATCCAAAGCTCCGAGCTCTCTATGGGTTTTTCTTTTTTCTAGGATCATGCCTTGGAAGAAAACCATGACAATTTATTGCTTAAGATGACATGAATTGCTTTGTTGCTTTCAAAGAAATCTATTATTACAATATAATATTCTTCTATATGAAAAAGGGGGATGAAGTTTTGGCTATATCTAAAAGTACAGTAGTCCGGGGGATCTTGTATTTTCTGGTACTCTCTGCTGGGGGGACCTGTGTTTTTGGGAGCCTGCCCCTGAAAACCTTCCCCTGATAAATGTTGCCAAGGGCTATCTTATGATCCTAACAAACATGTTACAGATTTGGTGGACGGCGTTGGAGTTAAGAAAACACCCAAGCGTTTGCTGTTATCCAGTGCACAGATTAGAATAAGCCAAAGCTGCTGAGCCGCTTTGATTTTCTCATTGCTATGCTCAGAGGCCCTGGAACACCACTCCCAACAGTGGATGAAAAATCGTGCCTTTGCCAGCCAGGAAGTGTGAGGCTCTGAGCTATTTTTGTCTTCATTTTCTCAGAGGGCTGGTCACGTGGGGCTGCTGTCTGCAGCTTTCCTGCTGGTATGCGGCAGAAGCAGTATTGATTCATCCCTCCCTCCTCCAGTGCTCTCCCTTTCCTCTCTCTCACCAGAGGAGAAGGCCCCAGCCAGAGGCTCCAGAGAGATCTCTTTGAATAAGAATACCGTTTCTTATTCCCCAGGTTTTCCTGAATATACATACATATGCATATACCTAACATTTATTTAAATTGCCATTTTTTTTTTCATTTTTAGTTCACTCAGCTTAGCAGACCTTAGAGAGTTTTTCTCAACCCTCTACACATTATGGCTTGTGTGTGTGTGTGTGTGTGTGTGTGTGTGTGTGTGTGTGTGTGTGTGTGTGTGTTGGGGGGGTGGATATCATGTACTGAAGGGGATGGGAGAGAGGTACAGAGGATCAAGAAATCAAATAAAAATATGTAGCGGTGAGGGACAAGGAACTGTGGCTAGCCAGTGCAGAGTCCCAGACACCAGGGAAACTCCAGAGGCTCCCAGGACCCAGTGGGATGACTATAGAGGAAATGGGAAATGCGCAAGAAGGGGAGACAGACCCTGTAGAGACCACCTCCACTGTCGTGGGATGAGGTCACCTACCCACCTCAAAGTTTTAAACCCAGAAATGTTCCTGTCCAAAGGAAGAACAGGGACAAAAAAAAATGGAGCAGAGACTGAAGGAAGGATCATCCTGGGACTGCCCCACCTGGGGATCTGTTGCTGTTCCCAAGAGGCACTTGCTGACAGGAATCTGGTGTGGCTGTTCCTAGGGATGTTTTGCCAGCAACTGACCAATGCAGAAGTGGGTGTTTGGAGCCAATCATCAGACTGAGCTCAGGGACCCAGGTGGGGGAGTAGGCAGGACTGAAGGGGGATTGTAACCCCATGGGAAGAACAACATTGGCTGGCTGGATCCCCCAGTGTTCCCAGGGAGTAGACCACCTAGTGATAGGAGAGGGTGAGTGGGTGGAGGAGCCAAAGGGGAGGGAGAAGAGGGCAGATGTGGGAAATGAGGTGGAGGGGTAACCGGGAAGTAAGATATTTGAGGTATAAATGAATTGAATGGTTAATTTTTAAAAAGAAAAAAGGAAACGTCCCGCCAAGGCTTTTGGGTCTCAGCTCTTGATCTCCTGAGGGTGGCACTGTTTGGAGAGCTCAGAGACTTTTTAGGAGGTGCAATCAAGGTAGAAGCAGCTGACAAGAGGAGGGCGGTGCTTACCAGTTATGTCCTAGCAGATTCTTGTCCAAACGCTAGCTAGTTCCTAGTCTGCTGAAAGGAGTTCCAGCCACACTCTCCTGCTACTTTGAACCCTGTCATGTCTTTTCTGATCTTTCTCTTTGACAGGTAGTTTTGGCTCTGGATATACGGAAACAAGAAAAATGCAGTATATTAACCCAATACACACACACACACACACACACACACTACACATGCACAAAGACGTCTACTTATACTTTTAAATAAATGATTAAATATTTAGTAAATGGTAACTTAGTCCCCTGAATCAGAGGTACAAGTTTTGTCTTTGAGGCAGTTTGGTGAGAATAATGTGTGACGATATTATGCCTGTCCACCTCCTAATCCTACTTTCCCTATGCTCTAGTTATTGATTCCAAAAGCATTCACCCCTCTACATGATTGTACTTGTGGACTATGCTTGTCCCTCACAGTAGTTGGTTGAGAATGTGCAAACTTCACCTATCTTGTGGGTGGGTAACTTTAATAGCTGTAGTGAATGTGTTCAACTCACACCGCAACTTATATAGTATGAACTCTGAGTCATTACCACCACACAGTGCTGGATAACCACATGAGTTGCAAATATTCACTTTATGTGAATATAGACATATGAAGTGTCATTCTCAGATGTGAAAAAAACCTTAAAATACATAAACTAATTCTAGTGGGACTCACGTTACTTACTTTTAACTTTTTTCTGATATAATAACAATTGCATTATTCCTTTTTCCTCTCTTCCCTGCAAACCCCCACATACTCCCCTCCTTTCTCTTTCAAATTCATTACCCCTGTTTTTGCATTAGGGCTTTTTTTTTTTTTTTTTTTTTGGTGGTGGTGGTGGTGGTGGTGGTGGTGGTGGTGACAGTGGTGTTTGTTCCTAAATACAACCTGCTCAGTCTGTATATTCCTTGTCTATATTCTGGTCTGCCCATCTAGTGTTGGATAACCAACTGTTGTGCCCTTCCCTGGAAAAAAACTATTTCAAAATCCTGCTCTCCAAATAAACATTACATCTAAATCAATCATCCTATAGTGCCAACCATTTAACTCATTTTATTTCTTCATTCCAGGCAAGATGGTCAGTCAGCTCAGACCTGTCTTGGCAAATTATAATGGTATTGGTACGTAGGACATACCGTGAGCTTAGTGTGTATCTATGTTATGTAACTTGGAAGAGCTGCCCTGGAAAAAGGATGGAAGGATTCGGTATGGGCATGGGGAATAAGGGGAGGGAACACATGACATTGGGAGAAAATTCCTAGTTTGAACAAAACAAAGAAACAGGAAGGGGTGTGACACTTTGAAGGGTCAGGGCAACAGTGGAGACTCCAGAAATTACACATACAGATCTCCACACTATGGGAAAACTCCCTAATGTCAGTTAAGTACACCACACATAACCAAATTTTTATAGAATGATTTCTAGAAATTTTTCTAGAATAATTATAATATGCTTCCATATCTATTCTATCAACATAGAAGAAGGACCAAGCTGAGTTTTTTTGTCCTTTTTCCAAATGTTCTTTGTGAACATTCCTTCAGGGCTACTCAGTCTCTAGCCTTGTTCTCAATTCCATACCACTCTACCTTGTACCCACTACAGCTTTTAAGGCAGCTCCTAGCTCTGCGAGTGATGGGCCTAGAAGACTTCAGGAGAGCAAAGGCTTCAGGTGTCCCAAGACTGCTTGCCCTCTGTTGATTAGGCTGACAGGGTCTACTGCCTCACTGCTGAAATCAGGCCTGTGAAACCCATGTTCTACTCCTCAGGGATAGAGGAGGAACCTGCAGCCTCTGGCATAATACATGCCAGAGCCAACTTCGGTGTCACTTGAGAGAAGCAATGAGGCCTGTGCTTGGAGGTTGGATGTACTGCTGGAGTTCATCCTTCCTAGATTCATGCTTCTTTTTAAAAATTATTATTAGTATTATCATTAGTTTCTCTGTGTGTATGCTGTTTCAGGAGTGAGGTACACATGCCCCAGCATGTATGTGGAGGTCTAAAGACAACTTTATGCAGTCATTCTCTCCTCCCACCTTTATATGGCTTCTGGGGATTGAACTCAGGTCTCCAGGTTTGTACAACTAGTGCTTTTTCTCACCGAATCACCTTGCTATTCCTCAGATTCATGTTTCTAAGGTCATGAAATAAAATATATCATATGACAGTGGACACCAATTATGTTATGATAGTAAAATACCTTCAAAAAGACAAATAAAATTTCTGTACAGAAATAAGTGTATCTCATTAAAAAGCTAAATGATCTAACTCTTGATTTATTTTCTGTTGCAATTTTATACAGGCAATGTTTCATAATAATTGCCATGATATGATTGGACATGGCTGGCTGCCAGTAGGACAAAATTTGAGGTTCCTGACAAAATATAGGATGATCAGTTATATTTAAATTTCAATTTTTTTCCAAATACTGTATGTGGGGCATGATTATATTAAAACATTATTTATTTTCATAAAATTCAACTAGGTAACCTCTAGTTGAATTGTTGTTAATTCTGCAGTCACTTAATAACCACATCTGTAACTGAAAGAAACACTAAATATTTGTTAGCAACTTGTGGGGAAAAATTTATCTATCTATTCAAGTCAATAAGCAGCTCTTCTCCATGTCGGTAGAAACTACTGCACACCAATATGTGTTGATGAAGGTTCTCAAATCAGAGGGTACCTTTTCTTAGTTGTAGAAGACATTCCGTGGGCTTGAAACCCTATAGCCCTACTTACTAAACCTCAGCTGGGACTTGCAAGTATTCTAGGCTGCTGAAACCCACTGGGCACCTGACCAGTGTGATTAGTCCAATCTTCTCATCCTAGTGCTCGGTCACAGAAAGAATTCTTCCCTGCCATCTCTGGTTCTGTTACATTTGATCCACCAAGTACACTCTACAAAGCTAGATTTCTCTCTGCTACTTTATAAATCCCATACAGACTGAGACTAGTCCTTCCTGCTCACCATAGTATTACTGCTAAAAATTTCCCTGTACATGAATGTTTGGTAGTTGGTGAATGGACAAGTAAAGTAACAAGAATCACACTCTAGTTATATTCTTGGCTGTGGTTGTGCTTCTCATGTGTGGGTAAACATACCCAGAGAAATAAAACAGGCCATTTGCAAATCACAGTGAGAAATTAATTTTGTGAATTGGAAACCTCAGAGCCATGGCAAGCTTCTTGAGAAACAGGGATACGTTCCTAGTGTTAATTCTAGAAGGAATATTTTGGGTATTTTAGTAGAGCAAGTGGGAACAAGGAAGACAGTATCATGACTGTAGAAGTCACTAGAGTATTATGGACTGGTTGCTAAAATCTGTTTCAAACTCCTTTCCATGTATAAAATATGCATTACAGATTTATTTTCTCATGGATCTTCTTAAAATCCTACTAAAATCTAAAGAGTTTTTCATAATGTGTCATATAACATCCTCCCTTAATCTGGAAGACAAGCAGTCTATGATTCAGGACGAGACCTCAAGTTTCAGTGCCTCTGGGATGGAGAAGTCTGAATTAGGAGATGTTTTACTTTTCCAGCAGTTCCTGGCCAGACTTTCTTTTCATTTTTTAAGCTCTCAATGAAAAGAATATCTTCAGGTAATGTAATATTCATCTGAGCTTACTTCAGAAGGAATGTGGATGACAACATAGCAAGCTATCAGTAAGCATTCAAGCTCCCTATTGAATGTAAAATGAGTAGGATATCTGGAGGAAGCCACATGCACAGCCTATGGCTGATGTGACTCACATTCCCATTTTATTTAAATATCCTAAGAAAAAAGGTGCCACACTCAACTGAATCACACTTAACTCCTCTCCTCCCCTGCTGGCTCTGGCTCTGATTTCATCTAACCCTGGCTGAAATCTTACTGGCTCAGTATTAAAATGTGGCCAGATTCTACTGCTTTTTCTTGTGACTAATTCCTTCATTGCTTATCTAAGGACTGCTCTCCTGGTGCATGACAGTTCTCCTTCACCCTCCACAGACAGCAGGCCCATTTCTATTAGGAGGTGCTTTTATTGGATGCAAGGCCCCCAAGTCTTTGGGCTCTTCCTTTTGTGCTTCATGGGAGCTCCTATACACTCATCCATCATTCCACCTATCCTACAGTGATCAAAGCCATCAATACACTCTATAATTGAGTTATAAACAGGCTCATTGGTTCTTGTTTCTATCATGTAATAGAAAGGTGGGAATCTGTGTACCGTCATTTCAGTACCCCCTGTACCAAAAGCATTCCTTGGCTCACCCAGGACACAAGTAACCTTGAAGTGAATGTGTGAATAAACAAAAGGCAAGCCAGACTCACCCACAGTGATTCAGGGTATAGGTTAACTACCAAATTAGAAGAGCAGCTAAGAAGAGAATGACACCAAGGTCAAGGTGACTGTTCAGACCATATACACTCTTGTTTCTCTCTCTCTCTCTCTCTCTCTCTCTCTCTCTCTCTCTCTCTCTCTCTCTCTCTCTTCTCTCTCTTCTCTCTCTCTCTGCTCTCTCCTTCTCTCCTCTCTTCTTTCTTTCTCTCTCTCTTTCTCTCTCTCTCTCTCTCTCTCTCTCTCTCACACACACACACACACACACACACACACACACACACACACACGCATACATACCACACTCAAGCACGCATGCACACACAGTCTCTAGTTTTCTGGAAAGTCACTGTATAGAAAAAGTTGAAAAGTTAGGGTTAGTATTAGCCTTCAAGCCAGAGCTACATAGCCCCCCATTTTCATAGGAAGAATCTCAACCCCACAATTAGGTTCTGTGTATCCCTCTTGGATGGAGTGCTGCCAGGGAAATGAGCTTTTGTGAAGTGACTGAAGGGTTTCTTAGAAAATGGTTTCAAAAGTGTGGGACTCAGCATCTATCCAATGCCAGATCAAGTTAATTGTTTGGTAAAGCCAGAAATCCTTTGTCATATAAATGATCTATATTTTAATTAAGATGTCATTTGGGCTGGGCATATAGTGACAGAGTGCCTGCTGAGCAAGGGTCTGGATTTGACTCCCAGCACTACAGAAAGTAAAAGGATCTCATTTCTGAAACCAGAGTTTCTAATGCAATGGATTTGCTGAAGATGAGCTACCAGTCAGTTTCCTATTTGATCAAGATTCATTTCAAGGGCTTGAAACTGATGGAGGATAACCAAAGACTTGCTGATGGAATGAGACATTCCAGCACATGTAGAGAAATATCTCTGCTATCAAGCAGAACAGCTACCAACCAGGCAGTGCAGAGAACATCGAGTCATCTGCAGATCTATAGGAAAAAAAGCCCTGTATGCAGATGGCTAAGGAATGTATTAACAGAGTCTGAAGCATCATGGTACACTCTACTGCAGAGTTAGGTCACTGTCAGACTGGAAGCGTGACATATTGAGCAAGTTCTGCTTTCTTTTGCTCTTACATGCTCTCTCAAAGGCATATGTGGAATCTTTGGGGCAAAATGGAAATTGACAAGATGTCAGCCTAAGGTGTTCTGTGAAATATCAGAACAGAGTAGGGTTTTAGCTTTCCTTCCTGTGGCTATAATCAAATAGCACGACAAAGGCAGCTTAAAGGAGAAAGGATTTACTTGACTCCTACCTTTAGCTTAAAAATCCATCTTCATGAGAAAGACAAAACCGTAGAAGTCACATTATGGTCACTGTTAAGAGCAGAGAAGTGTGATTAATTCATATATTGTTGTACTCAATTTCTTTACTCTTGTACAGGAAATGGTGCTACCAGAGTGGGTAGTGCTTAAAACCTCAATGAATGAAATAAAGACAACCCCCCATACACATGTCCACAAGCCAACTTGAACTCGATAATTTCTCATGGAGACGTTTTCTGAGGGGACTCATATTGTGACAAGTTGACAACAGAAATGAACCACCATATGTATGTTCGCTGTACCTCACCGACAAAGCAAAAGTGTTGAATGAATATTTTCTATAAAGCTGACAAACAATGGAAGTTCAGGAAAACCCCATCAGACACTTATAATTTGATGTGACCTCTTTCTTTTATCCCTACATGAGACACCACACTTAACCCTGTTCTGTAGTTGATACTGTCTATCAGGATCAAGCAGCCCCACATAGTCACTGTACTATAAGATGCTTCAACACCAGCACTTAGTCTATCACTGTCCTCTGTAGCTTCAGGACACACCCTATCATCGGAGTGTAAGGTAATTTGCTCCTGCCCAACACTCCAGAGGCACAAAGCACCACTAAGTGCATTTCTCCAGTTCACAATGCCCCTGCTCTATCAGCCATTGCAGGATCAAGGGCACTCTCATTGCTGACAACTGAGCTCCTGCTGAGGGTACCTGGAGTCATCTGGTCACAAGTCTGGCGAAAGAGTGGTTGTTACTGTTAGGTTGGTCTATTCATAAGGAAAGTAAAGGGTTAAAAATGGACAGAAATGGGTGAGGCTTGGCGGTGGGAGGAGAGGCATAGGTGGAAGAGGTCAGGTTATGTAGTGTGAAGGCATCTCACCAAGTGCTAAAATGATTTTTAAGGAACAATAAAACAAGATCAACAGTTTGTTGTTGTGTTTGTGGTTGTGGTTGTGGTTGTTTTTAACTTAAGGAAAGCAAAACCAAGGGAAATTATCCTATGAATTCCGGGTGTTCACTCATGGAGTTTGGGTTTAAGAGGTAGAAGGTCAGCAAGGTAATGAGCTGTGAAAAAAAAAAAAAAGAAAGAAATAGTATGCCCTTTGTTGGGAACCTATGAAAACTGCACACAATTTATACTTAAAATACACATGCTCTTACCAAATCAGGGTCTTCTTTGTACCTCAGAGTTAATTCATTTAGAATGTTGCCACCCAGAAGATTTTCCCTGGAAGGCAGCTAGCATTAGGACAAGATTTACTATCTTTAAGTACCTTTAGGCCTGGTGGTATACATCTGTAATGAAGGCTAAGGGAGGAGATTCTTCAGTTTGAGGCCGGTTTGGACAACTCAGCAAAATCCTGTTTCAAAATAAATCAAACAGGGATAGGATTATAGCTCAGAAGTAGAGTGATTGCCCCAAGCATGTCTCTAGGCTCAATCCAGGACAATGCAAAAACAAAATAAAACAAAACAAATTTCTAGCTATCATTCACGTACCACATAGATGGCTACTTTAAAGCAGTTGCTATTGTTGTTGATGGGGATGTGGGGAAATTTAAACCCTCTTTGTTCCTGGAAATGTAAAGTATTAAATTCACCACAGAATAAAATGAAAATGAAAAACAAAACAAAACAAGCTAAAGTGGAAAATACATTTTTTATCTAAAACACCACCACCAACAACAACCATAGAATTGTTGTATGACCCAGCACATAATTGTTCCTCTGGTTATTTATCCAAAAGAATTAAAAATAGGTTCTCATATATATATTGATATGTCATGTCCATAACAACCATTTTCAATCACTTCAAAAAGTACAACTGAGACAAGTGTTTATGGGTGGATAAATGAAGAACAAATTGTGGTCTTTATTTCCAAGGGAATATTATTCTGCCTTTAAAATGGAAATGTGTTTTATCTATCTATCTATCTATCTATCTATCTATCTATCTATCTATCTATCTATCAATCTATCATCTATCTATCTATCTCTTTCATCTATTTATTTATTATTTATTATGATGACTGGTGTCAGGGGTGACTCGGTCTTACTATGTAGCATTGGCTAGCATTAAATTCACTACATAAATCAGGCCAAGCTCAATCTCACAGAAATCTGTTTGCCTCTGCTTCCAGTGTGGATTACAGTCAAGAGAAAAAAATCTTTTCTTTCTTTCTTTCTTTTTTTTTTTTTGAACAACATTCTATGATTTTTATTGAGTCATAGGCTTAAAAAATGCTTCTTTTATTTAAGTTTCCAAATAGGTGGTACATTAACATGATTAAAAAACACAATATATACTACAAATACAATGTCTTCCCAGCTTCCTATAGTGCACACACATGCCTTCTGCCCACGGCCTTTTGTATTTCCATCCATACCCCCGTTTTTAAAAAATATGCCAACAAATATAAATGTAAAACCTTATTTCTCTATCCACTTTCATTTTACTTGAAGCAATATCACTACACACCCTCTGCTTTTTATCACCTAAGTTTTCAGTGGCAGTGTATTGCCAGATAGCCTTTTCACTTTACTGGTTGCTTGGTATTCTTACTATGGCTATGCCAGTATTTAGTTGAGTGGTACCATTTTTGAGCATTTGAGTTGTTTCTAGATCTTGTCCACATATCACATCACATATGTTTATGTACATTTCTAAGTATTGAAAGGTGAAAGGCCACACACACTTGGAGATTTGAGAGGTGCTGACTTGGACTTTGCTCTGCACAGGAACTAGCTCAGTCCATATATACTTGTGCTTGCTCACCCGCGGCCTCACTGCCAGAGATAGTGTTTAAATGCTAGATTTGGACATTCTGATAGAATGTAAATTTAGAATGTGCATTTTTAAACCTAAATGTATAAAATTATCAACTAACTCAATATATTAAGCAGTCCCTTGATTTTTCTTAGCGTTCTTTGTGCACTAAATTTTACAAGTTAGAGCTATTAATTTTTCAAGTGTGATGAGCTGTATATTCTTCCAATTTGTACTTGGCTTTATTCTAATGGCTTTATCGTGCTGTTATATGAATTGACTTCCAGTTTTTTGGTAATTTCTGTATCAACTCACCCTGTCTTCCCCACTTTAGACCAAGACAGAAATCTCCTGGCATTTTTTTTTCTCTGAAGAATTGATGGCTTTGCTTTTGAGAAGCAATCTTAAAGTCAGACAGAACAGCCCACATCTGTAATCCTAGAACCTGGTAACCTGAGGCAGATGGATTGACTGGGTCTGAAACTACCATAGACTACAGAGTAAGGCCTTACTTATTAAAAAAGTGGAGTGATGAAGGAAGGGGAGGGATTCCAACACATGCTACAACACAGTTCACATGCAGATATGAGGCTGAACGAAATAAAGGTCATATCAAACTACAGTTGCTTGGTGGGGCTTATTACTGTCATGTTATTTTCAGCCTTAGCCTTAGGGAGAAATGTTCATTCAACATTTGGCCGGGGGAGGTAAGGTTCAGAAAACAGCACAGTGAGGTCCACGTGGAAAAATATATTAGTTAATTTATGGTATCACATGCACAATTTAAATATTTCAGGGAAAAAGTAATTTGGTTTACAGTTTTATAATTTCAGTCCATGGCTGCTTGGTGTCATATATTTGGGCAGAATTGTTGGCAATGGAAGACAGCTGTTCCCGTGGGTCACCAGAAAACAGAGTCAAAAAAGAAGTGGTCAAGAACATTATACCACCAAGGACCCACTTCCTCATGCTCAGCACCTGTCAGAATAACATTCCCAACTAAGGAACACTCATTTAAATTATGAGTCCATGGGGGACATTGCATATTCAAACCATAACATATGAGGTACCTGTGGGTCAAATTCATAGAGATAGACATGTAGAATGATGGTCCTCAGGAGATGGGGAGGTGTGAAGAATGGGAAGGTGGTCTTTTAATCTTGTTAAATGGAGAGCATCAGATGTACACTTGTGCTGTTGACAGTAAATATGCTTAACACTATTGAACTATAGATTTTTTAAAAATGGTTAAAATGTATGATATGGTATATGACTGTTATCCTAGTATGTGAGAGATATCTTGATTTCCTGACTCTCATGTACTAGGATTACAGCTATGGTTGTAAGCAAGGCCAGTTGGGATTGGGTGAGATCCTATTTTAAAAAACTGATTAATAAATGATTAATTTTATGTATTTTTTAAAAAAGGTTATAATTTTATTACATATTCTTCTTTTCCCTCCCTTCAAACCCTCTCATATACCCTTTTAGTCCTTTTCAAGTTCATGCTCTCCTTTTACATTAATTACTATTATATGCATATATGTATATGGAAATAAATATATACTCCTAAATATATCATGTTCAGTCTATATAATGTTACTTTCATGTATATTTTAAGGGATGACCATTTGGCGTTGGATAATCAATTGCTGTGCTCTTCTCTGGGGATGACTACCTCTCCCAACCTCAGCTTTCCTCCATTCCCTATATTTCTTTGCTTAGAATCAAGACTTTGTAGTCTTTTCCCTGTCTGGTTTGTCAATCCCATTGATGTTGCATTTGTTCATCTCACATTTGCATAATCCTGTTGGTTAGACTTTAATGAGTATAGCTTCAAATATTATTAAGTGTCATAATTTCACAGCAAAACAATAATCCCAGTCCACCTCTCAATTATTCTCTGAAAATAATATTTGAAATTTCAATCTGAAAATTCACTTTCCTTCCTTTTGGTCACTCCCTTATATTAATTTTTCTCCTTTATTTTGTGATAATTTTCTCTGGAATATGTGTCTCTTTATGTATCATTATCCCACATTTCTTCTCTTTTGTCTGTTATATCTTTAAACCTATAAATAATTCCTAAAATATTGGTTGAGTTTGTTCATTGGATTTTTGTTATACTCTTACCTTACAAAAATGAATTGATTCTTCAGAGTTTTCTTCAACCTGTTGCTCCTCCTCTGACTCTTCTCAAATCCAATCTCTCTTCTCTACCCACAGATGTTGTGTACACACCCTTGCCTTTCCCCTCAACATTTTGGAAACCTATCAAGACCAATTTATGTTGCCCAAAATTTGTGACTGTGTAGTATTCCACTGCAGCTTGGTTGAGGTTATATCTGGACTTTACTCTTGGAGAAAGCTAATTTTCCCTCTTCCAGCAGCTAACAACCGCCAACAGCTCTATGGCTGGGATTTGGTCAAGCATGAGTTTGCAGAGGTTTTCTCCTTGCTATCACAACTATTGTATGTTCATATGTAAGACTAGTTCCAGAAAACAATGCTTCCTTGGAATCAGTTCTATTCCCTTTTCTACAGTCACCCCTGAGCAAAGAAGAAGGAGTGAGGTATGTTCCATTTAGATTGAGGTATATGTTCATTCCATTTAGAATGAAGCTTTCACAGTTGCTTATTATATAAACATTGATCAGCTTTGGCTCTCTATTAATTACTATCTACCGAAAAATAGACGTTTATGCAAGGAGGAAGGATTGAGAGAAGAATTGGTTTATGGATATAATGATAAGTCAATAGGGATAAGTATAATACAACATTCATGCTGTGCTACAATACTAGTAGGTTCTTTTCTGGAACCTGGAACCTACCTAGCCATAAGTTCTTGGCTTGATAATGTACCTAGTATAAATTTGATGCTATGGAATAGATCAAGCAGAAAGTAGTTTGGTGTTCCCATTACTTTTTTAACACTCATTTACTAGTAGGCATACTGCTCCAGGGCATTTTTTATTGTAGCTCCTGCCTTTTGCAGCCGAGTCAGAGTGATGGTTACTTTTCTCCTTTGGTAGCATATATAGCACCTTCCATCACTAAGAAAGCTAGCCAGCAGGGTTGAACCTTCCAACTCAGTACCAGTTTTATATCTCTATGTTTCATTACTCAATTATGTGATATCTTCAGCAGTAGGGTCTTACTGTTCGGTTCTGAAGGGTAACCAAATCAATGGCAATAGCCTGTAGTGGTTGAATGACTATCGTAACTCACTGACCAAGAACTCAAAAAATATAGCTCATTTCTGGCACTAGGGATTTTATTTGTTAGCCTCTAGTGATTAATAAGGGCATTGTTGTATAGTACCTCTATTTTAACTCTCTCATCTGTGTAACTATCTCTATCTACATACATACACATATGTGTACCTATGTGTAAACACATATGTATACATAAGTGTATGAGGAGGCTTGTCTAGTTGTATAACTTTTTGAAAGTCCTATGGTATTAGTTATCCTACCCATTGCTCTTCTACCCTGCCTCCCCTCTTTCACCCCACTTTAAAACCTATTGTTCAAAGGAGGGCTCAAGGCAGGGGATTCATGGATTTCCCTATAAAGAAGAAATGGAATAAAATTTATGGCTGGATTGGGGGTTGGGTGAGGGGTTATGAGAATGGGAGAGATACACTCAAACTAACAGAAAAAAAAAAAAACAGGGAAGAGTCTCAATCACATGGGCACTGGGGAAAATTTCCTGAACAAAACACCAATGGCTTATGCTCTAAGATCAAGAAACAACAAGTGGGACCTCTTAAAACTGCAAAGCTTCTGTAAGGCAGAAGATACTGCCATTAAGACAAAATGGCAATCAACAGATTGGGAAAAGATCTTTACCAATCCTACGTCTGGTAGAGGGCTTATATCCAAAATATACAAAAAACTCAAGAAGTTAGACTCCAGGAAGACAAACAACCCTATTAAACAAAGAATTCTCAGCTGAGGAATATCTAATGACTGAGAAGTACCCAAAGAAGTGTTCAACATCCTTAGTTATCAGGGAAATGTAAATCAAAACAACCCTGAGATTTCACCTCACACCAGTCACAATGGTTAAGATCAAGAACTCAGGTGACAGCAGATGCTGGCGAGGCTGTGGAAAAAGAGGAACACTCCTCCATTGTTGGTGGGATTGCAAACTGGTACAACCACTCTGAAAATCCGTCTGGAGGTGCCTCAGAAAATTGGACATTGAACTACCTGAAGACCCAGCTATACCTCTCCTGTGCATATACCCAAAAGATGCTCCAACATACAACAAAGACACATGCTCCACTATGTTCATAGCAGCCTTATTTATAATAGCAAGAAGCTGGAAAGAGCCCTTCAACAAAAGAATGGATACAGAAAATGTGGTACATCTACACAATGGAATATTACTCAGCTATCAAAAACAATGACTTTATGAAATTCATAGGCAGATGGATGGAACTGGAAAATATCTTCCTGAGTGAGGTAACCCAATCAGAAAAAAACAAACATGGTATGCACTCACTGGTAAGTGAATATTAGCTCGAATTATCCAAGACACAATCCACAGACCACATGAGGTTCAAGAAGGAAGACCAAAGTATGGATGCTTCAGTCCTTCTTAAAAGGGGAAACAAAAATTTTCATAGGAGGGGATATGAAGGAAAAGTTTGGAGCACAGACTGAAAGAAAGGTCATTCAGAGCCTTCCCTATATGTGGCATACAATATATATATTTCCACCAAAACTAGATAAGACTGATGAAGCTAGAAATTCATGCTGATGGGAACTGGATATAGATGTCTCCTGAGAATGGGATCCCCGTTGGAAGAATTAGAAGAAGGATTAAAAGAGCTGAAAGGGTTTGCAACCCCATAAGAACAACAATGCCAACCAACCAGAGCTCCCAGGGACTACCCAAACACTATACATGGACTGACCCATGGCTCCAGCTGCATACGTAGCAGAGGATGGGCTTTTTGGGCACCAATGAAAGGAGAAGGTCTTGGTCCTGCCAAGGTTGGACCCCCAGTGTAGAGGAATATCAGGGGAGCAGGAAGGGGGTGGATGGGGAGGGGAACACCCTTATAGAAGAAGGGGAGGGGGATGGGATAGGGGGCTTATGTCCAGGAAACTGGGAAAGGGAATAACATTTGAAATGTAAGTAAAAATATCCAATAAAAATTGTTTCTGTTTCATTATATCCTTTTAGTCCTTTATAACAGCATATTTTATCTCTTCTGCTTTGAAAGTCCCACCTTCTAGCTCTTAGTGATTTTATAACCTCTATGGGTATTCCAAATGATATACACACATCTGAAGACTTAAATCTAGTATCCATAAATAAGAGAAAGCGTGGGATGTTTAGCAGGAAGTTGTAGCTGAAAAATGTTTCATTGTATAAAGATACCACATTTTCATTATCTACTCATAAGTTGATGAACATCTAGGATATTTCTATATACTGGGAATATAACAGTGCTGAACATGGAAAAACAACTGCTGTAGAGAAAAATATGTAGTCCAAGAGTGGTATCGCTAAGTCATAGGGTAGATCTACATTGTCCTGACTGTTTTGAAGAACCTCCACACTGATTTAAATGTTTGGCAGGTATTTTTCACACATGACGATAAAAGTAAAATACAGAATAAATAAATCCTGGAGATAGAATACTTAAGAAAGAGATCATAAACTGAAGCATCACCAACAGAATACAAGAGATAAAAGATAGAATATCAGGGAAAGAAGATACCATAGAAAACATTGACACAATAGTCAAAGAAAATGCAAAAAGCAAAAAGCTTCTAACTCAAAATATCCAGGAAATCCAGGACACTGTGAGAAGACCAAATCTAAGAATAATAGGAATAAAGGGAATGGAGATTCCCAATAAAGGACAAGGAAATATCTTCAACAAAATTATTTAAGAAAAATTCCCTAAAGAAAGAGGTGGCCATGAGCATGCAAGAAGCATACAAACTCCAAACAGATTGGACCAGAAAAGAAATTCCTCACATAATAGTCAAAACACCAAATACACGCAACAAAGAAAGAATATTACAAACAGTAAGGAAAGAATGGTCAAGTAACAGATAAAGGCAGACCTATCAGAATTACAGGAGACTTCTCAACAGAGACTATGAAAGCTAGGACATCTTGGACAGATGTTATACAGACCCAAAGAGAACACAAATGCCAGCCCATGCCACTATATCCAGCAAAAATCTCAATTAACATAGATGGAGAAACCAAGATATTCCATGACAAAACCAAATTTACACAATATCTTTCTACAAATTCAGCCCTGAAGAGGATAATAGATGGAAAACTCCAACACAAGGAAAGAAACTATGCCATATAAAAGCAAGAATGTAATCTTGCAATGAAACCAAAAGAAGAGAAGCGCACAAACATAATTCCACCTCTAACAATGAAAATAATGGGAAGCTACAATCACTATTCCTTAATATCTCTCAACATCAACATACTGAATTCTGCAATAAAAAGACATAAACTAACAGAATGGATACGTAAAGAGTATTTTGCTGCATACAAGAAACAAACCTCAGGGACAAAGACAGACACTACCTAAGAGTAAAAGGCTGGGAATTTTTTCCCAAGAAACAAGCTGATGCAGTCATTCTAATATCCAATAAAATCGACTTTCAACCAAAGTTATCAAAATTATATGAAAGGACACTTTACACTCATCAAAGGAAAAATCTAACAGATGAATTCTCAATCCTAAATATCTATGCTCCAAATGCAAGGGCACCAACGTTCATAAAAGAAATTTTACTAATGCTGAAAGCATACTTTGCACTGCACAAGTAATAGTAGGAGACTTCAACACCCCACTCTTGTCAATGGACAGATCATGGAAACAGAAACTAAATAGAGGCACAGTGAAATTAACAGAAGTTATGAACCAAATAGATTTAACAGACATCTATAGAACATTTCATCCTAAAACAAAAGAATGTACCTTCTTCTCAGCACCTCATGGTACCTTCTCCAAAATCGACCATATAATTGGACATGAAACAGGCCTCAATGGATACAAAGAGATTGAAATAATCCCATGTATCCTGTCAGATCACCATGGACTAAGGCTGGTCTTCACTAACAACAAAAGCAACAGAAAGTCCACATACACATGGAAGCTGAACAACACTCTACTCAATGACAACTTGGTCAGGAAAGAAATTAAGAAAGAAATTAAAGACATTTTAGAATTTAATGAAAATGAAGACACAACATACCTAAACTTATGGGATACAATGAAAGCTGTGCTAAGAGGAAAACTCATAGCTCTGAATGCCTGCAGAAAGAAATAGGAGAGAGCATATATCAGCAGCTTGATAGCACACCTAAAAGCTCTAGAACAAAAAAAAAAGAATACACCCAAGAGGAGTAGAAGGCAGGAAATAATCAAACTCAGAGCTGAAATCAACCAAGTAGAAACAAAAAGGACTATACCCACATCTGGCTCCTGTTAGCAAGTACTTCTTGGCGTCAACAATAGTGATTGAGTTTGGTGGCTTAATATGGGATGAATCCCCAGGTGGGGCAGTCTCTGGATGACTTTTTCTTCAGTCCCTGATCCACTCTTTGTCCCTGTATTTCCTCGTGAGTATTTTGTTCTCCCTTCTAAACAGGAATGAAGCATCCACATTTTTGTCGTCCTTTTTCCTGAGCTTCATACAATCTGTGAATTTTTTCTTAGTTACTTGAAGCTCTTGGGCTAATATCCACTTATCTGTAAGTGCATTCCATGTGTGTTCTTTTGAGACTGGGTTACCTCACTCACTAGGATGATATTTTCTAGTTCTATCCATTTGCCTACGAATTTCATGTAATTGTTTTTAATAGCTGTGTAGTAGCCCATTATATAAATATAACACATTTTCTCTATTCATTCCTCTGTTGAAGAACATCTGGGTTCTTTCCAGCTTCTGGCTATTATAAATAAGGCTGTCATGAACATAGTAGAGCATGTGACCTTGTTATATGTTGGGGTATCTTTTGGGTGTATGCTCTCAAGTGGTATAGCTGGGACCTCAGGTAGTAAACAAACAAACAAACAAACAAACAAACAAAAACCCCAAACCAAACCAATCAAAAAATTATCTATACAATACTCTGTACAGATCCTCTCCCTCAGGTCATGATGGAGGTCCAGTGACAAAGTCACAACAATCAATAACAGTATTTGGGAGCAGAGAAGAGCCTTTGAGTTCCTGACCCAATTCAGTACCTCACTTGCTACCTGTCTTTATCCAATGGACACATGGCTGGAGAGAGACTGATGTTGCAAAACTTCTGATTTATGCTTTCTAACCCCAAATGAACAACCTGTAAAATATTACAAGGCACAGGTGAACTTCTTAGCAAGAATTCCTGTCTGCTGTTTAATGGGCTGTATTCAGCCCATTCCCTGCCCACTTACCAACTGGTGCCTCCACTTGATTGTCAGACATAAGCTCACAAATCCTTTCACTGTATCAGGCTAGGAAACTGCCATCCTCTGCCTTTACAGAGTAAGCTTCCACTTTGATCAGGGACTTTCTTTGCAGTTTAGAATCTTTCCAAAATGAGTTCTGCTCTTAATATGGAAATTCTGAATGTTTACATTTTATTTATTCTGGGATTTTGAACCAAAATGAAAAAAAAGTGAAGCATGGAAAGGTGTTTTGGCAATAAAGTTTCAGAACTTGTTCCATTCCAACTGTTCTCGACCAGAAAAGCTTAATCATTTTGTGAAAGCTAAGATAAATCCACCATAGCCTTATAATCTATTTATAAGGGCCCCTGTGCTTGCTTGTCTCCTTCTATTATTATAAAGCCATCTTTCGTCCCAGCCTATATAATAATAAGAAATGTTCACCTGCCGTTACTTAGTTCTGGATACTGTGCCTTTGTAGGAGGGGGCTTTGTGAAATAAAGGCATGGGCAAGCTGAATGCATCCTTGCTGTGTGGTGTAAAATTTAATGCAACTGAAGACAGAGGGAGGATGACATCATCTCACTAAGCTGTCCTTTGTTCCAAGGAAAGAAGGTTAGATGGCCTCCTATTACCCACGCGCTCTCTCTGCTCTAATGAGCAGGACTCTCCCCTCTTCATTCTCCCTCCTGCCTTCACTGGTGTTTGGATTATAAAATTTTAGTGATTACATTCAAGTTACCAGTAATTTATTGGCGTAGTATTAAGTAAAGACATAAAAATCTTCCCCCTTGGAGTCTCTTAAGCAAGAGTGAATCAAAATTTAAATTCTCCACTTTAAACTCTCTATGTCTTCCATCCCCTGTCTTTCTATTGTGTGCACCTGAATTTGTGCCTGCCTGAAGGCTGCACTATGAATCCATTTATCCCTGTGTCTATGCATGTCTATCCCTGTGTGTATACTATGTAGATTGTGTGTGTGTGTGTGTGTGTGTGTGTGTGTGTGTGTGTGTGTGCGCACGCGCACACATGAGTAAGCACGTCTATCTGTCCGTGTCTGTGGGCTTCGCGTTGTCTTTATTGAACAGCATAGAGAGCATCACATGTGGAAAGAATGGGATACTTTTCAGACATCTTTAACAAACAAGGGATTTATTCACTGGCTCAACTGGCCCAGGTAACACAGATCATTGTTTACCAACCAAATACCCAGAAACAGATGCTTTCAATCTTTATGGTAGATTTTTAGGAAGCTGCTTTCAACTTCTGTATTTGCAGCTTTCAGCAAATGATAGACATACATTATCTAGGTCAGGAGCATGGGAGAGAGCAAAGTTTAAGATTACAGCTATGCATTAGCTTAGGCTGTAAACATTTATTTTATGAGAAATCCAAAGCAGGTAAGGTTGATTGTACATTGTTTCTTAAAGCAGGTTGAACATAGTATGATAACAGTCTTCAGTCTCAATTGACCTCAAGATGTATTATTAACAGTGGTTGTGAGGTTCAGCAAGAAAGTTCAAGTCTCCACATCAAACCAGATACACTCAAACTAATAAGAAAAAGTGGGGAAGCATCTCGAACACATGGGCACTGGAGAAAATTTCCTGAACAAAACACCAATGGCTTATGCTCTAAGATCAAGAATCGACAAATGGGATCTCATAAAACTGCAAAGCTTCTGTAAGGCAAAGGACACTGTTGTTAGGACAAAATGACAACCAACAGATTGAGAAAAGATCGTTGCCAATCCTACAACTGATAGAGGGCTTATATCCAAAATATACAAAGAACTCAAGAAGTTAGACTGCAGGGAGACAAATAACCCTATTAAAAATGGGGTTCAGAGCTAAACAAAGAATTCACAGCTGAGGAATGCTGACTGGCTGAGAAACACCTAAAGAAATGTTCAACATCTTTAGTCATAAGGGAAATGCAAATCAAAACAACCCTGAGATTTCACCTCACACCAGTGAGAATGGCTAAGATCAAAAACTCTGGTGACAGCACATGCTGGTGAGGATGTGGACACTTCTCCATTGTTGGTGGGATTGCAAACTGGTACAACCATTCTGGAAATCAGTCTGGAAGTTCCTCAGAAAATTGGACATTGAACTACCTGAGGACCCAGCTATACCTCTCTTGGGCATATACCCAAAAGATGCCCCAACATATAACAAAAACACATGCCTCCCTATGTTCATAGCAGCCTTATTTATAATAGCCAGAAGCTGGAGAGAACCCAGATGCCCTTCAACAGAGGAATGGATACAGAAAATATGGTACATCTACACAATGGAGTATTACTCAGCTATCAAAAACAATGACTTTATGAAATTCATAGGGAAATGGACAGAACTGGAAAATATCATCCTGAGTTACGTAACCCAATCACAGAAAAACACACATGGTATGCACTCATTGATAAGTGGATATTAGCTCAAATGCTTGAATTACCCTAGATGCACAGAACACTTGAAACTCAAGAAGGATGACCAAAATGCGAATGCTTCACTCCTTCTTTAAAAGGGGAACAAGAATACCCTTGGGAGGGAATAGGGAGGCAAAGTTTAGAACAGAGGCAGAATGAACACCCATTCAGAGCCTGCCTCACATGAGGCCCATACATATACAGTCACCAAACTAGATAAGATGGATAAAGCAAAGAAGTGCAGGCCGACAGGAATTGGATGTAGATCTCTCCTGAGAGACACAACCAGAATACAGCTAATACATTGACAAATGCCATCATTAAACCACTGAACTGAGAAGGAGACCCCTGTTGAAGGAATCTTAGAAAGGACTGAAAGAGCTTGAAGGGGCTTGACTAATAAGAAATAAGAAAAACAATGCCAACCAACCAGAGCTTCCAGGGACTAAGCCACTACCCAAAGACTATACATGGACTGACCCTGGGCTCCAACTGCATAGGTAGCAATGAATAGCCTAGTAAGAGCACCAGTGGAAGGGGAAGCCCTTGGTCCTGCCAAGACTGAACCCCCAGTGAATGTGATTGTTGGGGAAAGGGAGGTAATGGGGGGGGGAGGATGGGGAGAGGAACACCCGTAGAGAAGGGGAGGAGTTAGGGAGATGTTGGCCCTGAAACCAGGAAGGGGAATAACAATTGAAATGTAAATAAGAAATACTCAAGTTAATCAAGATAAAAAAAAAAAAGAAAGTAAGAGCTCTTTTCAGAATATTGCTTTTCACACTCTGCTTCTTTCATTCTTCTCTGGTCAGTGCTATTAGCCTGATGGTCATAAGGGAGCTGATACTTAGCTTCCACCAACAACTGAGTCAGATGGATGCTACTTGCAGAAAGATCTGGGTTCTTGAACATGGTGCCTTCATCACTGATTTCTGCTTTCCTTTCCTTCCTTCCCCCTATTCCCTTTTCCTTCCTTCACCTCTACAGAATGCTGGGTTCCTTCTGATGTCTTACAGAAAAATATATTAAATTTTTGTATATCTTTTCTTATTTAATAACAACAACAACAATAACAACAATATCCCCATTTAAAAATTGGTATCTGTGTAGTAGACTGGTAGAATTTCTTAAGGGAAATTCATAGACTGGAAAGCCTCAAACCAGATAAAAGACTGTGTAAAATATCTTTCTCATTGTGTACTGAGGGCTACACAATGAGTAAGATATTTGCTTAACTCCTTTTTCTAAACTCAGGATACTCAACTGTGAACTACAGGCTCTTTGAAGGCAGTCCCAAAGTAAACTCAAATTAGTTATCATATCATGTCTTCTGTTGAAATTAAATTTCCACTTGTGATAGTAATATTGATCAATTCGGTTTCTGAAAAAGCATATTCAAAGTAGAAAGTAGTTAATATAAAGAAAAGGTGGGTAGGTAGGAGGGTTGACTGGTTTGGGGGGGAAATACTATTCATAAAAATGTGGGACTTTTGCCTATGTAGAAATTGCTCTTTGACAATATATATATATATATATATTAATTAGTAAATGAAGAGTTTCTAAAATGAATGTGTTGAAAAGCATGTGTACATCTTTTGTTTGTTTGCTTGGTGGCATAGCCATGGCTCCAGGCTCTTGAAGTTTTGTGTAAGAGGCTACTGTGAATATAATCAGAATACTCATGGTGATTATTATCACAAAGGTCAATGAAGAGAGAAAGAGCATATATTTTTAATTTTGTTGTATGCATGTATGTATGTTTGTATGTATGTATGTATGTATGTATTTTAAAATTTATTATATCCCAATCAGTGCCCTTCTTCCCAGTCCCTCACAGAGATCCCCCCCCACCGTCTCCTCTGAAAGCATGGGTATCCCCCAACGCAGGCACGTCAAGTCTCTGCAATGTTAGTTTCATCCTCTCCTACTGAGGCCAGACAAGCCTGCATGACATGTTTCATAAGGGTGTTCTTTATTTAGAGAGCCAGTGATCTGAGAACGTAACAGATTGTCATCATATCTCATCTTTAGCCAGCAGACTTTACAAGAATCAGGGTTGAAGTGGGGGACAAAAGTATTTATTCAAATTTTGTCTCCCCGATCTGCCTTGGCAGTTAGCTGCATTTCTTAGACTTGTGATATGTCATCCCCTCTTTTTATCATTCCTTGCACCCCTTTTTTGTTCTCTGGTTTTGGGGATCAGATCCTTCTTGAAATGTTTAGTCTAGTTGGTATCTGTTATTATAAACCTGTACTCTTCCAGCAGCATCTGGACTGTGGTAGAATTCGTTAAGATGAGGTTACAATGAAGTAAGAAGTATCCTCATCCAATATTCTCTTATAAAAAAGATCACCGCGTGAGGGGCAGTGCCTCACACAAATATAGAACCTCTGACTATGGATTAAAAGAATACCATGGGAGTCACAGACCAACAGAGAGAAGGTAGATGAGAAAATGTGGGTGAAAATGGGCCATTTGGAAGTCATGGAGAGAGGCTTAGACAAAAATCAGTCTGTCTGACATCTTGATCCTCATTTGTTTAAACCTTCCTATTACTCAACTATAAATGACAAATGATAGGCTCACTTGCCTGAAAGTATATGCTATACAATACATGGGTAATAGACATCTTTGACATGGTCTCTGACTTTGGCATTAGAGTCTAGGACGCACACACTGTTTCTCATTTCAGTGCTAGAATCTCAGAGGCATACATGACATCTGAGTTCAGCCTCAGAATCTTGCAGACACACATGGCTTCTAACTTGAGTGAGACTCTCTCAGGCCTTTTGTGACCCTAGTGTTATAGAAATTCAATGTCTTGAAGACCACTGCAGAAAGATTCCTTTGTTTAAGTTAGTTCTGGAAATTACATTTTATTTATTTATTTATTTATTTATTTATTTATTTATTTATTTATTTACATAGCACCATTAATGTCACCTCTCTTAGGATTTAAATTACTACATGGAAAGACGCAAAGAGGCATTTGGACTCTATTGAGACCCATGAAGGTAAAGGCATTCTTTCTTTATTAAAAGAAGATAATTTAAGTTTTATTTGTAACTCTAGTCAGAAACCTGGCATTTTAAGTTAGGCAAAACATTATACACTATTGATTTTTATAAAGTTACTTTAGTTTTGTTTATTTCATTGCCTGACTAGGAATTTAGCCCAAAGTTGGTGCACCTAAAGATATGTTAAGGAGAGAGGAGGACTAATTAAGTTTTTAATGAAAGGAAAACAACAACAAAAATAAGACATAACAATACAGAAGAGACTGCTCAGCTATTGCTATTTTTCCAGAGAGGTAGAGTTTGGTCCTCATCACTTATATGTCAACCCACATTTGTCTGTAGTTCCAGCTCGAGGGCATCTGGTTGTCTATTCTGGTCTCTGAGGGCACCAGACATATGGTGTATTTACATACATACCAGCAAAACACACACACACACACACACACACACACACACACACACACACACACACACACACCACATAATGCTAAATAAAAATTTAAGACAATATTTAAAAACAATGTTTTATATTGAGATAGGTATGATGGCATAGACCTTTAATCCCAGTACTCAGGAGGCAGAAGCAGGCAGATCTCTGAGTTTGAGGCCAACCTGGTCTACAGAATGAGGTCCAGGACAGCCAGTGCTCAGATAAACCTTGCCTCAAAAAACAACACACAAACCAATCAAAACAACAACAAAAGCAAACAAAAAAGTTTAATGTTTATTGGGATGTCATTGGGAAATTTACATTGTTAACTGTCAAATTAGTGTCAGCAACTTGATATTGAAATCGAACATTTACTCAAAATGATTCTGTTCCCATGAGTCAGAAAGAGTACAGCAGGTTGGTCAAGGTATTTTTTTGTGATTTGTTAATATTACATTATAATTGTTATAATTATCCTCTGTTGATTTTTAATATCTAAGACAAAGAAGGATTACCATTCACAATAGCACTGATAGGTAATGTCTAGCTACTTACTCCCTCCAATTTTATATTTTTGACACTGACAATAACTAGACAGAGAATGCTATTCATTCTGAAATAGAGTGGGAACTCCAGATTTGTGTCCTCTTCTGAAAGCTCTGGAATAGGCCATTGGATTGACCACATGAGAATGAACCTCACCAAAACCATGAGCCAATCTATCTGGGACAGATTCTACGAGTTTCTGGTATATGCCGTAACTCTCTGTTGTCATTCCTTTTTTCCTTAGAGCTTGAAATGAGTTCTTGATTCTATAGAGCAGCAGGGCCCGTGTGGTATTTTTGTTGCTTTAGAATGTGTCTTTTGGAAATAAGCTTCACCTGAGGATGCAGCAGTATAATGCTTCATCTATGAAGCCTAAGGAAGAAAAGAAGGAAGAAATAAGATGGCAATTAGTTCACAGTGAGTAATTGCAAATCAGAACATTTCAAATCCTTTAATCCTACCTACCAGTGTTCTATGATGCTTTACCCTGATGCTTATTTATCTAAACAGAAAGGCAACTCTTACTATGAGTTTAAACAAAGTATCCCTTCCTGGCATTAGTTACAACCATGAGGCAGTAGGAGTGACCCAGCTGATCCCAGGGAGTTACACAGAATTTCTGCAAACCACAAGGCACAAATACCCACCATCATACCCCGAGTGACAGGACAGGCAAAAGAATGCAGATTTCTGGTAAAATTGAAACCAGGATGGTCATAATAATGCATGTGTATAACTTTATATTCCCCAGAAGGGACTTAGTAAGCCTGAGTCAAGTTGGACTTGAGTAGAGAATGATTGTAGCATCTCATTCTATACATACCACAATCTCTCTAACTGTCATTTTTGTGGGGCTATTACTGAATGATGTATTTTTACTCTGTGATCTCCATATGAACATGGACCCTAGGCCATGTGCTATATTCTTTTAGCCCTCGTCCAGTTGGCTAAGACCTACTGACAATGGTATTTCTGCCCGTTCTGTAGGGGCCATTCTGTCTTTTCTTTCTATACTCGGTATTGTCTGCAAGAAGGCTTTTGCTTCTCAATAAAGTTCACACCAAATATGAATTATCGGGATCTTGCAATACTATGTCCTTGGAGGCATCCTCAAGCACCATCTGTGTGTATAAAAAAGGAATTGCACAGTGCACAACTTGTGAAGAGATACCATCATCCCAGGCATCTGCTCCCTGTGATTAATAACTCCCATGTTTCAAAGAACTCAGAGAAATTGTGCTTAGAGCTTGACCACAATTCATTGTGCCTTGTAACTGTACTAGCCAATGTCTCTGATGCATGCTCATCTCTTCTGTGTGAGTCTATGTAAAATGTATGTCAATTATTCCGTGTCATGGTACAAAACTATTTCCAGTAATTATTTGCTTCTCATCTTTCTATAATTTTCACTTTCCTCGGTCTCTCCACTTCTCTTGTGGCTCACTTCTCTCCAATTTTGCAAGTCTTATTTTGTTCTCTCTCGATTATTTCTTCACAAACCTTGGTCACCTTTAGATCTTTGTTGTAACTGCTCTACCCTAACAGTTACATTAAATTTCTAGTTCCTCTAACATATAATCAGCATTGGTTCCCAGACAGCTGAAGACAGGTTCTCAGGTGGTCTCTGAGGCCTCACCACCGAGCAGTGCATGTTATCAGAATTCATCAGTTGCTAGTCCTCAAGCAGCATGGCAACAGTAAAACCATATATATTCTTTTAGAATGTGAATGTTCTCTGATATTTTCTTAGTACGATCTAAGGAAGCTACATTCATTACTATAGTAAATCACACTTTCACTAGCTGAACCTGTGACACCCATTGTCCAATGTGTACAGAGACATATCACCTATGGGTCAGGAGAGGATTTGTTACTCCACTTTCATGAGTGATCATTAAAGATATGCATTGCAAACCACACTCCCCTAAGGTGCTTTCAACTCAATTCCTACTCTGAACTTTACACTGAAGTTGAGAGGATATAGAAAACTCACAAATACCTGCTTATATTAAATGTTTAAAAATTCTACCAACAAGATAGCCAAAGCTCCATGAGTTTAGGTTTATATTCAGTCATAAAACATGGGCATGATCCAGTTAAGGCTCAGTGACATGCATTTCTGTTTCCAAACTCCTTCCTACAAAGTTGCACTGTTGTTGCGCCCATGGTCCATTTACAGGGGATAGCTGATATATGATTAAGAAAGATTCTGGGACTGAGATGAGAATGGAGGCCAAAATATAAGAAAGCTAGGAGAGGCCCCAGGTTCAGATGGCAGATCCGCTGCAACCCACTAACAGAGGATTTATAATTTAGAAGAGTTATAGATTAGGATGCTAGTTGCTGAGCCCAGCAAGTTCATGAGGTTTTTTGTTTGTTTGTTTGTTTGTTTGTTTTTGTTTTGTTTTGTTTTTCCATTCTCGCAGCAATTCTATGTGGTTCCAGAGAGAAAGATCAGCATATTAAAAATTCAAGTACTGAGAGAGCTCACCGCCCAGACAGGTGGGCACTCCTGAGACTGCAGAGCCCACCTCTGCCCACATCCCTGGCCCAAGAGGAAAGTGTATATGCTAAAATCTAAGGATAATAGGTATAGAAGAGAGTGAAGACTCCCAGCTCAAAGGACCAGTAAATATCTTAAACAAAATCATAGAAGAAAACTTCCCTAAACTAAAGAAAGAGATGCCCATAAACATACAAGAAGCCTACAGAACTCCAAATAGATTGGACCAGAAAAGAAACTCCTCCTGTCACATAATAGTCAAAACACCAAGTGCACAAAATAAAGAAAGAATATTAAGAGCAGTAAGGGAAAAAGGTCAAGTAACACATTAAGGCAGACCTATCAGAATCACACCAGACTTCTCACCAGAGACTATGAAAGCCAGAAGATCCTGGACAGATGTTATACAGAACCTAAGAGAACACGAATGCCAGCCCAGGTTACTGTTCCCTGTAAAACTATCAATTTACATAGATGGAGAAACCAAGATATTCCATGACCAAACCAAATTTACACAATATCTTTCTACAAATCCAGCACTACAACGGATAATAAATGGTAAAGCCCAACATAAGGAGGCAAGCTACACCCTAGAAAAAGCAAGAAAATAATCATCTTGGCAACAAAACAAAGAGAAGAAAAGCACTCAAACGTAATGTCACATTCAAATACGAATATAACAGGAAGCAAAAATCACTATTCCTTAATATCTCTCAACATCAATTGTCTCAACTCCCCAATAAAAATACATAGATTAACAAACTAGATATGATATGATAGTATATTTAAGTGATCCCAAAAGTCCCACCAGAGAACTTCTAAACCTGATAAACACCTTCAGCAAAGTGGCTGGGTATAAAATTAACTCAAATGAATCAGTAGCCTTCCTCTACACAAAAGAGAAACAAGCCAAGAAAGAAATTAGGGAAATGACACCCTTCATAATAGTCCCAAATAATATAAAATACCTTGGTGTGATGTTAACCAAGCAAATGAAAGATCTGTATGATAAGAACTTCAAGCCTCTGAAGAAAGAAATTGAAGAAGACCTCAGAAGATGAAAAGATCTCCCATGCTCATGGATTGGCAGGATTAATATAGAAAAAATGGCAGTTTTACCAAAAGCGATCTACAGATTCAATGCAATCCCCATCAAAATACCAATCCAATTCAAAGGAGCCAAAACCATCCAATGGAAAAAAGATAGCATTTTCAGCAAAAGGTGCTGGTTCAACTGGAGGTCAACATGTAGAAAAATGCAGATCAATCCATGCTTATCACCCTGTACAAAGCTTAAGTTCATGTGGATCAAGGACCTCCACATTAAACCAGATACACGCAAACTAATAGAAGAAAAAGTGGGGAAGCATCTTGAACGCATGGGCACTAGAGAAAATTCCCTGAACAAAACACCAATGGCTTATGCTCTGAGATCAAGAATCGACAGCTCCCGGAAAGGGCGGCGCAGATCTTCCTGGTTGCTGCCGCCACAGAGAGCTCATGGGCAGCACCCCGCGAGCAAACTTGAGCCTTGGGGCCACAGGGGCCAACTTTTCTGCTGCAAGAGACCTGACTGGTGAACTCGGGACACACAGAGGCAGAATTCCTCTAGGACCGGGCACTTCCTGGGTTTACCGGTAGTCCCACACCCGCGCATCCTGGCCCGCAGCAGCTCTCTGCTCCCAGACCCTGTGGGAGAGAGACCTCACCGCCTGGTCAGGTGGGCACTCCTGAGGCTGCAGAGCAGAAGAGACCACCAACACTGCCCACCCCTGCCCACATCCCTGGTCAAGAGGAAACTGTGTAAGGCCTCTGGGTTCCCGTGGGGGAGGGCCCAGGAGTGGCAGGATCCCTGCGCCTGAGACACCTCCGGAACCTAAAGGAACAGACCGGATAAACAGTTCTCTGCATCCAAATCCCGTGGGAGGGAGAGTTAACCTTCAGAGAGGCAGATACGCCTGGGAAACTAGAAGAGACTGCACGCTGCACACATCTCTGACGCCAGAGGAAAACACCAAACGCCATCTGGAACCCTGGTGCACTGAAGCTCCCGGAAACGGCGGTGCAGATCTTCCTGGTTGCTGCTGCCGCAGAGAGTTCGAGGGCAGCACCCTGCGAGCGAACTTGAGCCTCAGGACCACAGGTAAGACCAACTTTTCTGCTGCAAGTGACCTGTGTGGTGAACTCAAGACACAGGCCCACAGGAACAGCTGAAGACCTGTAGAAAGGAAAAACTACACGCCCGAAAGCAGAACACTCTGTCCCCATAACTGGCTGAAAGAAAACAGGAAAACAGGTCTACAGCACTCCTGACACACAGGCTTATAGGAGAGTCTAGCCACTGTCAGAAATAGCAGAACAAAGTAACACTAGAGATAATCTGATGGCGAGAGGCAAGCACAGGAACCCAAGCAACAGAACCAAGACTACATGGCACCATCGGAGCCCAATTCTCCCATCAAAACAAACATGGAATATCCAAACACACCAGAAAATCAAGATCTAATTTCAAAATCATATTTGATCATGATGCTGGAGGACTTCAAGAAAGACGTGAAGAACTCCCTTAGAGAACAAGTAGAAGCCTACAGAGAGGAATCGCAAAAATCCCTGAAAGAATTCCAGGAAATCATAAATAAACAAGTAGAAGCACATAGAGAGGAGTCACAAAAATCCCTGAAAGAATTCCAGGAAATCATAAATCAACAAGTAGAAGCCCATAGAGAGGAGTCACAAAAATCCCTGAAAGAATTCCAGGAAAACACAATCAAACAGCTGAAGGAATTAAAAATGGAAATAGAAACAATCAAGAAAGAACACATGGAAACAACCCTGGATATAGAAAACCAAAAGAAGAGACAAGGAGCTGTAGATACGAGCTTCACCAACAGAATACAAGAGACGGAAGAGAGAATCTCAGGAGCAGAAGATTCCATAGAAATCATTGACTCAACTGTCAAAGATAATGTAAAGCGGAAAAAGCTACTGGTCTAAAACATACAGGAAATCCAGGACTCAATGAGAAGATCAAACCTAAGGATAATAGGCAGAGAAGAGATTGAAGACTCCCAGCTCAAAGGACCAGTAAATATCTTAAACAAAATCATAGAAGAAAACTTCCCTAACCTAAAAAAAGAGATACCCATAGGCATACAAGAAGCCTACAGAACTCCAAATAGATTGGACCAGAAAAGAAACACCTCCCATCACATAATAGTCAAAACACCAAACGCACAAAATAAAGAAAGAATATTAAAAGCAGTAAGGGGAAAAGGTCAAGTAACATATAAAGGCAGACCTATCAGAAGCACACCAGACTTTTCGCCAGAAACTATGAAGGCCAGAAGATCCTGGACTGATGCCATACAGACCCTAAGAGAACACAAATGCCAGCCCAGGTTACTGTATCCTGCAAAACTCAATTAACATAGATGTAGAAACCAAGATATTCCATGACAAATCCAAATTTACACAATATCTTTCTACAAATCCAGCACTACAAAGGATAATAAATGGTAAAGCCCAACATAAGGAGGCAAGCTATACCCTAGAAGAAGCAAGAAACTAATCGTCTTGGCAACAAAACAAAGAGAAGAAAAGCACACAAACATAACCTCACATCCAAATATGAATATAACAGGAAGCAATAATCACTATTCCTTAATATCTCTCAACATCAATGGCCTCAACTCCCCAATAAAAAGACATAGATTAACAAACTGGATACGCAACGAGGACCCTGCATTCTGCTGCCTACAGGAAACACACCTCAGAGACAAAGACAGACACTACCTCAGAGTGAAAGTCTGGAAAACAACTTTCCAAGCAAATGGTTGGAGGAAGCAAGCTGGAGTAGCCATTCTAATATCAAGTAAAATCAATTTTCAACTAAAAGTCATCAAAAAAGATAAGGAAGGACACTTCACATTCATCAAAGGAAAAATCCACCAAGATGAACTCTCAATCCTAAATATTTATGCCCAAAATACAAGGGCACCTACATACGTAAAAGAAACCTTAATAAGCTCAAAACACACATTGCACCTCACACAATAATAGTAGGAGATTTCAACACCCCAATCTTATCAATGGACAGATCATGGAAACAGAAATTAAACAGAGACGTAAACAGACTAAGAGAAGTCATGAGCCAAAAGGACTTAACAGATATTTATAGAACATTCTATCCTAAAGCAAAAGGATATACCTTCTTCTCAGCTCCTCATGGAACTTTCTCCAAAATTGACCATATAATTGGTCAAAAAACGGGCCTCAACAGGTACAGAAAGATAGAAATAATTCCATGCGTGCTATCGGACCACCACGGCCTAAAACTGGACTTCAATAACAATAAGGGAAGAATGCCCACATATACGTGGAAATTGAACAATGCTCACTCAATGATAACCTGGTCAAGGAAGAAATAAAGAAAGAAATTAAAAACTTTTTAGAATTTAATGAAAATGAAGGTACAACATACCCAAATTTATGGGACACAATGAAAGCTGTGCTAAGAGGAAAACTCATAGGGCTGAGTGCCTGCAGAAAGAAACAGGAAAGAGCATATGTCAGCAGCTTGACAGCACACCTAAAAGCTCTAGAACAAAGAGAAGCAAATACACCCAGGAGGAGTAGAAGGCAGGAAATAATCAAACTCAGAGCTGAAATCAACCAAGTAGAAACAAAAAGGACCATAGAAAGAATCAACAGAACCAAAAGTTGGTTCTTTGAGAAAATCAACAAGATAGATAAACCCTTAGCCAGACTAACAAAAGGACACAGAGAGTGTGTCCAAATTAACAAAATCAGAAATGAAAAGGGAGACATAACTACAGATTCAGAGGAAATTCAAAAAATCATCAGATCTTACTATAAAAGCCCATATTCAACAAAACTTGAAAATCTACAGGAAATGGACAATTTCCTAGACAGATACCAGGTACCGAAGTTAAATCAGGAACAGATAAACCTGTTAAGCAACCCCATAACTCCTATGGAAATAGAAGCAGTCATTAAAGGTCTCCCAACCAAAAAGAGCCCAGGTCCAGACAGGTTTAGTGCAGAATTCTATCAGACCTTCATAAAAGACCTCATACCAATATTATCCAAACTATTCCACAAAATTGAAACGGATGGATCACTACCGAATTCCTTCGATGAAGCCACAATTACTCTTATACCTAAACCACACAAAGACCCAACAAAGAAAGAGAACTTCAGACCAATTTCCCTTATGAATATCGACGCAAAAATACTCAATAAAATTCTGGCAAACCGAATCCAAGAGCACATCAAAACAATCATCCACCATGATCAAGTAGGCTTCATCCCAGGCATGCAGGGATGGTTCAATATACGGAAAACCATCAACGTGATCCATTATATAAACAAACTGAAAGAACAAAACCACATGATCATTTCATTAGATGCTGAGAAAGCATTTGACAAAATTCAACACCCCTTCATGATAAAAGTCCTGGAAAGAATAGAAATTCAAGGCCCATACCTAAACATAGTAAAAGCCATATACAGCAAACCAGTTGCTAACATTAAACTAAATGGAGAGAAACTTGAAGCAATCCCACTAAAATCAGGGACTAGACAAGGCTGCCCACTCTCTCCCTACTTATCCAATATAGTTCTTGAAGTTCTAGCCAGAGCAATCAGACAACAAAAGGAGGTCAAGGGGATACAGATCGGAAAAGAAGAAGTCAAAATATCACTATTTGCAGATGATATGATAGTATATTTAAGTGATCCCAAAAGTTCCACCAGAGAACTACTAAAGCTGATAAATAACTTCAGCAAAGTGGCTGGGTATAAAATTAACTCAAATAAATCAGTAGCCTTCCTCTACACAAAAGAGAAACAAGCCGAGAAAGAAATTAGGGAAACGACACCATTCGTAATAGACCCAAATAATATAAAGTACCTCGATGTGACTTTAACCAAGCAAGTAAAAGATTTGTACAATAAGAACTTCAAGACACTGAAGAAAGAAATTGAATAAGACCTCAGAAGATGGAAAGATCTCCCATGCTCATGGATTGGCAGGATTAATATAGTAAAAATGGCCATTTTACCAAAAGCGATCTACAGATGCAAGGCAATCCCCATCAAAATACCAATCCAATTCTTCAAAGAGTTAGACAGAACAATTTGCAAATTCATCTGGAATAACAAAAAACCCAGGATAGCTAAAACTATCCTCAACAATGAAAGGACTTCAGGGGGAATCACTATCCCTGAACTCAAGCAGTATTACAGAGCAATAGTGATAAAAACTGCATGGTATTGGTACAGAGACAGACAGATAGACCAATGGAATAGAATTGAAGACGCAGAAATGAACCCACACACCTATGGTCACTTGATTTTTGACAAAGGAGCCAAAACCATCCAATGGAAAAAAGATAGCATTTTCAGCAAATGTTGCTGGTTCAACTGGAGGTCAACATGTAGAAGAATGCAGATTGATCCATGCTTATCACCCTGTAGAAAGCTTCAGTCTAAGTGGATCAAGGACCTCCACATCAAACCAGACACACTCAAACTAATAAAAGAAAAACTAGGAAAGCATCTGGAACACTTGGGCACCTGAAAAAATTTCCTGAACAAAACACCAATGGCTTATGCTCTAAGATCAAGAATCGACAAATGGGATCTCATAAAACTGCAAAGCTTCTGTAAGGCAAAGGACACTGTGGTTAGGACAAAACGGCAACCAACAGATTGGGAAAAGATCTTTACCAATCCTACAACAGATAGAGGCCTTATATCCTAAATATACAAAGAACTCAAGAAGTTAGACCGCAGGGAGACAAATAACCCTATTAAAAAATGGGGTTCAGAGCTAAACAAACAATTCACAGCTGAGGAATGCCGAATGGCTGAGAAACACCTAAAGAAATGTTTAACATCTTTAGTCATAAGGGAAATGCAAATCAAAACAACCCTGAGATTTCTCCTCACACCAGTGAGAATGGCTAAGTTCAAAAACTCAGGTGACCGCAAATGCTGGCGAGGATGGGGAGAAAGAGGAACACTCCCCAATTGTTGGTGGGGTTGCAGACTGGTACAACCATTCTGGAAATCAGTCTGGAGGTTCCTCAGAAAATTGGACATGGAGCTGCCTGAGGATCCAGCTATACCTCTCTTGGGCCTATACCCAAAAGATGCCCCAACGTATAAAAAAGACACGTGCTCCCCTATGTTCATCGCAGCCTTATTTATAATAGCCAGAAGCTGGAAAGAACCCAGATGCCCTTCAACAGAGGAATGGATACAGAAAATGTGGTACATCTACACAATGGAATATTACTCAGCTATCAAAAACAATGACTTTATGAAATTCGTAGGCAAATGGTTGGAATTGGAAAATATCCTGAGTGAGGTAACCCAATCACAGGAAGACATACATGGTGCGCACTCATTGATAAGTGGCTATTAGCCCAAATGCTTGAATTACCCTAGATGCCTAGAACAAATGAAACTCAAGATGGATGATCAAAATGTGAATGCTTCACTCCTTCTTTATTTTTTTTTAAATTTATTTAATACTCAATAATAATTCTTTGGTTTCCGGGCAAACTTCCCCCCCTCCCCTTCCTTATGGGTGTTCCCCTCCCAACCCTCACCCCATTGCCGCCCTCCCCCAACAGTCTAGTTCAATGGGGGTTCAGTCTTAGCAGGACCAAGGGCTTCCCCTTCCACTGGTGCTCTTACTAGGATATTCTTTGCTTCCTATGAGGTCAGAGTCCAGGGTCAGTCCATGTATAGTCTTTAGGTAGTGGCTTTGTCCCTGGATCTCTGGTTGCTTGGCATTGTTGTACATATGGGGTCTCGAGCCCCTTCAAGCTCTTCCAGTTCTTTCTCTGATCCCTTCAGCGGGGGTCCTATTCTCAGTTCAGTGGTTTGCTGCTGGCATTCGCCACTGTATTTGCAGTATTCTGGCTGTGTCTCTCAGGAGCGATCTACATCCAGCTCTTGTCGGTCTGCACTTCTTTGCTTCATCCATCTTGTCTATATGGGTGGCTGTATATGTATGGGCCACATGTGGGGCAGGCTCTGAATGGCTGTTCCTTCAGTCTCTGTTTTAATCTTTGCCTCTCTCTTCACTGCCAAAGGTATTCTTGTTCCTCTTTTAGAGAAGGAGTGAAGCATTCACATTTTGATCATCCGTCTTGAGTTTCATTTGTTCTAGGCATCTAGGGTAATTCAAGCATTTGGGCTAATAGCCACTTATCAGTGAGTGCATACCATGTGTGTCTTTCTGTGATTGGGTTAGCTCACTCAGGATCATATTTTCCAGTTCCAACCATTTGCCTACGAATTTCATAAAGCCGTTGTTTTTGATAGCTGTCACTCCTTCTTTAAAAGGGAAACAAGAATACCCTTGGCAGGGAAGAGAGAGGCAAAGATTAAAACAGAGACTGAAGGAACACCCATTCAGAGCCTGCCCCACATGTGGCCCATACATATACAGCCACCAAACTAGATAAGATGGATGAAGCAAAGAAGTGCAGGCTGACAGGAACTGGATGTAGATCTCTCCTGAGAGACACAGCCAGAATACAGCAAATACATAGGCGAATGCCAGCAGCAAACCACTGAAGTGAGAACAGGACCCCCGTTGAAGGAGTCACAGAAAGGACTGGAAGAGCTTGAAGGGGCTCGAGTCCCCATATGTACAACAATGCCAAGCAACCAGAGCTTCCTGGGACTAAGCCACTACCTAAAGATTATATATGGACTGACCTTGGACTCTGACCTCATAGGTAATAATGAATATCCTAGTAAGAGCACCAGTGGAAGGGGAAGTCCTGGGTCCTGCTAAGACTGAACCCCCAGTGAGCTAGACTGTTGGGGGGAGGACGGCAATGGGGGGAGGGTTGGGAGGGGAACACCCATAAGGAAGGGGGGGAGGAGGATGTTTGCCCGGAAACCAGGAAAGGGAATAACACTCAAATGTATATAAGAAATACTCAAGTTAATAAAAAAACAAAAATTAAAATGGAAAGAAAAAAAAAGAATCGACAAATGGGATTTCATAAAACTGCAAAGCTTCTGTAAGGCAAAGGACACTGTGGTTAGGACACAACTACAACCAACAGATTGGGAAAAGATCTTTACCAATCCTACAACAGATAGAGGTCTTATATCTAAAATATACAAAGAACTCAAGAAGTTAGATCCCAGGGAGACAATTAACCCTGTTAAAAATGGAGTTCATAGCTAAAGAAAGAATTCACAGCTGAGGAATGCCTAATGGCTGAGAAACACCTAAAGAAATGTTCAACATTTTTGGTCATAAGGGAACCGGAAATCAAAACAACCCTGAGATTTCACCTCACATCAGTGAGCATGGTTAAGATCAAAAACTCAGGTGATAGCAAATGCTGGCAAAGATGTGGACAAAGAGGAAAACTCTTCCATTGTTGGTGGGATTGCAGACTGGTACAACCATTCTGGAAATCAGTCTGGAGTTTCTTCAGAAAATTGAACATTGAACAACCTAAGGTCCCAGCTATACCTCTCTTGGGCATATACCCAACAGATGCCCCAACATATAACAAAGACACATGCTCCACTATGTTCATAATATCCTTATTTATATTAGGCAGAAGGTGGTAAGAACCCAGATGCCCTTCACCCGAGGAATGGATACAGAAAATGGTACATCTACAAAATGGAATATTACTCAGTTATCAAAAACAACGACTTTATGAAATTCGTAGGCAAATGGTTGGAACTGGAAAATATCATCCTGAGTGAGGTAACCCAATCCCAGATGGGTGCTTTGATTACCCTAGATGCACAGAACACATGAAACTCAAGAGGGATGACCTAAATGTGAATGCTTCACTCCTTCTTTAAAAGGGGAACAAGAATACCCTGGGCAGGGAATAATGAGGCAAAATTTAAAACAGAGGCAGAAGGAACACCCATTTAGAGCCTGCCCCACATCTGGCCCATGCCTGTATAGCCACCCAATTAGATGATATGGAGAAAGCAAAGAAGTATAGGCCGACAGGAACCGGATGTAGATCTCTCCTGAGAGACACAGCCAGAATACAGCAAATACATAGGCGAATGCCAGCAGCAAACCACTGAAGTGAGAATGGGACCCCCGTTGAAGGAATCAGAGAAAGGACTGGAAGAGCATGAAGGGGCTTGAGACCCCATATGAATAATAATGCCAACCAAGCAGAGCTGACAGTGACTAAGGAACTACCCAAAGACTACATGGACTGACCCTAGGCTCCAACCTCATAGGTAGCCATGAATAGCCTAGTAAGAGCACCAGTGGAAAGGGAAGCCCTTGGTCCTGCCAAGACTGAACCCCCAGTGAATGTGATTGTTGGGGGGAGTGTGGTAATGGGGGGAGGATGGGGAGGGGACACCAATATAGAAGGGGATGGGGAAGGGTTTGGGAATGTTGGCCCTGAAACTGGGAAAGGGAATAACAATCGAAATGTAAATAAAAAATACTCAAGTTAATAAAGATTAAAAAAATAAAGGAAGATTCTATATTCTGCCTGTCAGAATGGCGAAGATTAAAAACCTATGCTAGTAAACATGTGAAATACTAGGAACTCTCCTCCATTGTTGGTGGGAGTGTAGAACTTGCACAATCACGATGGAAATCAGTGAAGTAGTTCCTCAGGACGATTGAAATCAACCTATTTTAAAACCCAGCTATATTGCTCTTGGGCGTGAACTCAAAGCACATTTACCCAAACATATTCATGATTGTTCTATTCATAATATCCAGACGTTGGAAACAACCTAGATGTCCCTCAACTAAAGAATGGTGTTTTTAAAATGTTGCATACTTCTTTATATTTTATTGGATATTTTTATTTACATTTTCGATGTTATCCTCTTCCTCAGTTTCCCAGCCATAACCCCCCATCCTATCCCTTACCCCTTCTTCTATGACAGTGTTCCCTCACCCATCCACCAACCACTTTCTGCCTCCCTGCCCTGACATTTCTCTACACTGGGGTGTGGGAGGTTGAGCCAAGGGCTTTTGCTGCTTTTGGTGCCCAACATGACCATCTTCTGCCACATGAGTCTGTCCATGTGCACACATTGTGTCGTGGTTAAGACCCTGAAGTACTGGTTGGTTGGTATTGTTGTTCTTATGGGGTTGCACACCCCTTCAGCTCCTTCAATCCTTTCACTAACTCCTCCAATGTGGGCCCCATTCCCTGTTCAATGGTTGGCTGCAAGCATCTTCCTTGGTATTTGTCATGCTCTGGCAGAGCCTCTCAGTAGACACCTATATCAGGCTGCTCTCAACATGCATTTCTTGGCATCAGTAATATTGTCTGGGTTTGATTTGGTTATGGATGCCCAAGTGGGGGAGTCTCTGAATGGCCTTTCCTTCAGTTTCTGCTCTAAACTTTGTTTCTGTATTTCCTCCTAAAAATATTTTTGTTCCCCCTTCTAAGAAGTACTGAATCATCTGCACTTCAAACTTCTTGAGCTTCACGTCGTCCGTGGATTGTATGTTAGATAATTTATGCTTTTGGACTTATATCCAGTTATCAGTGAGTGCATATCAGTGTGTGTGTGTTTGTGCATGTGTGTTTTGTGAATGGATTACCTCAGTCAAGCCTGCCCACTCTCTCCCTACTTATTCAATACAGTACTTGAAGTTTAGCCAGAGCAATCAGACAACAAAAGGAGGTCAAAGGGATACAAATTGGAAAGGAAGAAGTCAAACTAGCATTATTTGCAGATGATATGATAGTATACCTAAGTGACCCAACAAGTTCCAGCAGAGAACTATTAAGCCTGATAAACAACTTCTGCAAAGTGTCTGGATATAAAATTAACTCACACAAATCAGTAGACTTCCTCTACTCAAAGAATAAACAGGCTGAGAAAGAAATTAGGGAAATAACACCCTTTACAATAGTCAGAAATAATATAAAATACTTCTGTATGACTCTATCCAAGCAAGTGAAAGATCTGTATGACAAGGACTTCAGGTCTCTGAAGAAAGAAATTGCAGAAGATATCAGATGATGAAAAGACCTCCCATACTCTTGGCTTGGCAGGATTAATATTGTAAAATGGCCATCTTGTCAAAAGCAATCTCCAGATTAATGCAATTCCCATCAACATTCCAACTCAATTCTTCATAGAGTTAGAAAAAGCAATTTGCAAATTCATTTGGAATAACAAGAAACCCAGGTGAGCAAAAACAATCCTCAACAATAAAAGAATGTCTGGGGGACCTCACCATCCCTGACGTCAAGCTGCATAAAAGAGGAATAGTTATAAAAACTGTATGGTATTGGTACAGAGACAGGCAGGTAGATCAAGGGAGTAAAATTGAAGACCCAGAAATGAACCCACACACCTATGATCACATGATCTTTGACAAATGAGCTAAAACCATCCAGTGGAAGAAAGATAACATTTTCAATAAATGGTGCTGGTTCAACTGGTGGTCTACAGTAGAAGAATGCAAATCGATCCATTCTTATCACCCTGTACAAAGCTCAAGTACAAATGGATCAAGGACCACCACACAAAATCAGGTACACTCAAGCTAACAGAAGAAAAATCCGGGAAGAGCCTGAAACATATGGGCACTGGGGAAAATTTCCTGAACAGAACACCAATGGTTATGCTCTAAGATCAAGAATTAACAAATGAGACTTCTTGAAATTGCGTAGCTTTTGTAAGACAAAGAACACTGTCATTAGTAC